>NW_027468657.1:2888515-3116015 GCF_046254945.1 Alosa pseudoharengus
TCCAATGGCAACGAGAAAACACCAGAGGGAAAGATGATCTAGAAGCGAGAACGAGAGAGAAACTGCAGGATTTTCGGAGAACGTCTCAACAGGACTGAAAGTGAGGAGTGAGAGTTCGTCTGTGAACCTGTTTTTTCCCCCCTTTTTTTTTTCTCCCATGAGGATTATGCTTCTAAGACGGTAGGCGTTAATTACATCATACAGATTGAACAGAGAAAACTTTCAGACTATGTTGGACTTATCTAGAGGTTATGGATTGCCCTTAGTCTCTCCACCACTAGGGAGGGCCCCATCCACTCTGTGGGGGTCTTTTTCCCTCCACTCCTATCCAACAGGGAACCTGGGGTTATGGTCCCCCACTTTTTTGGAAGTTACTGTAATTTTGTTGTTGTTCATTGTTTTTTGTTTTTGCTTTTGCTGTTATGTTAGTTTAAAGTTGATGGGGGAGATAAATATGTTAGAATGTGAAGAAAATACTCTGCTGAGGAGAGGTATCTATGTGTCTTGTAGGCAATATAGGTTAGACATAGGATCAAACAGTACCGTACTATGGTCAATGTAATTTCCTTTAATGTCAATGGGCTTCTCAGCCCTGATAAACGTAACAAAATTCTCTCAAAACTCAAGAAAGAGAGCATTGATATAGCTTTCCTGCAAGAAACCCATATGACTGAAATTGAACATCAAAAGCTTAAAAGGTATGGTTTCAAACATGTATTCTCATCCTCTAATGGATCTAAGCATAATAGGGGGGTGGCCATTTTGATCTCTAGAAGGGTGACATACGAACTCTTATCTACAATTAAAGACAGGCAAGGCAGATTTATATTGCTTAAGGGAAAGGTTAATGGGAACTACTTTACTCTATATAATGTATACATTCCCCCAGGCTCAAATTCAGATTTTCACCAAAAAATATTAGATAGGGCAGTGACTGAGTCACAGGGAATCTTGATATGTGGGGGTGATTTCAACATTACTTTGAACCCGACTCTTGATTCCTCTAACACCCGAACTTCTCAGCCCAAGAAGTTAACCAAAAAGATTACTAGTATCATTTCAGAGGTGGGCTTGGTGGATGTATGGAGGTTCTACAATCCTTCAGTCAGGGACTACACCCATTTTTCATCTCCCCATTCTTCATATTCTAGAATAGACTATTTTCTTATATTTGGTAGGGATGTTAGTAGAGTGCAAAGTTGTCGTATCGGAACTATTGATCTTTCAGATCATTGCCCGGTGTACATGACTCTTTCTGACGAGCGCAGGATGAAACCAGGTCACTGGAGACTTAACTCCTCTATACTGAACAAGGACAGGATAGAACAATTTAGTACAGACATTATAGACTACTTAAAAGATAATGATAATGATGAAGTCTCCCCTCCTACTCTCTGGGATGCTTGTAAAGCAGTAATGAGAGGAAAGGTTATAGCAACAACTTCCTTTCTGAAGAAGCAAAGGACCAAGAGACTCAATGATCTTCAACTTGAATTAAAAAAGCTGGAATTTGAACACAAGCATTCACTTAATCCAGTCACTGAAGTGGAAATGAAAAAGATAAGGAACCAAATAAATGAAATACTCGGACTAGAAATTCAAAAGAAACTGATCTACACTAAACAAAAATATTATGAGGGCGGAGGTAAATACACAAAACTATTGGCCTACAAACTAAAAAAACAAGAGGCAGACAACACAATATTTAAAATAAGGGATTCAAAGACTAAAAATATCCTACAGGAAACAGAAGAAATAAAAAACTGTTTCAAGGACTACTATGAAAAATTATATTCACAACCTCAAGTACACAATGACGACAAATTAGAATCAATGCTCCAAGCATTAGATCTCCCAATTGTGACAGAGGATCAAAATTCAGCTTTGAAGTTACCTATATCTGAAGAAGAACTAGCCTCAGCTATCACTAGACTAAAAGCTAATAAGTCTCCTGGTGCTGATGGATTCACATCAGAATGGTATAAGAGTTTGAGGGAGGCATTGACACCTATTCTGCTTAAAACATTTAACTGGGTCTTTGAAAAGGGTGAAATTCCTAAGTCTTGGAGGGAGGCTACCATCTCTGTTATACCAAAAGGAGGAAAAGACAAGCTTAATTGCTCTAATTACAGACCAATTAGTGTGTTAAACATTGACTATAAACTATTTGCTTCAATCATCGCCAAAAGACTAGAGAAAGTTTTGCCTATCATAATAAACATGGATCAAACTGGTTTTGTGATGACTCGTCAGACTCATGACAACATTAGGCGATCTTTACAGATCATCAGACATATAAATCAAAATAAAATAGAGGCCATGCTGATCAGCATAGATGCACAAAAGGCGTTTGATTCTGTAAGATGGAAATTTCTCTTTAAAGTTATGGAGAAATTTGGTTTCAACAAACGATTAATTAAGACACTAGAAGCCCTCTACTCCAAACCAGAAGCTAGATTAAAAATAAATGGGGGACTGAGTGATTCATTCCAGCTAGAGAGATCCACAAGACAAGGCTGCCCGCTAAGTCCACTTCTGTTTGCCATTTTCATAGAACCATTAGCACAGTGGATCAGACAAAATAACCTCATCACAGGAGTTCAATTGGAGGCAGGTGAACAGAAACTGGCTCTCTTTGCAGATGATATCCTTATCTACCTGACCAACCCTACAGACTCCCTACCGAATCTGATGTCAATTCTGGAAGAATATGGATCATATTCAGGCTACAAAGTTAATAAGCAAAAAACTCAAGTCCTTAACTTTCACTATAATCCACCTCACTATCTTCGCTCAAGGTATCGACTTGATTGGGATAAGAAATGCATAAAATACCTTGGAATCTTTTTGCCTATAGACCTATCAACATTACAGGAAATTAACTATGGGCCACTTAAGAAGGTAATTATGGATGATATAAATAGATGGAACGTGATTCCTTACTTAAGTATCTATTCACGTGTAGACTCAATTAAAATGAATATACTACCTAGACTTCTGTATGTATTCCAATCCATACCTATTGAGAAGCCCGAACATTACTTTATGGAATGGGACAAACTTCTAGCTAGATTCATCTGGGCAGGGAAAAAACCTAGAGTAAGGTACAAAACACTAAAACTGGCTAAAGATAGGGGAGGGCTTGCTCTCCCATGTCTACTAGATTATTACAAGGCTGCTCAACTTAGATTTTTAGTCGGATGGTGTACGCCCAGTTATAGATCAAGGTGGAAAGAAATAGAATGCTCAATGAGAGGGAGATGTCCAATGAGTATGTTAATTGGTGATTGTTCACTAATTGACCAAATTTCTGATCCCAGTAATCCCTGGATATCTTGCTCCCTGAGGTTATGGGATAAAATAGCTAAACGACACCATCTAAAAGACAGGATGGGTATCTTCAAATGGTTTGCCTATGACGCTGATTTTATACCCAGTATCCACGACAAACAATTCCTTGTGTGGAACAACAAAGGTCTTACGACATACAGCTCTTTAATAAAACAAGATTTAGTGCTGAGTTTTCAGGAGCTGAAGGACCAATTTGGTTTAGAGAATCAGGACCATTTTAGATATCTGCAAATCAGAGACTTTATTAATAAATCTTTTATAAGGAAAGAGAAAGAACCTTGTAGAAACATTATAATCGACATCTTTCTGAAAGCCTGTGAAGATGGAGCTTACAGGAAAATAATTTCTAGACTATATGTTGCTCTTCAGGCCTTGGCAAGAGACAACACAATGTCAGTCAAATCCAGGTGGGAAAAGGAGAGTAGCTTGTCATTATCACAGAAGGAGTGGGAAGGGATATGTGCACATCAATGGAGGATGACAAGTTCACCCTCCTGGAGATTCTTTAGTTGGAAAAACATTATTAGATTCTTTTATACTCCAGCCCAAAAGGCAAAATATTCTACTCTAACTAACTGCTGGAGATGTTGTGGATGCATTATGGCAGATCACTTTCACATTTTTTGGAATTGTGCCTTTGTTGGTCCTTTTTGGTTAAGTGTCCATAACCATTTAGAACTTGCTTTCAACATAAGAATTAACTATGATTTCAAAACATTGTATCTCTGTGACTTTGAGGAACTTCAATGTGGAAAACTAGTCAAATATCTGTTGAGAGTCCTATTAGTGGCGGCTAAAAAGGCCTTGACAAGAAAATGGCTTCAGAAGGCCCCTCCTACTGTGGATGATTGGATTGATGTTGTGTATGATATCTATAATATGGAGAGAATTACTTTCACATTGAGAAATCAATATGACAAATTTTATGAAAATTGGTTAAGTTGGGTTTATTATGTGTTAGCAATAAGACCTGACTTTGTGTAATTTAAGTACTGCAGGCTTTTACTCCTCCTCTGGGTGCGGTTTTGATAGCTAATGGAACTGGATATCACTGGAGTCCCTATAAGATAAGAGATGTAAAAATGTAACCTCCCCTGGTTCTTGTTTGTATCTTTTTTTTTTTTGTTTTGTTTATTGTCTTATTTTGGTTGTGTTTTGTTTATGTTTTATGTACTGTTGTTCTGTCCCATGAGAGAGAGTTGTGCTGTAAACTGAAAAAGCTTAATAAACAGTAAATTACAAAAAAAAAAAAAACAATTGGAGGGATAACATTAAACAAATAAGTAAACTCAATGTATTTAAATTAATAAAATCTAATTACAAATTGGCACCATATTTAACTCAAATTCCAAATTATAAACATAGAAAGCTATTGACAAGGTACAGGCTCAGCGACCATAGCCTTGCTATTGAAAAGGGGCGACACAGGCAAACCTGGCTGGCCCCTGAAAAGAGGATGTGTGCTCACTGCAGTGATGTAGTGGAAAATGAACAGCATTTTTTAACTGAATGCAAATTATACAAACTTCTAAGGGAAGAATATTGTACAAAAATCGCAGATATCTGTCCCATTTTTTTCTGTTCATTTAAAAGCCAGGTGTTATTTTCAATATTATTATTATTATTATTATTATTATTATCATTATTATTATTATTATTTGTATTACTATTATTATTATCTATATTACTATTATTGTTGTATTGAATGCTTTGGCAACACTGTAAAATTTACATTCATGCCAATAAAGCTTGTTGAATTGAATTGAATTGAGTGAGAAAGAGAGAGTGTGTGTGTGTGTGTGTGTGAGAGAGAGAGAGAGTGTGTGTGTGTGTGTGTGTGTGAGTGTGTTTGAGAGAGAGAGAGAGTGTGTGTGTGTGAGTGCGTTTGAGAGAGAGAGAAAGAGAGAGAGTCTGTGTGTGTGTGTGAGAGAGTGTGTTTGAGAGAGAGTGTGTGTGTGAGAGTGCGTTTGAGAGAGAGAGAGAGTGTGACCATATCAGATGGCTGACATGAAGTACAGACAGTGAGACTGAAGCAAATCAGAGAGCAAGGAAAAGAGCAAGCACCCGCAAAACCACAAAATGATGAATAAGCTCAGTGTGTGTGTGTGTGTGTGTGTGTGTGGATGGGGTGTGGGTGCAAGACAGACCATGAGGTTGTCTATGACGTGTTAGTGTTCCTGTAATGTTGAACATTTCTGTGCTGTGTATGGATGTGTGTGTGTGTGTGAGTGTGTGTGTAGGTGCTTTGCAGTTGTGCTGCCCTGTTAAATGAGACCCCTAAGCTCTCTTTCTGTGTGTGTGTGTGTGTGTGTGTGTGTGTGTGTGTCTGAGAGGAAATTAATAAACGGCAGCTTAATCCCTGTGGCGAGACTGTCGGCCGCTCTGAGCGTGCTCAGTGAAGATTTATTCAAGTTCAAATAAACCGTCTGTGAGAAACCTGATGGATGTCAAAAGGCCCTCTAGTCTCCTGTGTGTGTGTGTGTGTGTGTATGTGTGTGTGTATGTGTGTGTGTGTGTGTGTGTGTGTGTGTGTGTGTGTGTGTGTGTGTGTGTGTGTGTGTGAGTGTGTGTTCTCAGCACTCAGAACAAATCTGACCAATCACAGAGGTGCAGAGGCCACAAGTGACCAATCAATCACATGGGTGACCAAGCCGTGACTATCACCTGTGTGTGTGTGTGAGACAATCCAATCTCAGATATGTGAGACTACTTTAAGAGCCCGTCCACACGGAGACGCTTTTTAGGTTAAACGCAGAGGTTTTGCTTCGTCTTGGCCGAGCGTCCAAACGAATCCTGTAAACACACTGCCCGAAACCGCACTTTTCTGAAACCTGGTCCCAGAGTGGAGAAATCTGAAACCGTAGCCCGTTTGAATTCTTTTAGACAGCGAAACCGCACATCCTGCTTGCGTATCGATGATGTCATCGCCACACCTCAGCTGCCCTGGACTTGCACTTATAGTATTGCCTAACAATACTAGTTTTCATACATGACATTACCTACGATTACTCTCCGTAAGATAAATATCACAACTGGTGCTGCGCAGCGCCGATAGCTTATGACTTGGTGGACTGAACACTGTTTTTCCCGGTGTTTTTTTATGCATTCTAGCTACTGTCAGTGACGCGAGAGAACTTAAGTTATTATGAAAGTGCGGTGTAAGTTTAGGCTACATTAATTTGTGCGTAGTGCCAGTGTCATTCATTTATTTTACATGTCTTACAACATATATACATATGCATTCACAGTCGAGTGAAATCAGATATAAGCATACAAAGACGCTTAGAACTCCCCTTAGGCTCCCCCTATTAAGTCAGGTTCTGCTCAAGGTTTCTTCCTGGAATATGGGAGTTTTTCCTTGCCACAGTTGCCATATGGCGTGCTTGTGGGGGGTAAGAGGGTTAAGGCTGCCAGTCTTATGACATGTCATTTTCTATATTTTTGATATGTTGCTGAGTGGATCATAAACGGCCCCAGCAATGAAGAAATGTGATTGATAATGACTGACTGACTTATTTTGTTACATGCTTCAAATGTAAAGCACCTTGAGCTGCATTCTGTGTATGAAAGGTGCTATACAAATAAAGCTTATTATTATATTATTATTATTATTATTAGAACTCACGTTAAGCCGATGGTAGCACACTGAATGCGAATGCGCGATTTGATGCAGGCAAAAGTATTGACGTTTACTAACGAAGGTTTTATAGCAATATTATAAATGTGCCGACAGAATAGCCTAGAACTTGGGTTTAGTAGCCTAATTGCGGTGATAGCCAAAACTAATGTGAATCACGGACTATCCTACAACCAAAGAAAGTAAAGGTAATTAGTAGGCCTACCTGCGTTAGCCAAATAAAGGACGGGACTGCACCCTTCACAAACCGTAAAATGAAGTTTATTAGTTTTATAGTTGACTACAGTTGACAGTTCACCATCAGTCCACACAAACAATTCTGGTTTCCTTGCACTAGCCATTTCGTCGTAGCCTATTCTGTCTGTTTGTAAAGCCTACAGCGTGAAAGTTTTGGTAAATTACTGTAAAGAAACAGTGCCACCTATAGGCCTGGGATATGAAGTAACGCGTTAAGTCGTGTTGAGATGCATCCGTTTGGACGCAAATATTCTTGATACGGTTCCAGGGAAGACGGAGGAAAAAAAGATCGGTTTGGTACGTGTGGACTAGGCCTAAATCTGATCTAAAGGTTGCGGGCTCTGGTGGTGTGTGTGAGCGTGTATGTATGTGTGTGTGCCTGAGTGTGTGTGTGTGTGTCTCTATGTGTGCGTGTGTGTGTGTGTGTCCGTCTTTGTGTGTCTGTCTGTGTGTGGGAGTGGGTGTGTACATGTGTGTGAGAGAATGTGTTTGTGTGTGTGTGTGTGTGTGTGTGTGTGTGGGGGTGTACATGTGTGTGTGATAATGTGTGTGTGTGTGTAAAATGAAAGTAGTAGGTTGCTGCAGCCGTCTCAGGCCGTTAGTCCCAAGCAATGAGAGACGCAACGATGAACATTACAGCTCACTTTACTGCATGACACACACAGAGAGAGAGAGATACACACACACACACAGAAATACACACACACAAACACACACACACACACAGAGATAGACACACACACACACACACACACACACACACACACAGAAATACACACACACACACAGAGATAGACACACACACACACACACACATACAGAGAGGGAGTGAGAGAGAGATACACATACACACACATACACAGAGAGGGAGACACACGCATCACATGGGGTTTAGACTCTGATATTAAATTTTGTGGATTTCATTCTCCCATCTTTCCCTCTCTCTGTACTGTATATGTGTGTGTGTGTGTGTGTGTGTGTGTCTGTATGTGTGTGTGTGTGTGTGTGTATGTGTCTGAGAGTGTGTGTGTGTGTGTGTGTGTGTGTCTGTATGTGTGTGTGTGTGTGTGTGTGTGTGTGTGTGTGTGTCTGTATGTGTGTGTCTGTGTGTGTGTGTGTGTGTGTCTGTGTGTGTGTGTGTGTGTGTGTGTGTGCGTCTGCTCGAGTTGAGATTGAGAAATAAGGTGAGGTCCACTTAAGGCCAGAAGCTATTAAACAGGAGGAACTGCAGTAAGCCGGGGGATGTGTGTGTGTGTGTGTGTATTTAGGCTTAAGGAAATGCAATAGATTTCTGTGTGTTGAATGACAGACAGAGTTGAGTGTGTGCGTGTGTGTGTGTGTGTGTGTGTGTGCGTGTGCATGAGACTATGTGTGTGAGTGTTTGTTTGTAGGTGTGTGTGTGTTTAGGTTGGTGAAAATGCAATAGATTTCTGTGTGTTTAAAGACAGAGTTAAGTGTGTGTGTGTATGTGTGTGTGTGGGAGTCTACACTATTTCCTTTTCACTTTAAACCAAAGTTGTCGAGTCTCTGACACAGAGCGGTTTGGATGCTGTCGACTCCACTTGAGCTGAAAAACGATAGCAGGCTTGAGTCTGGGCAGCACAACGCAGCGTGCACACCTGGTCATGTGCCGTGTGCTTTTGGCCTGTAAGATGCCACCTGTGCTCATGTGATATGTAAGATGCCACCTGTGCTCATGTGATATGTGCTCATGTGATATGTAAGATGCCACCTGTGCTCATGTGATATGAAAGATGCCACCTGTGCTCATGTGATATGTAAGATGCCACCTGTGCTCATGTGATATGTGCTCATGTGATATGAAAGATGCCACCTGTGCTCATGTGATATGGCACCTGTGCTCATGTGATATGTGCTCATGTGATATGAAAGATGCCACCTGTGCTCATGTGATATGTGCTCATGTGATATGAAAGATGCCACCTGTGCTCATGTGATATGGCACCTGTGCTCATGTGATATGTGCTCATGTGATATGTAAGATGGCACCTGTGCTCATGTGATATGGCACCTGTGCTCATGTGATATGTGCTCATGTGATATGTAAGATGGCACCTGTGCTCATGTGATATGTGCTCATGTGATATGTAAGATGGCACCTGTGCTCATGTGATATGTGCTCATGTGATATGTAAGATGGCACCTGTGCTCATGTGATATGTAAGATGGCACCTGTGCTCATGTGATATGTGCTCATGTGATATGTGCGATGGCACCTGTGCTCATGTGATATGTGCGATGGCACCTGTGCTCATGTGATATGTAAGATGGCACCTGTGCTCATGTGATATGTAAGATGCCACCTGTGCTCATGTGATATGTGCTCATGTGATATGTAAGATGGCACCTGTGCTCATGTGATATGTAAGATGGCACCTGTGCTCATGTGATATGTAAGATGGACACAGATCAGTTCTGATCCAATGCTGACTACACCTGTATTGATGAACACCGATTTAATATTAAAACAACATTTATAATGAAAATAAAATAATGTGGATCTGGCCTCAGTATGAGTCTATATGGATGTGGAGTTAGTTAGTATGAGTCTATATGGATGTGGAGTTAGTATGAGTCTATATAGTTAGTATGAGTCTATATGGATGTGGAGTTAGTTAGTATGAGTCTATATAGTTAGTATGAGTCTATATGGATGTGGAGTTAGTATGAGTCTATATAGTTAGTATGAGTCTATATGGATGTGGAGTTAGTTAGTATGAGTCTATATGGATGTGGAGTTAGTATGAGTCTATATGGATGTGGAGTTAGTTAGTATGAGTCTATATGGATGTGGAGTTAGTATGAGTCTATATGGATGTGGAGTTAGAATGAGTCTATATGGATGTGGAGTTAGATTGCTCCCTCTCTCTCTCCAGTTACTATACACAAGGCAGGAAAGAAAACACCCACCCACACACACAAGCCATCCTTTGGGTAACACCCCCCCACACACAGACACACACACATACACACAAGCTATCCTTTGGGTATCACCCCCCCACACACACACACACACATAAGCTATCCTTTGGGTATCACCCCCCCACACACACACACACCACACACAAGCTATCCTTTGGTATCCGACTCACACCTACACACAAGCTATCCCTCGGGTATCACCCCCCCCCCACACACACACACACACACAACCTGTCCTCCAACGCACCCATGGTCTCCGGGGCTGGACCCACATGTGCCAGCTTACAGTCCCGTGCCCCGGCTACATCAGTCCCGTGCCCCGGCTACATCAGTCCCGTGCCCCGGCTACATCAGTCCCCTGCCACGGCTACATTTACATTCATTCCATTGCAGTTGGTGCTAACTGCAGCATCTGGCATCATGTGATGTCGCAGTCAACCCCCTGCTCCATATCCTAACCACCAATGAGAGCGTCTCTCCAATTTGAGACACTTCCCACCTGAAGAATTAAGGCAAGGCCATTTTTTTGGGGGCTTCAGCCTGAATGTTTAAAGTGTAGCCCTGAATGTAATTTTAAAAGTAGTCTGACAAAGCCTATTGTTTTGGAGGTAGGTGTGTGTGTGTGTGTGGAGGTAGGTGTGTGTGTGTGTGTATGCGTTGTAGTAGTCTGACAAAGCCTATTGTTTTGGAGGTAGGTGTGTGTTTGTGGATGTATGTGTTGAGGGCAGCCGTGGCCTACTAGTTAGCCTTCGGAGGGTTGCCGGTTCAACCCTGACCAGTAGGCAAGGCTGAAGTACCCTTGAGCAAGGCACCTAACCCCTCACTGCTCCCCGAGCGCCGGGATTAGTGTGTGCTTCACCTCACTGTGTGTTCACTGTGTGCTGAGTGTGTTTCACTAATTCACGGATTGGGATAAATGCAGAGACCAAATTTCCCTCACGGGATCAAAAGAGTATATATACTTATACTTATAAGTGTGTGTGTGTGTGTATGCGTGGTAGTAGTCTGACAAAGCCTATTGTTTTGGAGGTAGGTGTGTGTGTGTGTGTGGAGGTAGGTGTGTGTCAGGGTTTCCGTTGTCCGGTAATTACCGGACATTGGCCGGAAAAAAAATGAAATGTCCGACAAAATCCGGTCAAATTGTCAGATTGAAATTGGCTAATAATCCCGTCCCCTAACGCAATCTGAATTTGAGAATAAGCCTTAATATGTAAACCTAGGCTATATTATACGTCCTCTGGCTATGTTTTTAAATGAACTGGCTCTACCATTTGAAAAGTAAGCTATTAAACAACACGCATAGCCTATGCTGCATTTCAAATAGGAAGTGCACGCTTAAAACGTGGCGTTTCAAACATGGCCAGGCCCAGGCAGACTAGCCTTAAAGGTTTTTTCAGAGGCCAGACGCGATGGATGATAATAAATTGGTAACGTCTGAAGCCTCAGATGTCCGGTCAACTCCACCACCACCAGATAAAAAGCAGAAGTGTCGGGCTTATGTCGGAATCAGTGACATTGGAAGTGGAGTTGCGGGGGGTGGTGCCGCTCCAATACACTGTCATTCTCCGTGTACACTGGACATGCAAAGTGTTCTTTACCCAAAGCATACAGTAGGCCTATGCGTCTCTGTCTATGATCTGCAGTTAGGGCCTCCTCGACGAGGAGATTACCGGTCCGCGGATAATTTCTGGCACAATTAAACGGTATCATTGAACCGCGGTCGAAATAAAAAGAAACGAAACATTTCCAAGAATAGGAAACATTTCTTAATTTATTGTTATCAAATAAAGAGGCATATCATTAGGGGGTAGTGGTGTGAGCGCTCATTCTTGTGTGTGCGCATCTGTGCAAGTTAAACAGTCACCATGAGATAAAGTGGGTAGCAGCAACAAACAACGTAGCCTTTTTAAAACAACGAACGAAGCGGACTCTTGCTGTCCATGTAAAGATACAGGCATGTTTAAGTTAGGCTAATGAACATGTTGCATTCTATACAGCCTGATTATGTCATTCTGTAAGCTACATAGCCTGTCTCCAGTTTTCCTCAATTTGACTAATTAAGAAGCGATAATAGGATATTTGACCGGCATATCATCAAAATGTCCGGAAAACAATACCTCTGCCGGTCACTTTGACCGGCACAATTTTTTTCTAGCGGAAACTCTGGTGTGTGTGTGTGTGTATGCGTGGTAGTATTCTGACAAAGCCTATTGTTTTGGAGGTAGGTGTGTGTGTGTGTGTGGAGGTAGGTGTGTGTGTGTGTATGCGTGGTAGTAGTCTGACAAAGCCTATTGTTTTGGAGGTAGGTGTGTGTGTGTGTGTGTGGAGGTAGGTGTGTGTGTGTGTGTATGCGTGGTAGTAGTCTGACAAAGCCTATTGTTTTGGAGGTAGGTGTGTGTGTGTGTGTGTATGCGTGGTAGTAGTCTGACAAAGCCTATTGTTTTGGAGGTAGGTGTGTGTGTGTGTGTATGCGTGGTAGTAGTCTGACAAAGCCTATTGTTTTGGAGGTAGGTGTGTGTGTGTGTGTATGCGTGGTAGTAGTCTGACAAAGCCTATTGTTTTGGAGGTAGGTGTGTGTGTGTGTGTGGAGGTAGGTGTGTGTGTGTGTGTGGAGGGAGGTGTGTGTGTGTGTGTATGCGTGGTAGTAGTCTGACAAAGCCTATTGTTTTGTGACAGCTAAACACTGGCATCTCTCTACAGAACGTCAATATCATATTGAAGTGATGAGGTTGCAAAAGTAAAGCAGATAGAAAGAACTCCTGCAAAACTAGCCTGCAACACACACATAGACAGCTTCATGCGTAGGGGAGAGAGTGCGTACTGTGCACAGGTCTTTTATGACTGTTGGTTTCTTGATGATATCTTGCTAATTCATTGAATAAAGACTCATGATTATGGATAGAAGGACCTTTCTGAAAAGGAAATGATTAAGGCAATGAGGAGCAGTGCTATAGCAGTGACTCACGTTGCTGTATCAGCGGATGAGAAGGACCTGAGAGTGCCGCTGACGTGGCTGCCTCATAGGCTCACAGGTTGGTGAAGGAGAAAGCTACATCTAGCTAGCTAGTTGAGCACAGTGACTCTATGCTGTTGTGAGAAGGCACACCATTCATGAAAGCAAGAATGTCCCTGGCAGACCTTTACAGAATATGACCCCATCCATAATTCCTGTTTATAAAAACAAAGCAAAGTGTTTTTCTTTTAGTTTGTGGGTAACATATGGCCATGTCAATTTCCCTTGTGAGTTCCACTGTGTTTTAGGCATAGTGCAGGTCCTATTTCTGTGACTGAAGGAGCGCAGAAATGTGCCTTTAACAGCATTTAAGGAATTTACTCTGGGGTGACTCCCACGGACTCCCGCAAACTATATTGGCATTTTTGTGTGCGTGTCGGCCGCTGTTGATGTCCTAAGGTGTTGAAATGCATACATTACTACATACATTACTACATACATTGCTACATACATTGCTACATACATTACTACATACATTACTACATACATTGCTACATACATTGCTACATACATTACTACATACATTACTATATTACTACATACATTGCTACATACATTACTACCAGTGTTGCGTGGTCTGCCCGAAATTAAGCAGTTGCCCGCGGATGACCGCGGTCACCCACGGTTATGAGTCATAAACAAAATATTTTAATGATATTCGGGTCATTTGCGGACGGGTCAGTTAAAATTAATTAAATATATATTTTCTACAAATAGGCCTACTTAGAAAATCACGAGAAGGCTAGCATCAGTAAAGCATCAATACAGTAAAGTCAACAGTAAAGAAGCTGAAGACGCAAGTTAAAATAATAAAGACACCCCTTCAGGGAAAGCGATATAGGCTATGGGAAATATTGGGAAAAGTTCTTAAAGAAGATGACAGTAGTACAAGTTATGGTCTATAGGCCTACTTCTTGCGAAGCCATTTAAAAGTATGACAGCCAAAACAGGCAGCCTGCAGGAATAAATGTTATGGCACAGACTACACAGCCATATCTACCGGTATGTATAGGTTCGCGCATGCATAAAAGTTACCTTAGTTCGTTGTGTTTGTGACTTTAAACAGTGGATGTGCTTTAGTAAAGCTTTGTGCTTCATTCAGCATTATAAACCAGTTCTTACGCTAACGTTTTGACCAGCAATGTATCTCTCTTGCCTACTTTGCCTCACCATTTCTGTTTTCGAAAGAAAGATGTATGTAAGATGTCCATGGCCTTCAAATCTTATCCTAGTGTTCTAATCCTTGGTGGTTGCGTGCGTGCTTGCGCTCTTATTCTCATTCTCTCTGCGCAAATGTCCTGCATGCCTGCGTGTAATTCTACTGCATAAAGTTTCGCAAATAAATTAGTTTGATTTACAGAAATGGCCTACACTGTCACACTGCATGCAGGCTATAACCAAAAGTACACCTTTTGTAAATAAGCGGGTCGGATAGCGGGTCGGGTATAATTTTGTCCTAATTAATATTCGCTGTCCGTTGCCGTCGGGTTGATTAAATTATCGGGCGACCGCGGGCCGCTTGTGACCAAACCCACGCAACACTGATTACTACATACATTGTTAGACTACTTTCTCAAAAATTGTATGGTAACAATTCAAGTGCTATGATTTTGCATGAGGTTTATTTTGGGCATTTCATTGTTTGAGCACCCACCGACGGAAACATAAATCGGCGCCCATACTCACACCCACAACCACACACCTGGCAGTGGTGTAAGGATGGTGTGTGTGTGTGTGTGTGCTCAGGCTGATGTAATTATGATAGATGAAGGCCCTGGTGAGAGAGATACACTGCCTGCCATGGTAAAATCAATGGGCACTGAGTTATTTCACAAAGCCAAACACATTCATCAAACAACTCAGCACACACACACACACACACACACAACTAGACACACACACACACACACACATGCATATTTTAAGACGGTGATCCATCCCTACATACACAAAAAGTCTCTCATGCAAAGGCACGCACACATACATGGAAATATATAGACACACTCCTACACACACACTCTCCCATTTCCTTGCTGCTAATGCGGTTCCCTGAGGGCGACAGCAAGCTGAGTAAATTATGCTGCTGCAGAAGCAGCAAGCAGGCCAGTGAAATAAATGACAAACTAATATAATCATATCGATACATGGCCTCAGGCACCCATTAGTTTCCTCCTGCTAATGAATCTGCTAGCGCGCGCGAGGCGAGGCTAATGAATCTGCTAGCGCGCGAGGCGAGGCTAATGAATCTGCTAGCGCGCGAGACGAGGCTAGGCTAGGCAGGGTGGGGCAGGGCTAGCCCCATGTGATGTGATGTGATTAACACGCCGGAGTATCAGCCAGATCGTTTGAACTCGTTACCGCCGCCACTGATTAAGGTGTTTTATGACACAGACTCCTGCTGCAACCACCTGGAGTAGCAGTGACACACACACACACACACCACAGACTCCTGCTGCAACCACCTGGAGTTGCAGGAACACATACACACACACCTGCTGCAACCACCTGGAGTAGCAGGGACACATACACACACACCTGCTGCAACCACCTGGAGTAGCAGGGACACATACACACACACCTGCTGCAACCACCTGGAGTAGCAGGGACACATACACACACACCTGCTGCAACCACCTGGAGTAGCAGGGACACATACACACACACCTGCTGCAACCACCTGGAGTAGCAGGGACACATACACACACACACCTGCTGCAACCACCTGGAGTAGCAGGGACACATACACACACACCTGCTGCAACCACCTGGAGTAGCAGGGACACATACACACACACCTGCTGCAACCACCTGGAGTAGCAGGGACACACACACACACCTGCTGCAACCACCTGGAGTAGCAGGGACACACACACACACACCACAGACTCCTGCTGCATGAAAAGTGTGATTTTCGTCCCCGTAAACGACCGGAGATCTCCCTCATTTTCGGTAGTTGACGACAATTTGCAACCCGCGCTTGTCGCCGTTTGTCTGTGTCACAAATTGTCGGAACAGAACAATGACGTATGTGGAGAGCTTGCAGAGTGCTAATGGCCCTAATTAGCATATGAATGCAGCGAAACCGCGGCTGGCCAGGCCTGGCTTGAATATCCTTACTCAGTATTGGATGAAACCACAACTTTCAAACAAGTAAAATCACTCGTGATTGGTTGGCAGATCTGTCACTATTGGTCACCCTGCCTCATAATAAATGGTAACCCCAATAATTATATATATATATATATATATATATATATTCATTTATTTATTTATATTTATGCTGTATATTCATGTCATTTTTATCCTATGTAGGCTACTACACTATTATTAGGCTACCATCAAGGACATGAATGAATTTATAGAGGAAATTAACATTTGCCAGGAACATGTTTATGCAAAGAAAGAGCTTTATTAAAACAAACACAACTATATACAAAGCGAGGATCTGCCCACACATGAGTAGAGGATGATCCAAAAACTACAACTCCGTGAACTGTCCGTTTGCCTCCTCTGGGTTGTCGGTAACTGGTGCTGTTCTTTCCGAGGCAGGTCCGTTGTGCAGACGCCTATTGTGCGTGGCTCTGTACTTCGGAGTCGCCTCTAACCGGGACTGCAGCTTCGCACAGAGTTCAGAGAGCTCCAGCCTACGAAATGACGGCGACCGTACAATCCACCCAGAGACCCCGCCAACAACACCATCTTCTTCGTCAGACATGAGGTCTACGGTGGCGCGGACTTCCAGAGTTCCACCTCGTCATCTGCTAGCACACTCTGTCTCAATTCCAGCAGCTGTAAAAAAACAATGAATCAGTACTGTGCGATGCGATGCACTGCGTATGGACACAACACTATCAATGCACCAAATAAAGTCTTACCCTCTTTCTTCTCGCTCGACTCCGAGCTGAACTCTTCGCAGCTTCCGCCCGCAATGAGTTTTCTGGCTGGGTATACCTAAAGCTCCTGCGTACCGTCTCGTAATATGTCTTACAGGCGGCTGGAAAAAAATTAAATGAGAGTGGTATGAATACAAAATCAAACGCAACAGTAACATTAAACAAGGAAGGAGAAACAGTAAAAAAAGTCACTTACACACAATGTCGTCTTTATCAACATCGTGTAAATCTGGACTTGCAGATATTGCTCCGAGCAAATAGGAGGTCACCGCCTCATTATGAGGCGAGATTAGTCTGTGAAAACAAAATGTACAGTTATGATCGCTATCTATCTTATGGTATACGTATCTATTTCCTTATACCGCAGAATGAAAGGATATTCTTTAAATCTTACCCTTGCTCCGGTTCGTAGCGCTTGCAATTTGTCTCTGAGTTGTGAAGACGGCGTGCTTCCTGTAAATGACAAGACAAAAAAATACACTTTAATAAAGCTGGTTCTGCTCACTTGTTCTTTTGGCTACTAGGCTACTCTTAGCTTTGGTTTTAGGCTAGAGTAGGCTACTTTTAGCTTAGCTAGCAGTCATTGAACATATTCTTACCGCAAGCTTGGGATTGTGCACCCGTCTTCTCTTCTTAAAGTTTGTCTCTCCCGCCCAGTTTTTCGACTCCAGAGCAGCCTCTATGGACAGCAACCTGGAGTTTACCTAATTGCTCCAATGACTTAGACAGCTCCGAACAAGGAAGAGGTCACGATCCCATTAAGAGGCAAAGTTAGTCTGTGAAAACAAAATGTACAGTTAAGATCGGTATCTATCAACATTTCCTTATAGCCTACAGCAGAATGAAAGCATAGTATTCTTTAAATCTTACCATTGCTCCGGTAGCGCCTATGTGTCTCCGAGTGAACCCTGGTAGGCTACGGCTGGCTACCGCGGCTTTGATTTCCCGACAGCAGATGTCCATTCTCCTGGCGAGACAAGTAACCACTCATCAGTGGCGGTTTTAGGTACGGGCGAACCGGGCGGTCGCCCGGGGCGGCATCTTGTAGGGGGCGGCACGAGCGCTTAAAAAATAAAATAAAAAAAAGAATAATAATAATAAACGTCGCAAAACGATTTTCTATTATCCATCACTTGTGTGAGGAATTAGGGAATTGGCGCCCGGGGGGATCTCGCCCAGGGAGTAATTGAGTCTAGAACCGCCACTGCCACTCATCTGGCACTAGATCCAACGCTCTCCATTCTTCCAAGCAAAAAGGGAAGTGCTCGTTTAAAGGTCCCCTCTTCTAGAAGGAATGAGCGCCGACGATCGCGGGCGCGTTGTTTATGATTCACATCCACATACATCCAAGTAACGTGAAGTAGTAGCCTAATGAAACTGTAGGCTAGCCTTTCTGTTCTGCTGAATCGAAGTACAGCTCGCTGCAGCCTGTGGGAAGGCGAGGCTTGGAGATGCTCCTCTCTGAATTTGCCGCCGCACACTGACTGTTGTTTATCCTATCAGCTGTTCTGGTGGAAGCGCGACCACAGTGCAACCACTGCTCACTAGAGGAAGTGTCTCCCCTGCTGGTGTGGAGGCGTAACGGTTGGACTTAGTGGTTTATTGAAGTGACCCTGCTGTGGCGTATAGACTAAGAATGTTTTGGACTGTGTAAATAGTCTACTACCAGGGAAATAGCCTATATATATATATATTTTTTTTTTTTTTCATTCAACAAAAATATATGCAGTTTTGCATATATTTTTGTTGAATGAAGACAGTGATAAAGACAATCATTTATT
The DNA here is from genome assembly GCF_046254945.1 of Alosa pseudoharengus. Classification (NCBI taxonomy): domain Eukaryota; kingdom Metazoa; phylum Chordata; class Actinopteri; order Clupeiformes; family Clupeidae; genus Alosa; species Alosa pseudoharengus. The sequence goes on from NW_027468657.1 coordinate 2,907,371, forward strand.
TGCCTCTGAAATTCTCATTGTGTTGGCGTGAAGGGAAAATCTGAATCTAAACTCTATCGACTGTTTTAAGTCAGGTTACATTATTGGAGCTTGCAGGGAACAGACATGTCATACCCAGCATAATTTCTGCCTGTTGAGCGTATTACTGGGAGTTGTGTGGTTAACACATCCACTGTTTAAGCAAGACCAAAGGCCACAGTCATGCCAGCATGCACAGTTCACTCCCCCTGCTACCCTGATTTGCATTTGTATAGCTCACAGCATTTTCATTTACATGTTAAAGCCTCCTTTAGAATTAGGAGGAGGGGGGTCATGGGCGGACGACTGCCAAGCAAGGCCCACGTCAATTTCTGACAATTCATGGCAGTTTTCGGCATTGCCTGCAAACTGCCGCGAACAGCCATAAAACTGAACTTCCACGACAATCTACAGTGCCGCATACTGACGGAAATCACACTTTTCATGCAGTGCCTGCTGCAACCACCTGGAGTAGCAGGGACACACACACACACACACCCTGCATGCCCAGAGGCAGAGGATATACTCATGTTGTTATTAGTGTACTCCACACACACACACACACACACACACCCTGCATGCCCAGATGCAGAGTATACTCATGTTGTTATTAGTGTACTCCACACACACACACACACACCCTGCATGCCCAGACGCAGAGTATACTCATGTTGTTATTAGTGTACTCCACACACACACACACACACACCCTGCATGCCCAGACGCAGAGGATATACTCATGTTGTTATTAGTGTACTCCACACACACACACACACACACACACCCTGCATGCCCAGACGCAGAGTATACTCATGTTATTATTAGTGTACTCCACACGTCAGTCAGCCTCCTCACAGACCATCCAGTGCCTGGAGGCGTGTGTGTGTGTGTGTTTGCGTGTGCGTGCGTGTGTGTGCGTGCGCACGTGTGTGTGTGTGTCCGAAAAATGGTGCCAGTCAGAGGTTTGGTTTTGCGGACCTTTTAATGATATGATGGTCAAATATCCTATTATCGAATTAGTCAAGTTGAGGAAAACTGGAGGCAGGCTATGTAACTTAAAAAATGACATAATCAGGTCGTATAGAATGCAACATGCTTATTAGCCTAACTTTCACTTAGATTAGTGCCAACGCGAGTAGGCCCAGGCCTTATTAGTGAGGTGCCAACGCGAGTAGGCCCAGGCCTTGTTAGTGAGGTGCCAACGCGAGTAGGCCCAGGCCTTATTAGTGAGGTGCCAACGCGAGTAGGCCCAGGCCTTATTAGTGAGGTGCCTGAACTACTATGGTTTCACATTCATAGTTTAACAAACCAATCCCCCTTCCCTACATAAAATATCTGAATAGTATTGCTTTTACTCAAGCAAATTTCATTATACACTCTCTCTATGTCTCGTATTTAGCTGGTAACATTTAAATTGGCCACCGTGAAACAAACAAATGCCTATAACATTGTCTCGCGTCATTTTAGGCTACTTTTTACCCTGGTTTGCAGTGCTGAATTGTGCAGCTGCCGACTTTAAATCAAAACTTCCCAGTGTCCTTCCACTACTTGCAATGTGCATAAGCGCAATCTTGTTCTCCGCAAGGCGGCTTCGCTGCTGCGTCTTGATCTGATTCTGCAGCAAGAACCCCCTCTCTGCAGGAACACTCGAGACTGGGATTACACAGGCTATCTTGGCGAGCTTGGCCCACTCTGGATGCATTCCGTTGAAATCACATCGCAGGCTTCCAGCATCACTAAGAGGAGTGGTGTCCGCAGACTCAGTGCTTGTAAAATGGCAAGTAATCCTTCTGATCGCTAGTTCTGCATATTCTTGAAGAGGTATAAGATAATATAATAGGCGAGAACGATATTAGAATGATGCGCGTATTATAAATAGGCCTGTATAATAAACCACCGGTCCTACTTACCACTATGTGTCTGCGGATATCTAGAGGGTTCAATAGGGCATTGAGGCAGGGAAGCAGATCCATGCAGTCCTCGGGGCATTGATCTCGCAAGGCATCTATCAGATGTTGAACATAGCGTTCCCTGACTTTTTTGAAAGCTTGAATGGAGCTTGAATTGGTCACTTTGACATCCAAGTCTTTATAGACCGTCTGGAATGTCTCCTCTTCTGGACCTAAGAACATCTCGTAAGCGTGTGTGTGTGCTCCTCTTCTGGAGCTGGGATATCTCGTAAGTGTGTGTGTGTGCCTCCCCATCATTGCACTTGCACCATCTGAACCCAGGCCAATGACACGGGATAGTGCTATATCCATTTTGCAAAGCACCGCAACAACGCAATCATAAATGCATCTTGCGGTCGCGGAGTCCACATCATAATTTCCAAGAAAGCACCTCCACCTTTCCTTGTATTTCCAGCTTTAGATATACCGTTCACTTTTTGTTCACAGTGATATTTACAGTTTGTCAATTATTATTCCAATGAAGTCACTGTTTTTCACGGATCTGTTCCACCATGACGTGTTCTAATGCCCTCTCTGTTCCACCACGACGTGTTCTAATGCCCTCTCTGTTCCACCACGACGTGTTCTAATGCCCTCTCCATTTCATCCACAGAGTCGCCGTGGCGATAAATGCCCTCGGTGGTGACCAAAGCTGGAGCCTTGAGAGCCTGCAGTAGCTCACTCCATAATGGCTAGATGGGAGATCATGTTTTACCATGTGGAATACAATTTTGAGCTGAGAGCATAGTTTTTTCTTAGAAGTTTCCGTGGCCTTGTCACAGTGGCCTTTCATCGCAACCTGCTGTGGCGTTAAATTGAGCGCCGCAACATGGTCATTGCTCTGACTATGTTCAATGAGAGCAGACATTCTCAAATTATTGAATCCGTCACGTCGTCCTGCCTCTTAGCAGTGCGAACAGAACATTTTTTCGTTACCATCAACTACCTCAAATCTTAGCCAAGGGGAACTTGTCACTCAAAGCACTGCACAAATGAGTGTCTCACGGTCACCCGTTCACGCACACACACACTCAAAGCACTGTACAAATGAGTGCCGTTCACACACACACACACACTCAAAGCACTGTACAAATGAGTGCCGTTCACACACACACACACTCATAGCACTGCACAAATGAGTGCCGTTCACACACACACACACACTCAAAGCACTGCACAAATGAGTGCCGTTCACACACACACACACTCAAAGCACTGTACAAATGAGTGCCGTTCACACACACACACACTCAAAGCACTGTACAAATGAGTGTCTCACGGTTACCCGTTCACACGGGGTCATCCCTATGTTCCTCGGGGTTTACAAAAGGGTTTACAAAGCGGGGAACATAGGACCCAGGGAACAGGTACGCTCCCGTTCACACATGCACACGCGCACGCACACACACACACACACAGACACACACACTCAAAGCACTGTACAAATGAGTGCCGTTCACACACACACAGACACACACACACACACACTCAAAGCACTGCACAAATGAGTGCCTCACGTTCACACACACACACACACACACACACACACACACACTCAGGGGAGGGGTGTGAGCATGGGGAGGAGTGGGTCTGATGAGCCTTCTGGAGGTTTCGTGGGCATTACTCAAAACTAACACTGATGAAGGAAAGTGGCTGCTTGCCAAGCCCAGTGAAATGCTCATGAAAGCATCGTTGTTGTTGCTAAGTGCTGTTTGTTGTGCTCTGCCACTTAAGCGAGGTTGATGAGTACTTCAGAATGCTCTGACACTCAAGCGAGGTTGTTGAGTACTTCACAATGTCTTAATAACAGGTTTGGGCGCTGTGGGAAGTCACTCAAGCGAGGTTGTTGAGTACTTCACAATGTCTTAATAACAGGTTTGATCGCTGTGGGAAGTCAACGGCCAACCAGTAGCAGAGGAAATTATTCATATTTTCTTGTGAATAAAAGCAACATCCACTCTCTCATTGGGTTGGTGTAGTTTAGTGCACTCTCTCATTGGGTTGGTGTAGTTTAGTTTAGTGCACTCTCTCATTGGGTTGGTGTAGTTTAGTTTAGTGCACTCTCTCATTGGGTTGGTGTGGTTTAGTGCACTCTCATTGGGTTGGTGTAGTTTAGTTTAGTGCACTCTCTCATTGGGTTGGTGTAGTTTAGTGCACTCTCTCATTGGATTGGGGTAGTTTAGTGCACTCTCTCATTGGGTTGGTGTAGTTTAGTTAAGTGCACTCTCTCATTGGATTGGGGTAGTTTAGTGCACTCTCTCATTGGGTTGGTGTAGTTTAGTTTAGTGTACTCTCTCATTGGGTTGGTGTAGTTTAGTGCACTCTCATTGGGTTGGTGTAGTTTAGTTTAGTGCACTCTCTCATTGGGTTGGTGTAGTTTAGTGCACTCTCTCATTGGGTTGGTGTAGTTTACGCAAATCATCGTCTGCTGGTAGTCGTCTTAGACTCTCCTGACTGCTCTCAGTGCATATTAACAGCAGGTTATCTAGAGGTCTGGTCTTAGGGTATACTAACTGCCTGGTAGGTTATCTAGAGGTCTTGTTTAAGGGCATACTAACTGCCTGGTAGGCTAGTGCATACTAACTGCCTGGTAGGTTATCTAGAGGTCTTGTTTAAGGGCATACTAACTGCCTGGTAGGTTATCTAGTGCATACTAACTGCCTGGTAGGCTAGTGCATACGAACTGCCTGGTAGGCTATCTAGTGCATACTAACTGCCTGGTAGGCTAGTGCATACTAACTGCCTGGTAGGCTATCTAGTGCATACTAACTGCCTGGTAGGCTAACTAGTGCATACTAACTGCCTGGTAGGCTATCTAGTGCATACTAACTGCCTCATCTTCATGCAGACTCATAGAGCTGAGTCTGGGGGTCGTTTTTATGCACTCCTGCTTTGGGTGCATACGAGCATGTGTGTGTGTGTGTGTGGGGGGGGGGGGGGGTCTCCTCGAGTGCTGAGTGAAAGCATATGTGACATTTGGCACTTGCGCTGGGTGCATAACAGAGCTGTTTGTGCATGAGGATGAGTGTGTGTGTTTGTGTGTGTGTGTGCGTGCGTGTGTGCTCATATCCTCAAGATGCTTGTGCTGGACTGCATGTGGATTATGTGTTGTTTCTGTGACATTAAAACATGATAAACATAATATGAGCTCCCACAGTGTCTCACACACATTCTCTCCCACAGCCTCTCTCTCTCACACACACACTATCTCTCTCTCACACACACACACACACTATCTCTCTCTCTCTAACACACACACACACACACATTCTCTCCCACAGCCTCTCTCTCTCACACACACACACACACACACTATCTCTCCCTCTCATCCACACACACTCACACTCTCTTTCACACATACACACACACTCTCTCTCTCACACACACACTCTCCCTCTCTCACACACACACACACACCCTCAGTGTCTACAGAGCGCCCGCAAGTGATAAAACCGAGCAGTGTATTAATCACAGGTGTGATTCCGGTCTGGATGAATTGAAATGCCATCACAGACGACAGGATTAAACTGAGACCATCCCGTTGATCAGAGAAGACAGGAGTAGATTACATGGGATTACAGAGGGATGCAGACTACAGACAGGAGTAGATTACATGGGATTACAGAGGGGTGCAGACTACAGACAGGAGTAGATTACATGGGATTACAGAGGGGTGCAGACTACAGACAGGAGTAGATTAAATGGAGCAAGGAGATGGGATTTAAGACAGGTGCGTCCACATTAGCCTCGTTAGCACTGGTCTGAACACCACCCACATTAGCCCCGTTAGCACTGGTCTGAACACCACCCACATTCCCACATTAGCCTCGTTAGCACTGGTCTGAACACCAACCACATTAACCCCGTTAGCACTGGTCTGAACACCAAACACATTAGCCTCATTAACACTGGTCTGAACACCACCCACAATAGCCCCATTAGCACTGGTCTGAACACCACCCACATTCCCACATTAGCCTCGTTAGCACTGGTCTGAACACCCCCCACATTACCCTCGTTAACACTGGTCTGAACACCACCCACATTAGCCCTGTTAGCACTGGTCTGAACACCACCCACATTCCCACATTAGCCTTGTTAGCACTGGTCTGAACACCACCCACATTAGCCTCGTTAACACTAGTCTGAACACTACCCACAATAGCCCCGTTAGCACTGGTTTAAACACCACCCACATTAGCCCTAGTCTGAACACCAACCACATTAGCCTCATTAACACTGGTCTGAACACCACCCACAATAGCCCCGTTAGCACTGGTCTGAACACCACCCACATTAGCCTCGTTAGCACTGGTCTGAACACCAACCACATTAACCCCGTTAGCACTGGTCTGAACACCACCCACATTCTCACATTAGCCTTGTTAGCACTGGTCTGAACACCAACCACATTAGCCTCGTTAGCACTGGTCTGAACACCAACCACATTAACCCCGTTAGCACTGGTCTGAACACCACCCACATTCTCACATTAGCCTTGTTAGCACTGGTCTGAACACCAACCACATTAGCCCCGTTAGCACTGGTCTGAACACCAAACACATTAGCCTCATTAACACTGGTCTGAACACCACCCACAATAGCCCCATTAGCACTGGTCTGAACACCACCCACATTCCCACATTAGCCTCGTTAGCACTGGTCTGAACACCCCCCACATTACCCTCGTTAACACTGGTCTGAACACCACCCACATTAGCCCTGTTAGCACTGGTCTGAACACCACCCACATTCCCACATTAGCCTTGTTAGCACTGGTCTGAACACCACCCACATTAGCCTCGTTAACACTAGTCTGAACACTACCCACAATAGCCCCGTTAGCACTGGTTTAAACACCACCCACATTAGCCCTAGTCTGAACACCAACCACATTAGCCTCATTAACACTGGTCTGAACACCACCCACAATAGCCCCGTTAGCACTGGTCTGAACACCACCCACATTAGCCTCGTTAGCACTGGTCTGAACACCAACCACATTAACCCCGTTAGCACTGGTCTGAACACCACCCACATTCTCACATTAGCCTTGTTAGCACTGGTCTGAACACCAACCACATTAGCCTCGTTAGCACTGGTCTGAACACCAACCACATTAACCCCGTTAGCACTGGTCTGAACACCACCCACATTCTCACATTAGCCTTGTTAGCACTGGTCTGAACACCAACAACATTAGCCTCGTTAGCACTGGTCTGAACACCAACCACATTCCCACATTAGCCTCGTTAGCACTGGTCTGAACACCCCCCACATTAGCCTCGTTAGCACTGGTCTGAACACCCCCCACATTAGCCTCGTTAACACTGGTCTGAACACCACCCACATTAGCCCTGTTAGCACTGGTCTGAACACCACCCACATTCCCACATTAGCCTTGTTAGCACTGGTCTGAACACCACCCACATTAGCCTCGTTAACACTGGTCTGAACACCACCCACAATAGCTCATTTAGCACTGGTTTAAACACCACCCACATTAGCACTGGTCTGAACACCAACCACATTAGCCCCGTTAGCACTGGTTTAAACACCACCCACATTAGCCCCGTTAGCAATGGTCTGAACACCACCCACATTAGCCTCGTTAGCACTGGTCTGAACACCACCCACATTAGCCCAGTTAGCACTGGTCTGAACACCACCCACATTAGCCTTTAATCTGACATATCTTGACGGAATGGAGTTTGTTTTATTAAACCAGAAATGTGCTAATATAATGAATAATATTATAATGAATTATATAATAATAACTTATTTATCTATTAGAAAGATGTTGTTGGCATGTGGCATGTTCTCTTTCCAAGACCTGTGAGAACTGCAGAACCGCCTCAGGCATTCTCAAGTTCCTTTAGTGCGCTGGGTCTCAGAGTTCTGTGCCCAATAAATGTTTAAGAAACACGACAGTGTGTGTGTGTCTAACAGGATTTAAAAGTGGGGACATGTTTGTCTGTTTGTGTGTGTGTGTGTGAAGGTTAGTGGTGTTTAGTCTAAGCTAGACGTGACGGAGGGTGTTATGGCATTCACCCCCGACAACAGCAAACTCTCAGGAGACATCACAGCCTGTCAATCATGCCGCGTGAGTAGGCACACAAGAGAGGCAGAGAGAGAGCGAGAGAGAGAGAGAGAGAGAAGAGAGGGAGTAGAGAGAGAAGAGAGGAAGTAGAGAGAAAAGAGGGACAGGAGAGAAGAGAGGTAGAGGAGGGAGGGGTGGAGAGGAGAGAGGGAGTAGAGAGAGGAGGTGGAGAGAGAGAGGGAGAGGAAAGGTAGAGGAGGGAGGGGTGGAGAGGAGAGAGGGGTGGAGAAGGTAATGACTGGAAAAAGGTAATGACTACAGCAGCCTTGAAGAGCAGCAAACAGCCTCAAAGTCCCACAGGCCTCTCTGGGGACCAAGGGCTCTACGGCAGGCGCAGAGGGACACACCTCGCTAAGGGGGGCTGTGAAGCCACACTAACACTCACTCCAACGCTTCAAACCGGAGCAGACAGGCTGTGAAATAATGATGCCGCCCCTCAATCATTCAACACAACATGAATATTTCAGCTCTACCACACACACACACACACACACCACCAAGAGAGGAAGCCACAGTGCAGTCCCCTTTCAACAGACCAGAGAAAGAGGGAGAAAGAGGAGGAGAGAGAGAGAGGAGAAGGAGGGCAGAGAGAGGAGGACAAGAGGAAGAAAGAGACGTTTTACTGGGATGAGGGATGATAGAGAGAGATTTAAGTGGAGAGAGAGAAGAGAAGAGGGGAGGAGAGGAGAAGAGGAAAAGAGGGGATGAGAGGAGAAGAGGGGAGAGATGAGGAGAGGGGAGGAGAGGAGAGGAGGAGAGGGGAGGAGGAGGGGAGAGGGGAGGGGGAGAGGAGAAGAAGGGAGGAGAGGGGAGGAGGAGAGGAAAAGAGGGGAGGAGAGGGGAGGAGAGGAGAAGAGGGGAGGAGGAGAGGAGAGGGGAGGGGGAGAGGAGAAGAAGGGAGGAGAGGAGAAGAGAGGAGAAGAGGAGAGAAAAAGAGGGGAGGAGGAGAGGAGAAGAGCTTCATTTCTCCACATGTGCTGGAGGGAAGGTCAGACATATCCTCACATGACGACACACAGCAGCCTGATGCTCTGCTGAGTCCAGAGTGTAGAAACACACACACATATATACACACACACACACACACATATACACACACACACATATACACACACACACACATTCACATATATACACACACACACACACATACACACAAGCGCGCACACACACATATATACACACACAAGCACGCACACACACACATGTAAACACACACACACACACCTATCATCCTAGTATTATTTCTACTCCTGTGTATTCTGTGCTCACATGTTTCTACACTGTATGCTGTATCTGTGTGTGTGTGTGTGTGTTTCTACACTGTATGCTGTATCTGTGTGTGTGTGTGTTTCTACACTGTATGCTGTATCTGTGTGTGTGTGTATGTGTTTCTACACTGTATGCTGTATCTGTGTGTGTGTGTGTGTTTCTACACTGTATGCTGTATCGGTGTGTGTGTGTGTGTGTTTCTACACTGTATGCTGTATCTGTGTGTTTCTACACTGTATGCTGTATCTGTGTGTGTGTGTGTTTCTACACTGTATGATGTATCTGTGTGTGTGTGTGTGTGTTTCTACACTGTATGCTGTATCTGTGTGTGTGTGTGTGTGTTTCTACACTGTATGCTGTATCTGTGTGTGTGTTTCTACACTGTATGCTGTATCTGTGTGTGTGTGTGTGTGTGTGTGTGTTTCTACACTGTATGATGTATCTGTGTGTGTGTTTCTACACTGTATGATGTATCTGTGTGTGTGTGTTTCTACACTGTATGCTGTATCTGTGTGTGTGTGTGTTTCTACACTGTATGATGTATCTGTGTGTGTTTCTACACTGTATGCTGTATCTGTGTGTGTGTGTGTGTTTCTACACTGTATGCTGTATCTGTGTGTGTGTGTGTGTGTGTGTGTTTCTACACTGTATGATGTATCTGTGTGTGTGTGTTTCTACACTGTATGCTGTATCTGTGTGTGTGTGTGTGTTTCTACACTGTATGCTGTATCTCTGTGTGTGTGTGTTTTTCTACACTGTATGCTGTATCTCTGTGTGTGTGTGTTTCTACACTGTATACTGTATCTGTGTGTGTGTGTGTGTGTGTGTGTGTGTGTGTTTCTACACTGTATGCTGTATCTGCGTGTGTGTGTGTTTTGTGATGCTACTGTGTTATGTGTAACACTTGCTTTGGCAACACAGAGGATAGAGAAGAGGAGGATAGAGAAGAGGAGAAGAGGATGATAGAGAAGAGGAGAAGAGGAGGATAGAGAAGAGGAGAAGAGGATGATAGAGAAGAGGAGAAGAGGAGGATAGAGAAGAGGAGGATAGAGAAGAGGAGGATAGAGAAGAGGAGAAGAGGGGGATAGAGAAGATGAGGAGGATAGAGAAGAGGAGGAGGATAGAGAAGAGGAGGATAGAGATGGAGAGTTCACAGTAGACAAGAGGGGAGGAGGAGGAAGAGAGAGTGATGAGGGCTAGATGAGGAGGGGAGGAGGAGGAAGAGAGAATGATGAAGGCTAGATGAGGAGGAGGAAGAGAGAGTGATGAAGGCTAGATGAGGAGGAGGAAGAGAGAGTGATGAAGGCTAGATGACATCAAGGCCTTCCTGCTCCCATCTGTTATTTAGAGGAAATGTCTGTTGACTCTCTCTCTCTCTTTCTATCTCTCTCTTTCTATCTCTCTCTCTCTGTCTTTCTATCTCTCTCTCCTCTGTTCCCTTTCGTAATGAGGTTTCAGTGGAGTTGCTGAAGATCCTGTCTTCTCATCTTCCTGCCTCCATCTCTCTGTAGGTTTATTCATACAAACTCCGGGACTACAGACAGATGATAACACACACACACACACACACACACACAAACCAGCAGCCACACTGACTAATGATTTATGGGTTAACACAAAGAGACTAACTGATGGAGAAGTTCACAGACACAGAAGCTATTCCCATTGCTATATTGTCCTTTTATCCTTAAGATTACTCTGCTGGAACAGTCATGCTAATTCAAGCAACAATGAATTGAATTGAACTGAATTCATTTACTGATGACTCGCTTACATGCACAGAGATGATTGCCAGATTCATAGACTAGCGCGCACACACACACAGATGATATAGGGGAACTCAGATTACCTCATCTAGAACCCAATCTAAGGTCACTATTGCTAGAACCCAGTCTCACCTCCTCTAGAACCCCCCTTAGATCACCTGCTCTAGAACCGCCCTTAGATCACCTCCTCTAGAACTCTGTCTCAGGTCACTACTGCTAGAACCCGGTCTCACCTCCCGCCTCATTCTCAAGGTCTCATCAGCAGGTCCAGCATGTTCAGAACCCCATCAGCATGTTCAGAACCCCATCAGCATGTTCACGTCCAGCACAAGTCAAGTCCTATTTTTACAGTGTAAGTCTAGACTTAACATGGTCCTTTTGGTCACCACATGTCTATTATCACTATAGTGATAATGACCTGTCCAATCAAAGAAAAGCATACCTTGGAGGTAAAATATGGGTCTAGGGACCTGAGTATTTCAATGTGACTTTTTCAGAGATATTGACAGTTTATGAGCTAAATATGACTATGATACTAGATTTAAATGGACTTAAAATAAGAAGAACATATCAAATTTGGATTCCTTGTATCAAACAAAGTAGAGAAAATACTAGGGCTGTCAAAATAACTGATTAATTTCGATGAATTAATTTGAGAAAAAATAACTGATTAAAAAAATTAGTGCAGATTAATCGATTCTGTATGACCTTTGACCCCGAGTTCTAGTCAGTAAAAATTAGACTGTAAAATGAAGGAGAGAGAAGAGAACGTGCTGCCTGGATCATTGATTGGAACATTTACTTTTAAAAAACGGCCTGATGGTGTTGATAAAAATAAAGGGTAACACTTTATTTGAAGGGGTCTACACAAGGGTGACATATAACCGTCATAAGAATGTCATGACACATGTCATGCACATTACTGACATAGTATTGATGTTTATGACTGTTGTCATTAAGTGTCATTCGGTTTTTGGAATGTCAAGTTGACATTGTTTGGGTGTCATCATTATAACATCTTGACATTATAGTAGGGGGGCCTATGTGTCTAATTTGGGGGCTTGTGGGATTCGCATGTTAATTTTTGGAGAGTATTATATCTTTGTTCTAGGGGTTCTTAAGAGTAAAAAAAACATGTCTCCATTTTTTTGAAGGTTTTGAAGGACCCAAATCAAAGGTCAAATTCAGAAAAGGTCAAATTTGGTGTTCTGTCCATAAACCTCACATTGCTGGTATTATAGCATAGGGTTTGGTGCCAAAAAGCAAATATATTCTACAAGGTAGTGTGCAAAAGTGGACCACATAAACAATACAACATTATAAAACATTTTTTCAGAGCACAAAGTGCAGAGATCTCTGTTAAATCAAGTTTAATAGACTTTTACATAGTACCAGCTGAAGTCTGTAAGGCCTTCCTAAGCCTAAGTGTGAAGAAAAGAAAGGGTAAAGGATCAGCTAGACAAACAGACAGGTGTGTGTGTGTGTGTAAGAGAGAGAAAGAGAAAGAGAGACACTACCAGCCTGGACGGATTATGAACTTTCAGGCCCCTGGGCCCAGATGTATTAAGGGCCCCCCACTAATTGTTGCGGGGGACATTTTTTAAATTTATTTGATGTGATTTCCTGTATTCTGGTGCATTTTGGGGATGGCCAATACTTTATTTCAATCAGATTCATAGCCTATGTGTTGATATGATGTGTTGATATTGAGGCAATGATTCCATGCAATGGCTTGGGCCCTCTGACTCCTTGGGCCTCTGGGTTTGGGCCTGGTAGGCCCGTGCAGTAATCCATCCCTGACTACCAGTGACAGTTGGCTGTTGATAGCTGGCAGTGATAGAATTTAGAATATCGAATAACTTGAAGCACATAGTGCTCTGTTCTTCATGGTTGGTGATATTAGTGACCTTCTAGCCTTCTACATTTGAGCAAGCACATTTTCATAGTTCATGGTGGCACAGTCTAGTGTCTGAGGTGTGTCTTTCTGTTAGTCAGGTGATGGCACACATATTCTAAAAGAAACAGATTTTGGGCTATGTATCCAGTGGCAGATATGTGTGGACTGGTGAATGACCCATCACTAGAGACAGATGCCAAATTTCTTGTTTTTGTCCATGAGAGAGTATGGAGATGGGTATCACAGATCAGCCAACGATTACATTGTTACAGTGGAGTTATTTTACAACAGAACAAAGCAGTTTGGCACAGGAACTGCTACAAATCCACCTGTAACAGTGAGCATCTGCAGCATGCTAAGATTAGCTACTAGAAATCATGTGAAGCAGGCAGGACTCCGTGTCTTCAGAAAAGACGCGGTGGACCATCTTCTGAACCTGCAGCAACACCTGCAACTGCATCAGGTCCATCTAGAGGGACACTTGTTCAGCAGCAGCTGCTGCCAGCATAGATAAGTGCTTCTTCTGTCAGAAGCAGACAAAAGAGCGTCTTCATGAGGTGTCCTCTTTCAATGCAGGCAACCAACCAAGAACTATAAGTAATTTTGAAGTCAATGACTTTTAACAGGTAGCCAGTGTACAGATGCTAGGATGGGGGAAATATGTTCATATTTTTTGTGTGTGAGCAGCTGCATTTTGTATAAGCTGTAAGCTCTTTAGACAGGTATTATTACAGCCAGCATAATAGCATTGCAATAGCATTGCAATAGTCTATCCTTGAGATGACAAAACATTAATTTCTCGGCATCTGGTAAGGATAAGGACTTCCTTATCTTTGAAATGTTCCTTAAATGTTATGTAGTTATGTATCATCTGCTAAACAACAGGGGCCTCAGTACTGAGCCTTGAGGCACTCCACATTTTACCATAATCTGGGTAGATGGTTTATTATGGACCTGTACAAATTGTTGACGGTTAGGAAGGTATGATCTAAACCAGTGTTTTTCGACCTTTTTTGTGCCACGGCACACTTTTGACACTTAAAATGTCCCACGACACACTAACACACTAATCCTGTGTGAAGAAAAAATAAACATACCATAGCCTAAAATTTCAAATAATACACAGATATGGCCTATGGCTTCTATGCAAGACCTGCTCAATATAACAAGCGCCCTCTGTTTCATTTGTAGGTGACTATATCTAATTTAATTGTTGTTTTGAACTGGATATGTGATGATTCTGTGAATACTGGATATGGGGCCCCCGTTGTACAATGCCTGCATACCACAAATAGTGCAATCATACAATCAATGAGAGTATGTTGTTATAAATTCTTTGATGCAACAGTTGCTTTTCTGGACCAGTGAGTGACATTTGGGTAATTTTCTGCGACACACCTGATGATCTCTCACGGCACACTAGTGTGCCCCGGCACAGTGGTTGAAAAACACTGATCTAAACCAAGCGAGTGCTGAGTCTTTGATGCCTATCAAATTTTCAAGCCTAAGTAGTATGTCATTGTCTATAGTGTCAAAGGCAGCGCTGAGGTCCAGGAAGACCAGTATCGATACAAGGCTAGGTTTTTTGAGGGAGGGCTTAATAACAGATGTCTTAAACGACTGCGGTACATGCCCTGATAGCATTGAATTATTTATAATCTAGAGCAAAACATTATCCAGGAAGGGGAGGGCAGTCTTGTGGAGGTGAGATCTAATATGTTGTGTATATGTAAATGAAGTAAATGTTGTTTGAGGTCTCATCTGTGATTTTGCTATCTTTCAGCAATGGAGTATGTGTATTTGGTGAAACTGAAACTGGTTATTGATCTTATCTCTAATTGTTTGACATACAATCATAATACTGACATACAATCATACTGTTAAAAATAAGAAAATAACTGTTTTGTGAACTTTATTCAACATAGCCAGTGATTTAGGCTAAATGTATGGTGTTAATTATAGTGAAATATACAAATTCAAAAAAATAGGGTTAAAACAGGTAAAAAAAAATGGAGACATACTTTTTCTCCATGTTCAATGACCTCTAAAGACAGTCCAACCACTCTCCAAAAATTAACATTTCAATCCCACAGAAACCACATAGGCCCCCTGACTATTAGGGAAGATTACATTATTTGAGGGTGTCTCTGTCATGACAACTTGACATTAGCCAATTAAGAAATGCAAAATTGACATATAACTGTGTTTAGCCTGACTCATCTTCTAGGTTCGTGAAGTGGTGGGCCGGAATAATTAATTGACATGACACCATTATAATTGTGTCATGAATACTTACCTTGGCATGATATTGTCATGACAACTTGACATATAACTGTGTTTGGCCTGACTTATCTTCTAGGTTTATGAAGTGATGAGCCTGAACAATTGGCTGTCATGACACCATTATACATTAGATATACTCAACATATTGAAGGTGCATTGCAGATGTAACCCACTCGGAAATAGCCTACTAATAGGATTACATTATTCTAGTTTAATATCTAATTTCTTGATTACTTTTAGTTATGTTTTCCCTGCACACTGTATTTGTCCAGTAGGTGGCAGTGGTGGCGCTGCATAGAGGGGAAACTGCTACACTGATTCTTAGAGAAGACAGAAATCGCAAACAGCAGAAGGACAGCAGAATGATAGTGAGCTGAAGCCATATTTAGATTTTCCACACTGAGAAGAAAAGTTAAAAATAACATTGAAGAGCTAGTTAAAAGGGGTTTTCCCACCAAACCTACTTCTAAGGAAGGAATAACAGCAAAGGGTCGAAATTACGACAAGGAGTTTACTTACTTGTATGAGTTTTCTCCGGTGAGTGTTTTACACATGTTCCTCATTTATGTTAGTAGCAGACATGGCGTGATAGATGTGTTCAATGAGTTAAGCACGTAAAAGTTTTATTTTGCTGTAACTCAGTTGTTTAATGCATTGTGTGGAAATGTATTGATGGTACTGCATAAGCTAAAAACCAATCGGAGTTGAACATGAGTTTAATGATTTGAAGTGCTATTTCATGCTATGTTGAAGCAATGTTAACGTGATATGCTAGTGCTGAAGTTTCATGTAGGCTATGTAGTGAATGTATAGATTAAAAATAAGAATAAGCTACCACAGTTCTTGAATATGAGTTATATTTCCAGATCTGCTAAAATGTATCGAGAGAGTAATTGAATTGAATTGTTGCCCTGCTATGCAGGTTGTTTTTTTTTGTTTGGATGCATGATTTGAGAGAGTGTTCCATTGGACAAATTCGCCATTGGACACGGGAGGCAGAAGAGCAGAGGGCGCAAATGATCATCTTGCCTGCGACATGAACTGCTTCTACTCAAAAAAACATACTACCCAGGTAGATGGACTTTGGTTTATTATTTTGGGGTTATTTTATCAGAGCTCTGAGGTCATTTTACTTTATATTTTTCTCAACTTGGTTGAAGGTTGAAAACTAAGAGAAATACTGATTTTCACAACTAAAAGGACAGAAAAGAGAAACAAGGTCATACTGTTTGATATTTGATGTTTAATAAATGCCGGCTATATGTTCTGGGTAAACTATTTTGGTACTTTCATTTGTCTACTCCTCTTGTGAAAAGTTCCTTAGAAAGGCAGCACTTCACTCTACATTAAAATAAGTGCCCCTTACACAGACAAATATGGCGTCTCAGCGGGAATCGAACCCCTCAGTCCCTCAAAACACACCTTAAAATGATTGAATGGTACTACTGGTTAGGAATCCGCCATCGTAATGGTGTGTTGGGTAGACTCGTGCATGATTTGAAAAAGCTGCAGAAATGATGGCAATGAAATGGTGCTTAAAGACTAGTATGTGAATAGTTGAATGCATGTTCCACATGCACAGTTAGGTTAGCTGGCATGGTAACATGTCCTTGTATTATGGTTTTGCAAAATGCATTGCTGAAATAAACTCTTAAGTCATGACTGAGTATGGTATTTGTTGACTCAATGTTCCAGAAATGTAAAATGTACAGAAATAGGACCTACATGATAGTGTAATGACACTTAATGACATGTTCAGGAAACATCTCAGATGGTTCACTGTACTTTAGGTCAACGGTAAGTATTCATGACACTGTCAGGAAACTATTTTGGTGTGTAATAGTTATTTGTGACAGCTTAATGACAAGTCAAAACTGTACCACTGTAGTTGAGGTCAAGAAAAGTATTCATGACCAATTTATAATGTCGTCATGACAGCCAATTGTTCAGGCCCATCACTTCACAAACCTAGAAGATAAGTCAGGCCAAACACAGTTATATGTCAAGTTGTCATGACAATATCATGCCAAACACCTTGCATTTCTTTCTTGGCTATGTCAAGTCGTCATGACAATATTGTAAACGGGTTACATTTTCTTGGCTAATGTCAAGTTGTCATGACAAAGACCCGTCAAATAATGTCATCTTGGCTAATGTCAAGTTGTCATAATGATGACACCCAAACAATGTCAACTTGACATTCCAAAAACCGAATGACACATTATGACAACAGTCATAAACATCAATAATGTGTCATTAATGTACATGACATGTGTCATGTCATTCTTATGCCGGTTACATGTCACCCTTATGTAGACCCCTTCAAATAAAGTGTTACCAAATAAAGTGTTGAAAATAAAGTCCTCTGTAATGTCTGCAGCAAGGAATGTGCTCTATATACATCAATGCAAAGAAATAAGTGTTGACATTGAGGGGAGTGTTAATTTATTTTCATTGTGTCCCCTAAGTCATATCTGTGGCCTGAAATGCCTTGTATGTGAAAAAAAAAACTTCTTACCGAAGCACTTTTGAATTTATTTCCTCAGCATATTAGGTCATATGATAGATTATTATGGCAATTATTTGAAGAGTGAAAATAATAATAAAAGAGTTTTTTGAAGTTAATGTCACAAATGATGATTATTCAATGATTCATTTGAATTTAAATATTTTAAATACTTTCACAGCAAAAATTATGTATGCGATTAATTTAGATTAATTAATCACAGAGTATGTAATTAATTAGATTCTTTTTTTTAATCGATTGATAGCCCTACTTTGTAGGCAAGCGTTAGAGCCTTGAATTGCCTGTACCAGGAAACACAAAAAAGCCATCGAGATGCTGAGGGCCACCAGACCTTCTGCCCCATGATGTCTCACTTTGATTTAACAGAGCGAGGCAGACGAAGGGACCATACTGTTCACTGCAGACATGGAAGGTGTAGAGGAGGAGGAGAAAGGAGTACATTATCCCCCAACAGGCAAAACACTGGTAAATATGGTGAAAGACATCTACCACAACAAGAAACTCCCAGCAGATCTTCCCCATGATGCAGTCCACACTAGCTCATTCCCGTCTGCCTTAATCCCACCGGAAACATTTTGCAGGGAATGTCCGGGCCATACAATGCTGAGTGAACCAGCACTCATCACTTCCAAGGCGAAGATTGTTTCCATGACAGATGTCATAGAGGGTAAGTGGTACTTTTATTGTGCACCTGCTGTTTATTATTATTATGCTGGTTTTACAATAGCCATTTTATATATTGTGAGAGAATATAATATATGCTTCTTCTCTCATCTCAATTAATTAAAAAGTGACAGGTGGGCAGGACTTCCGGTTAATTAAGGTCAAAGGTCTTTGATTTCCGGTGAGGGCGGGACATCCGGTCTTTGAACTTGTCATCAATTGAGTTTGACAAGTTGTTTGAATGTGGCGGGTTGCTTTTGGTAGGAGTCATGTGTCTGGGGGAGGGGTTTGTGTGTGTGTGTGTGTGTCTGCGGGGAGATAGTGAATTTGACAGTTTTGGCCAGGGGCTAGGGCTTGTGTGTGTGTATGTGTGTGCGTGTGTGTGTGCATGGGTGTGGGTGTGTGCACAGGGGTGTGTGTATGGGTGTGGTGTGTGTACAGGGGTGTGTGTATGGGTGTGGTGTGTGTACAGGGGTGGGGGGTGTACAGGGGTGTGTGTGTCCAGGGGTGGGGGTGTGCAGGGATGTGCTGGTCATGGGTGAGCGTGTGTCCAGGGGGTGTGGGGTGTCATGGGAGTGTCATGCGCGAGCCATTATGAGTGGCGTTGTTAGGGAGAATAAAAGCGGTGTAAAAGCATGGGTAAAGATAGCAAAGTAAAAATGGCTAGTTTAGCAACTCCTGAAAATGCGGGTCCTAGTAGCGAGCGGTGGGGCCCCCAAGAGAAAAAGCTCTGAAAATATTCTTTCTCGCACGCAGGAACCACCCCCTGCGCAGTTATGCGGTCGTGTGAGTAAGGAGGTGGTAGCACTTGCTAGGGCCAATTACCTTGCGATGATTGGCCTAGCACAGCCCGGGATGAAAACCCGGCTGCGGCAACCTTTTATTTTATTATTTTTACTTGAGAAATTTTTAAAACATTTTAAAACTTTTAGATTGGAAAAACTTGAAAAAACTTTTACAACATTTTTTAACTTGTAATCTTTATAAACGCCCGCGCCTCTGCCTCACAGCAAATAATATTTTGTAGGGTACATACCTTCGCACACACTTTCGTGAGGGGTAGTTGGCCGGTACAGCTCTGCATCAGAGTCTTTTAAACAGAAGAAAAAACAAATTTTTAGTACAAATTTAGCACAGCATAAAACAAAACATTATCACACCTCCAAATTATACGCAGGAAGAACTATAGCCTACTTTGGTACAAGCTCAGGGTTGGAGAATTCGGACGACCCCTCTGGACAACATCGGAATCTTCTATACAGAACAAAAAAAAAACAAAACACATGAATAATGCACGTAGACATTCTACACTATCCCTAGCAAAGTAGATAAGCAACTACGTACCGGGGTAAAAGCTTGGGCTCGGAGATGCCGGGCTGTAGTTGTCAGCGCTAAGGCCGCTGTCAGATGAGGTACTTCGGATTTGCAGGAACTAAAACAAAACCATTTTTCAGATGTCATGACATGTTTATGGTAGAAATGAAATGTGTGAAATCAAATGGGCAAGCTTGATCTTCTACTTACCCGTAGATATTCCAACTCATACTAACAACACAAACAAAAAAAACATGTATTAAATCAGAGATAATACAACGATATAGTAGAAAATGAAAAACTACAATTTACATACTTGCCTGGTCAGGTCGCTCTGCCATGATGAATCTCTTCACAAATGCCTTTGCTGTATGACGATTCGCGGTGATAGATGATGTCAGTTTTGGCTATGTCCAGAGCCCCCAAGTTTTATTCCTCATTTCACCCCCCCATCCCAAATTTGGGCAAAAAAGATGCAAGATGTTCTAAGTCATAAGGCACACCAGCTTAGGTATTAGACACGCTTACCCCTGAACATTACATTTATGATTTATTTTTTATTCTAGTTCACAGAAATATATATGAAAGAAGGTTCTGGACAGCATCAGATCATTCAGTTCATTCACATTCAGTTTAATCATCCAAAAAACATAAATATACAGCGGGGAAAATAAGTATTGAACACGTCAATATTTTTTTCAGTAAGTATACTTCCAGTGAGGCTATTCGCATGAAATTTTCACTGGACATTAGTATTAACTTAATAAGTTAATAAGTAATCCACACATATATAAAAACCCAAACATTAATGTCTAAAAGTAGAGTTATGAGTAAAAAAGTGGAATGGCACAGGGAAAAAGTATTGAACATGCTAAGAAAAAGCAGTACTCAAAGGCAAGAAATGGCAAGGAACAAACTGGAATCTATAAGTAGTTAGAGAAATTATCCCTTTTATCTGTGCAAATTGATATAAGCTGGGTTAGTACATACTGGTGGGCTATAAAAAGGTTTTTTGTTACCAAGGTGTCAAACAAGAAACATTTCATAATAGGTAAAGCAAAGAGCTCTCCCAAGACCTTTGCAACCTTATTGTTGCAAAACATATCAATGGAACTGGTTACAGATGCACATCAAAACCTCCGAAGCATCCAGCAAGCAGTATTGGAGCCATTATCTGCAAGTGGAAGGAACATCACTGCATCATCACTGGCCATGCACAGGCTCTCCTTGCAAGATTTCTGACCAGGAAGTCAGAAGGATAGTCAGAAGAGTAGCCCAAGAGCCAAGGACCACTCGGAGAAAGCTCCAGAAAGACTTGGTACAGTTGTTACAGAGAAAATCATAGGTAATGCACTCCACTGCCATGGCCTCTATGCACGCTCATCCCGCATGACTCTATTGCTGAAGAAAAACATGTCAAAGCTCGTTAAAAGTTTGCTACACAACATTTGGACAATCCTATGAAATACTGAGAGAATGTATTCTGGTCAGGCGAGAGCAAAATTTAACTTTTTGGATGTCATACTACACACCATATTTGGGGGAGAAATGGCACTGTGCATCACCCTAAAAATACCCTACCAACAGTGAGGTTTGGAGGTGGTGGCATCATGGTGTGGGGTTGTTTTTCATCTCATGATACTAGCAGACTTCATACAGTTGAAGGAATGATGAATTGAGTCATTTTGGTCTTGGAGAATCTTGACCATCCACCAGGATGATGAGGATGAGACATGGCTAGACCTTCCAGCAGGACAATGATCGATCCAAACCATTCAGCAAAGGAAACTCTCAATTGGTTTCAGAGAAAGGAAATCAAGGCCCTGACTTCAATCCAATTGAACAGTTTTGGAAGTTAACTAAAGATCAGGATTCACAAGAGGGACCCCTGGAATCTTCAATATTAAAGGACTATCTGTTGAAAAGAATGGGCCAAAATCACACCAGAATACTGTAACTGGTTAGTTTCGTCATACGGGAAATGCCTTGAAGCTGTCATTACGAATAAAGGCTTTTCCACAAGAAATTTCAGCAGGCGTGTTCAATACTTTTTTCCTGTGTCATTGCACTTTATTACACATAACTCTACCTATGGACTTTAATGTTTGGATTTTTTTATATGGGTGGATTATCTGAGTTAATACTAATGTCTGGTGAAAATTTCATGCAAGTAGCCTCATTGGAAGTATACTTACTGAAAAACATTTTGACGTGTTCAATACTTATTTTCCCCGCTGTAACTAAACATTCCAAACTTTCTCTTTCTCACTCTCAAGCACACACACACACACACACGCACAACCTACTCCCTCAGGGCCCTGGAGCCATGACATTAGACATGCATGACCCTTAACCTTAAAGTTCAGCTGTAAATGTAGGATTTATGTTTTATTTTAGTTCACAGACACATGGCTGAAACCTTTTTAGGCTCTTGGCATCATCACCTCCTTGATTCTTTTATTCAGGTTCATATCGCTAAAACTTGAAGCATACACACAGTCAGACAAACCCCCTCTTCTCTCTCTCCCCCCCTCTCTCAGACACACACACACACACACACACATCCTTGCATACACACAGACCTTTGACCCATCCCCTACCCTCTCTCCACCGTTCTACTGTCTGATACATTTTATTCTTTTCGATGACTTGATGATATTCTTGATGAATTTGAATTTGCTGATGCCAACCTTTTTTTATACAGACATATATTTTGGATCATTTTAGATTTTTGATAATTGTCTAGGCATGACACTCCCATGATTGTCTAGGCATGACACCCCCATGATCACCTCATGACACACACCATGCATCCCTGCACATGAGACACCCCACACCCCATGTACACACACACACACACACACAGCCCCCTCCCCCAGACACATGACTCCTACCAAAAGCACCCCCGCCAAATTCAAAGGCATCCATACTCAACAGATGCCTATACTGATGCCTATAGCTTTCTCTTGTGTCTTTTCTTAATGATTTCTCTTAGGGGCCCCACTTAGCCGCTCGCTACTAGGACCCGCATTTTCAGGAGTTGCTAAACTAGCCATTTTTACTTTGCTATCTTTACCCATGCTTTTACACCGCTTTTATTCTCCCTAACAACGCCGCTCATAATGGCTCGCGCATGACACTCCCATGACACCCCACACCCCCTGGACACACGCTCACCCATTACCAGCACAGCCGTGTACACCCCCACCCCGGGACACACACTCACCCATTACCACCACATCCGTGTACCAACCCCACCCCTGGACACACACACACACACCCCTGTACACCCCCCACCCCTGTACAAACACCCACACACCCCTGTACACACACCCACACCCATGCACATACACACGCACACACATACACACACACAAGCCCTAGACCCTGGCCAAAAAAATGACTAAAAAAACATACAAAATGATCATAAAAAGTACAAAAATGACACTAAAACCTACAAAACTGTCAAATTCACTATCTCCCTGCAGACACAAACACACACACACACAAACCCCTCCCCCAGCTCATGACTCCTACCAAAAGCAACCCGCCACATTCAAACAACCTGTCAAACTCAATTGATGACAAGTTCAAAGACCGGATGTCCCGCCCTCACCGGAAATCAAAGACCTTTGACCTTAATTAACCGGAAGTCCCGCCCACCTGTCACTTTTTAATTAATTGAGATGAGAGAAGAAGCATATATTATATTCTCTATTGTGATAAGGGGATTGAATGCCACTCTGTGTAAAACCATGACAATCACCCCCTTGGTATAATACCAGTGCAAACGTGTTATTGTGTCTTCTATTCCTCACCTTAGTTTTACTCTTATAGCCGCATAGGTTCATGTTTGATCCATCTCTTCAATTACATCAACCCTGAACAGGAATTTCAGTGTACAGCAAGTGGTGCAGTAGGTGTGGCATGGTGTACAGATACCAGGAGTGGTGTGATGGTATCCCCAATTTTGATGATCTGACACTGTTGTCCCTTCACCTTTGTGTTTTCCTGCTCTTCAGGTAGGACACTTATTTATTCCCTTATTCGTTGATACACTCACTAACTTCACTGACAGATCAGTTGAATTGCAAACATATAATGTCAATGTTGATTTTGCAGACTCACCAGGCTGTTGGCAGTGTTATCGAGGCTCTTGAAAAAACATCTGGCAAACGTTACCCATCAGCACCAAGAATTCTACAGGCTTACCTGACCTTTGAAGCTCTTTGTGACCACAGCTACACATTTGCATGTGTTTCATGTGGCTACCACCCTGTGACTGTGGTTATGGACCTGCACAAGAAAGGGGTTTTTAGTATGCCTGGTAAGTGTGTGTGTGTGTGTAGCACCACATTTTCGACTTGCACAACGTATGGTATAATCTGTAATTTTCTTGAAAGTGAGCAGTATTGAGGAACCGCCAGCAGATTTTGATGGCAAGGTGGATGCAGAAGAGTTCTGGGAGAAGGTGGCCATGGAAGTGATTTCCCGTGGATTGGTGCCCAGTGAGTAAACGGACAAGACATTTTTTATTATTTGGTCACGTGCCAATATGGTGGCATTAATCTTGCGTTTGAATATTGGCTGGGATAGTTACTTGAATCCCTGTTTATTCAGATTGGCTGAAATATTGTCTTACTTTAAAAAGAAATCCCAAATATTTTTCCATTAATATTCATACATTATGTCTGCTATGTTCTCCTTTATCTCCCCACCCCACTCCCCCCACCAACCACAGGTAACAAGGAAAACCCCTTTATTGTACGTCCTAACTATCACAATTGGGCGCCTTGGATAGGGCCCCACACCAGGAGTGGCAATGTAGTCCTCAATACAGAGTTCAGAAAGGTGCTTTCCCCACACAGTCCAGCAGAAGAGCTGGAGTTGAATGTCACAGAGGACAGACTAACTGACGAGCTTCTCAAAGTCAAGGTATTAAAACTAACTGGTCATGTAGGTCATTTGTTAGACTAGTTAACGCACATTTTTTGTCTTGAATCTCGATTTGCATGTGAAAGTGCCTGCCTTGAACGGCACACTGTGTGTGTGTGTGTGTGTGTTACAGATGGACGATCTGCGTGGCCTGTGTGGGCAGTGTGGTGTGGACCCCCGGGGCTCACGAATGGACATTGTCAGCAGACTACAGAAAGAGATGAAAACAAGAGATACCTACGACAAGGTCTTCTCTCAGATCTGGGGAGCTTCAGGTAACCAGACCTGTCTTGCAACCAAGTGTTTGGAAGTTGTACTTAGTGTAAGTGTTAAAAAATTGTCTGTACACAGCAGTGCAGATCCATCAGGGCATCTACCA
The DNA here is from genome assembly GCF_046254945.1 of Alosa pseudoharengus. NCBI lineage: Eukaryota > Metazoa > Chordata > Actinopteri > Clupeiformes > Clupeidae > Alosa > Alosa pseudoharengus. The sequence continues at coordinate 2,932,474 of NW_027468657.1, forward strand.
AGATCCATCAGGGCATCTACCAAGGTCATGTTCTGTCTCTCGCTCTCTTTCTCTGTTGCTCACTCTGTCCCTCTTCTTCTTCTTTGGCTTGTTATTAAAGGTGGATGGGCAGTGGGAACCTGTCCGTGTGCCGTGGTCTATGCTGTAAAATTCAACATCAGAGCTGAAAGTCCACGCGATTATACAGACATTCTGCTTTCTTTTAAACATTTTCCGAATGTGACACTTTATGATTTCGCCCTTGGTTTGGCATCCCACGCCAACAACAGAGCGCCAGAAACCTTCCGGCCGCATGGTGGCAGGTTGCTTGAACCTACCGAAAGTAATATCGCACGGGCCACCACAGGTGAAATTGAAGTTACCTTGCCCTGGCTTCAAAACAAGAAGAAGGTGCCGGACAGTGATGGGCACCCTCTCACTGGGTCATCAGATCGCTATGCTCTCTATGACCGTTTTCATGAACAAAACACAAAGGACGTAAGAGATGTCCTGCGAAAAGTTGAACTGGTTCCAGAGATCTGTGGCTGGGTCAACAGCCAGTCTGCTGAACAGCTTTTCTCAGGGATGAGGCGAAATAACTATTTTCTAAACATGATGACCCCATCTTCTCATGTTTTCTTAATGAGAAACATTCTTCAGCATTACAACAACACCAAGAATGCTGAAACGATGGAAAACATCAGAAGACACTTGGCCAGGATGTAACTCTGACTTGTTATGGCCAAGCAGTGTTGGGTATGTATTTAAATTCACACAAATGTTGCTGGTAAAGGTTGTATCAGTGATTGCAGGCCCAAAAAAGGCCCAAACATAAATGATCACATTCTTCTAATCTTTCCTAATCCGCTAATTGCACGGGAGGGAGGGGGAGGGAGTAGCGAGCTAGCTCTGTTTTGTTTGAACATCAACAGAAGTGACGTATCCCCAATATCGCTGATACAACCTTTAACATATGAACAATATGGGACCTTCACCAAAAACACTAATGCGTAATTTCCTTCACCACCAAAGCATAAAGCTGAATGACATGGTGGTGTTGGGATTTGTATTATTTTGGAATATAAAAGATATATTTTTATCTCAAGGTCCACAACCATGTACAGAGTCCTCCACACATCAAAGTTTGACTGTTGACAACACACTTGGAGCAGGTACGTTGATCTGTTATTCTGGTTGAATAATCACATACTTTATACAGGTTTATGTATGAATCATGCATGTTGAGTGTTGATAGCTGTATAACATAGCATTAATGTCTTTGTGAACTTATGTTCTGTGCACAACCTTTAGACAACACTATTGTGTCAGAAGAGCAAGACCCAAGACCAATGAGTCCTCAATGTACAGACTCCTCCACACTTGGGGACACCCGTACAGCGGGTACGTCTATGTGTTATTGTGGTTGAAGCAATACATATTTGTTTTATGTATGAGTCTTTGATGTTGTACCATGTTGTGTATCGATACATTAATAGCTGTCAAACTGTGTAGCATTGCACAGAAGTATTGCTTTTGTCCTTCATTAGTGTTCTATACCACCTCAGGCAGGCTTACAAGTGTAGGCTCAATAGAGGCCAAGAGGTCGTGCTGGTCGTTTGATTTTCACTGTGACCAAGAACAAGTGGTACAGTGATTGTTGCTCCACCAAGGTGAAGAGTCTTGGTGTTATACTAGACAGCACACTTTCATTCACTGCCCATATTAACAGTGTGTCTCGCAGCGCCTTTTTCCATCTGCGCAACATCGCAAGACTGCGCCCCTCCCTCAGTCAGCAGAGTGGAGAAGTACTTGTAAACGCCTATGCTACATCCCGCATTGATTACTGCAATTCCATCTTCTCTGGCATTCCACAGAAATCACTCCACCACCTACAAATAATCCAGAACTCTGCAGCCAGGATAGTAACAGGCACAAAGTCCACAAGCCACATAACACCTGTACTGTTGCAGCTACACTGGTTACCAGTTACCCAGAGAGTCCAGTTTAAGATCTTACTGTTGACATATAAGGCCCTGCATAACCTTGCTCCCAATTATATCACCAACCTCTTGGAGAGCTACACCCTTTCCCGCTCACTGCGATCCTCATCAGCTGGTCTGCTCAAGGTGCCCAAGATGAACCTCAGCACCATGGGAGAGAGAGCGTTCTCCCACACAGCCCCAAAGCTATGGAACTCACTTCCAAACAACATCAGGCAGTGTGAATCCACTGCCCAGTTTAAAAAGGAACTGAAAACGTATCTCTTCAGACTAGCCTATGGACTGTAATATGGCTAAATGGACTATATATATTTATATATATTTTTTTTTCCTCCTTTTTTGATATATATATATTTTTTTCCCTTCTATTTGTTTTATCTGTAAAGCGACCTTGGGAAACGAAGGGACATTCGGCATACCATTTTGGGAAATCTGGGAAACCAAGGGACATCCGGCATACCATTCTGGGACATGCCCCTTTCCTAGATGTCCCAAAATGGGACATCTGAGTTTCCCAAATGACCCAGGTATGCCCAATGTCCCTGGCCATTTAGGAAATTAAGAATTTTTTTCTGGCACAACACTTTGTGCTGCAGCTAGAGGGACAAAACTTTACACGCTTCATGGGGGTCATGGGCCGAAGGTCTGACCCGAGTTTTAGCCTCCTAGCACAATGCTAACACCCACAATGCTATCTCTGAACTGTAAGTGGTCAACTTTTTGTATGTTTTTCCTGTCTGGTTTTTCTTGTGGGTGACTGAGAGATTCCAGCTTTGGAACATTTGTTTGGGGCCTTGAGGTGGTGCCTTTTGTCTTGGTCCCGACCCTCTAGCACCTAGCGTTAGCCAGCGGGAAGAGGGATACCTTGTACGTTTCAGGCCACTTATCTCCTTCTAAGAATAACCCACCGACTCCCAACCTAGTCCACCTCGTTCGTAATATCCCGTTGATAAACATATGTTGATTTCATATTGATAGGACCAAAGCAACTGTGATTTTTGATGGGCAATAACCAAGAGACATTTGGGATATTAAATCCCTTCCTAGTTCCAGCTAGCTAGCTAGCGGTAGCATGCTAGGTAGCGGGCTAGCGGTAGCTAGTGCAAGCCATTTATAGCTTATAGCTCGCTAGCTAGTGTTAGCATGCTAGCTAGCGGTAGCATGCTAGTGTGATCCTGACAGGTTAGTTATGCTAGCTAGCATGCTAGCAAGGTTGGTAGCTTATAGCTTGCTAGCTAGCAGTAGCATGCTAGTGTGATCCTAACAGGTTAGCTATGCTAATAATCTAATCTAACACTGTATAGAGCATCACAGTCCCGCCCACAGGAGTTTCCGGAAGTAAGAATTCAATTCAATGCAATTTATCCATTGACAATTCGGGTATAAGCCATAAAAACTTAACTGCACATGGTAGACTCAAAACCAGCTACAGCTGTACTAAGCGATTTTGTATGCTCATATAGACGCCAAAAGTTCACGGGGCACTAACCTCGTTTTGAGATAAATGTCTTTTATTCGCAATGTCTTGGATAAGTACTTCATTACCCACAATCCTGAACAATCCCACAGTGATGCCTCTGATTGGTGGAAAGGCCGTTATAATCATAGTTTGAAACTCTTTAGCGAAAATTATTGACAAAGATGGCAGAGTCTTTTACAGCATACGGCGAAAATCTTCATGTAAATAAAAACTATCTAGACGAACATTGGTACTTGTATCAACAATGATTGTGGTTTATATATCACACGAACTTAGTCAGGGCCAATACACCATCAAATAGGACACTGTAAATGCTAGTTTAAACACTTAAAGGGACACCAGGCAAGCCTGATGCTTTTTCTCTACGAAACTCTCCCTAGCGTCTGTACGTGTCGATACATGTGCGAGCCCTCGCTCGGTCTGAACCTCTTTTCCTTTTCTTTGCATCTTCCGTCAAGGGTTTTTGCTGCTTCTGCTGCCAGCATGAGGGACAAGACCTACAAAGTTGTGTGGTGAGTTTTGCAGGGAGGTTGGTAATGCTAGATCTAGTTAACATTAGCTAGGCTACTGTAGCCTTCATACTGTACGAGTCATATCATTAATCATTAACCTAGAAATACTTTTTCGTACATTTAATGAACATTTTGTGTAATAATTCACAGCAAGTTAATAAACTGAATAAGAGCGGTCCATGCATCAGGATGGCAGTCAGATACGAAGCACTGCACAATGTTACTAACGTTAACGTTAACGGCTTTCACACACACACTATATAAAATACACGATGGTAAATATAACATTCCTGAAATAACTGCTATTAACTGCACATTCACTATATAAAAATCACTGTTTGGAGGAAAAGGTTCGTGTGCTGTCATCGGTTGGAGTTCTAATGGCAACATCGCGCCAGGTTTGCCTATATTATTCAGTGAGGCGCGGTGGTTTATGGGATGAGTACTTCCTTCGCTCGGAATTCAAAATATGTACACAGTCTTGTACCTTTGACTTTTTTTGGACTTTCTCTTCGTTTTTTCACTCGAAATGATATGTTTATGAGTTACGCCGTAGCTGATTATCCTAAGACATGCTTTAAAACTCTTTAGATACAGATTTTTCCAAAACGTTAATGGGAGAAATGAATGGGAAATTTACTTCCGGAAACTAAGCTCTCTCGGAGGAGGGGCGGGACTGTGATGGTCTATTTGAATGTTTTTCTGTTTTCTGAGGTAAACTTTATGTTTTCTGAGGTAAATCACAGGTATATGACAGAAAACATGTAATTTACCTCAGAAAACATGTAATTTACCTCAGAAAGCATATAGTTTACCTGAGGTAGATGGCATGTTTTCTGAGGTAAATCACAGGTAAATGACAGGTAAATGACTGAAAACATGTAATTTCCCTCCGAAAACATGTAATTTACCTCAGAAAACACCATGCAAAAATATTTCAAGGTCAAGGTCAAAGTCAAAAAATAGGAGAAAATTAAACCGTGCAAAGTATTTAAAAAAAAAAATTTAGATAATTTAACCGTGCAAAAATATTTTTCAGAGCACGATATAAAAGGGGCTGACTCAAATATTTTCAGATTGGCTGAGAAAATGACACAGACGAAGACAGCAGCCTTCTGTCCCATCTGCCAGCGGCTTTATGCCGCTCTGGCTAATCATCTGACCCGCGGGCACCAGGTGACCAACCCCGTCGAGAGGGCCATCCTGCTCCAGCTGGGGACTGGCAGGATCCTGATCCGAAAAGAACCCTGCCCCTTGCCAGGCTGCTTGTACTCAAGCTCGCGCTTAGACAAGCACCTGGCAAGCGGGCATTCTGAGCTCTCGGCGGAGGAGAAGGAGTGGTATGTGGCGGACAAAAAAAAAATAAGGCCTTAAACCAACTCAGGGCACTGAGAGCCTCTAACCCCCAATCGTCGATGGTGTCGACGCTGGACATCGACGTCGTTGAGGCGGACGACGAGGAGTGCCAAGGATGCGACGTGGCGAGGCGCGAGAACGCCAGCCTGAAGGCCAAGGTGAGGTCCCTCTGCCGGGAGCTTAAAACCTCCTTGGCCAGGCGGTTGTCGGCGATGACGCCCACGCCAGCATCCACCAGCGCCAGCCGCACCCGCCGGGCCGCCAGAGTCCGTGCTGATATCAATTGAGGCCTACTTGGCTGCTTATTACACCTCTCTATTTGCACCCTCGAGGAAGCGTAGGAGGGTTAGCTTCTCCAGCTCCAGCGACCAGGAGGTGCGGCAGCTCCGTGGAGGAGGCGGCCAAGGAAAGGGTAAGTCCAGCACCGACATATCTCCACTTCTCTGTCTCTGACTGCTCAGCCTTTCCCGCTTGGCCTTTTCCGCTAACCCTTTGTCTCTCTTTCTGCCGGAGACGGTACCCAAGGTACACCTGAACCGGTTGGCAGGGCATTGGAGCCTGAAGCCGGCAGTCGTGCCAGTCCCGGAGCCAGCAGCAGCACCAGACCCTTGGATGCCCCCCTGTCCCCTCTCTCCTGTCCATAACCCAGCGCCCTGGCCCCTCTCTCCTGTCTTTAACCCAGCGCCCTGGCCCCTCTCTCCTGTCTTTAACCCAGCGCCCTGTCCCCCTGTCTCCTCTCTCCTGTCTTTAACCCAGCGCCCTGGCCCCTCTCTCCTGTCCTTAACCCAGCGCCCTGGCCCCTCTCTCCTGTCCTTAACCCAGCGCCCTGGCCCCCTGTCTCCTGTCCTTAACCCAGCGCCCTGTCCCCCTGTCTCCTCTCTCCTGTCTTTAACCCAGCGCCCTGGCCCCTCTCTCCTGTCTTTAACCCAGCGCCCTGTCTCCTCTCTCCTGTCTTTAACCCAGCGCCCTGGCCCCTCTCTCCTGTCTTTAACCCAGCGCCCTGGCCCCTCTCTCCTGTCTTTAACCCAGCGCCCTGGCCCCTCTCTCCTGTCCATAACCCAGCGCCCTGGCCTTTACCCAGCCCCAATCCCCCCCAAACCGAACTCTTGGACTCTAACTTTTCCCTTTTTTTAAATTTTAGATGTGGTGTTTGCTTTGGATAGTTTAGTGTGTGGTTCAGTGTGTTCTTCAGATTTTAAATTGTTCCAGTGTGTGTTTTAGATGTGTGTGTGTTTTAGATTTAAAATTGTTCAGTGTGTTTAGATTAGATTTGATTCAACTTTATTGTAGTTGCAATAAACCGAATCCCGCTTCATTCCTTATGTTGTCTAAAGCATTGGTTCCCAAGGACTGGGTCGTAGGAGATTTTATTTGGGTCGCCAGCATAGTGATAATTTATGTTGTGTAATAGGCCTAGCTTATATAGCTTAGGAACTCCCTCTGTGCATTTTTGCATTTAGAATAGCTCTAAAACTGGGGGGGCGAACACCGCCAGAGCGTGGATATCACTTGCAAAATAAACAATATTTCTGTCGGGTGCCTACCATGGACCTCACAGTTGTAAAACGCAAGGGACATGAATCAGTCTATATTTGCACAAACAATAACGTATTGTAGATAGGCCTCTTTAAAGTTAATAGCAGTCTCCTCACATTCCATCTTATTTCGGATTTAAAAAGCACAAGAGTGAATTAAATTAGTCTTGGAAAGCAGAAGAAGGCGAAATTGGAGGTAAGTGTGCCAAATTGTGTATTTCTGTCCTAGTTTGGCCAGTTTAACACTTAAGCATTCATGATTAATGAACTTTCTTGTTATTGTGGTGTTGTTTTGTAAGTTGTAATGTTTTTGAATGAAGGGTATTCAACACAGTAGCATGCTAAGCTGTTAGGGCACCCTGTTAGTTATTGAAAGTTTAAAAAGTCCTGTTAAAAATGTAGTTTAAGTGCTTTTAGGCCATTTTGAAGGGAGAAAATATGTTCATTTCTTGAACTTTATGGAAATGTACTGTTTGAAGGGAGAAAATTGTCAGTGAATTTAGCTTTGTGTGTTAAACCATGTGCCACTAACCACTAAACAATGTGCTGCCATTTTGGCTCATGCAGTTCTTTTAATACATCTGTTTGAATGATATTTACACGATAATAAACAGTGTTGGGTAGATGTACAGCCAAGACATAGCCGCCTGTACAGGTGGTGGCGATGCGGCGTACTCTGAAGAAGGTGCTGGCGGACCTCAGAAAGGAGGTGGTCCTGAGGCAGGTGGAGGTGAAGGCGGCCAAGATGGAGAGAAAAATCTCCGCCAAGAACATGTTGCGCCTCCGGGAGGTGGCGCAACAAAAGATTCCTGAGTTGCTGGGTAAGTGTGTAGCTCTCTGTCATTCTCTGTCTCTCCAAACAGGTTAAGTGACTTTTTTTCAGACAAAGTGATGTGTGTGTGTGTTTTGTCCAAGGTGCTAAAGCAATTTTTGTGTTCTCTTTTGCCCCATTGTCTCTTCAGCCATCGTGGAGAAGGACCCCACAACCCCATACCGCAACCATTTTTACGGTTACCTCATGGCCTTTGTGGTCGCTCTCTACGGCCACCGCCCAGGAGTCCTAGGGTAACATTCACTCTATCTTAACATATTCAGGCATCCTTTTCAAAGGCCTGGAGATTTACGGCAGTAACAATGCTAGCAACGCTAATCTGCTAGCTAAAAATGTTAGCGATGCTAATCTGCTACCTAAAATGCTAACAATGCTATTTTTGTAATGAATTTCTTGACTATTTTCAGTGATGACTCCTACCAGCGCGCTAACCGAGTGCCCAGTGTGTGGCCACGCCTACGCGGCCATGTCGTACCATTTGATCACCGGGCACTCTGTGATAAATCCTGTGGAGAGGCCAATTTTGCTCAATATGGCGTCAGGGAGGACGCCAATACGACATGAGCCATGTCCAGCTGTGGGCTGTGCTTACCACAGCTCACGGCTGGACAAGCACAGAGAGTCACCGTGAGCTGACCTCTGCGCAGCGGGCGGACCTTATACAGACTCTGTATAAGGTACTGGCGAGTGCCCAGCGGTTGCTGAGGCTGCAGTCTCTGAGACTCCTGCGGGCCCCCATCTTTGCCTCCCCTGATGGCTGGACAGGGCAGGCGGATGGCCACCTACCCTCGGCCTGCGGTGAGTGAAGCAGGCTGGAAAGTTACAGATGTAGAGTGATGCAGTGCATCACCGAGTACCAGAATAACCCTCTTTTCTCTGTGTGTTGTCATCTGTGTGTCCATTTCAACAACTAAGGAGGAGGAGACAGTAGCATAGGAGGAGCCAGCTACTGAGGGGGAGGAGGCAGCTGGGGGAGGAGAGGAGGGAGAGGAGCAGCTGCAGGTACCCACGCGCTGGTGCCTGGCTCCAATATCTGGGCAACAAGGCTGGCGGTATTTGGCGGGAAATGGGCGATCTTCGTGTATTGGTAAGATTAACCTTCTAACACTGTTCCGGTCAAAAATGACCAATTTACACATTCCCCGTACAATAAATATGGGATTTTTTATTAGATTGCCTGAAGACCTTATCTTCACAAAAGGCATTTGAGCGCATACAATTCATTGTGACACAGACACACATACACACAGATATATACACTCTCACACACACACAGACACCCCAACCCCACATGTACGCCCACTCTCTCTCTCTCACACACACACACACACCCACACATATGTTACAATCTCATTCAATGTGACATGACATGATATTCACCTGATTTTTCATGTTTATTCACAGAAGAGTATCTATCCGGGTACCACGTCCAGTCTAGATTCTATGGATCACAGTTCATGGGCCATGCAACTACCCAGGACCTACTTCACAAGGATTAAAGTTCTCCGTCATAGGACGGATTTCCGTCAATTTGATTTTAGAAATGTCATATTTGAGATCGATGCAGATCCGATGAGAAAAAAAATAGGAGGGGGGGGACTGTCACCTTTGCTTTTCCTTTTTAATGCAACTACAAATATTAGGTAAATGTTTAAAGACCTAATAGTGTTCTTGAGAACTTTCTGTGTCTCAATCAGTGACCGCTCAAGAAGATAGCCTACGTCAGCCATGAGTTTTGCTTTGTAGCTACACACTTGTCTCGGGCGTTTGCTTAAAAAAAAAAGAACACGTATGGAGGACTATAACGGTCTAAAAGTTGGATTATAGTGACACAATCGAGACAGCTGATGAGGTTGGCCAATCCGTTTAACTTTTTTGGATATGATATTGTGAGCTCTATGTGCGAATTCGGAGAAGAAGCGTAGGCTGTGTTCTTTCCGTGCATCAATGTAGACACTTACTATCGCGAACTCTTGTCAGGGGAGGTCATTCATTTTGGGTGTCACCTATGACTTGAATAGATAGCCTGCTATGCCACCCGATGTAGGCTACTATTATTGTTACAGTTTTTAATCAATGCAACTAACATTATGTGTAAAGCGACGCAATATAAACCGTAGCCTATGCAATTTATTATCCCGTCTGTTATGACATGTACAACAATGTTTTTCACAATTTGCGACGGAAGGTTTTGACTGATCGTGTCGAGTAAGGGGGTCAGTCGTGTTTGTGACGCACAGACAGCCTTGTAGCCTATTTTGCTTAGGCCTCACTTTTAACGACAGTAGGTTGTGAGTGTATGTTGACAAAAAATAACCATACAATTAAAATAGTCAACTTAAAACTTTGCTATAAAATATTATTAATTTATAGCACAAAACCATAACCAGTAGGCCTACCAGAACTTCGCATATTAGCGTCATGATTTGTGTGCGTCTATTTGGCAAGGCCACTAGCTGTCATGGATGCGTTGTTGCTAAAGGAAGGCAGGTGTCAAAAGTTAAAAAATAAATGCAGATGTGCAGCTGTTGGAAACGGGGGAGAACTAACAAGCCATGGTGTAAAGAAATTAAAGTGCCAGTGGTTTGCTTTTGCGCGGTTCGCTGCAAGAAAATTGTTTATGGATGCAATAGGAAAACGTTTTAGCACGCCACCAATCAGAAGACCGCCATAAGGTTAACGTTCGTGCACTTCAGGACATCTTCCCTACCTGGTGCAACTAGCCACCACGACAGAGGTAGGCTACGTTTATCTATGGCTGACCGTTTTTACGTTTAGAAAGTAGGCTACGCATGTTCTTTCATAGCGCAACACGACCTGTCCTTAACCATATCGCAACCTCTTGTCAACCTTATACAATCTGTTGCTGAAGACAAAAGCGCCGTCTCCAGATTGTCGTTATCAAATGCGCAGACCTCCTGCATGAGCACACACAGTATTGCTGCTCATTGGAAAACTGAGTTGTCTGTAAAACTCAAAATTACCATGTTTTCATTAAATGCGGATGAGGCAACAAATGGAAATATGAACAATATCTAGAATGTTCTGATTCGTTACTTTGATGAGGAAATGGGAAGTCTTGCAAACTTGATTTTATAGATTTTACTTGGTGTTGAATTGCATATTAACAAGAAAAAAATCTCCCCTTTAAACACTTTTGGCCTGAAGTAATTAAATAAGAGTGTGTTAAAGCCTTTCTACAATATTGCTGCAGTAGAAAAGAACAGCAATGGCTAATCAGCAATGGTCAGGGATGGTACTAAAATATATTTTTGTTCATCAGGAAAACTCAATCTCAATCAAGAACACTCAATTCGCCTTATTCACATGGCGGCCATTGGCGGCTAAAACGAGGCTAGGGTACACAAACCATAGGATTGTTATGTTCTATGCATTCACCTGTAGGTGGCATTAATTATATAGTAAGTGCAGGGGCGCCTGCAGGAATTAATGCTATGGTACGCACACCCATCCCCCCCCCCCCAACCCCCCGGAAAAAAAAAAAACGTTCACGCGTGGACAGTATTTTTCCTTTAGGTTCGTGCATACATAGCACAACATCCACATGCAATAATGCAACAACAGGCTAAAGCTACCTTTAGTTGTGTTATAGCGTACTGTAACGTCTGGCTTTAAATAACTGTAATGCAGTCGTTCTGACAAGCACACCAATTGCTTAGCCAACCTTGTTCTTGCCCATCTTAAATAGCTCTAGCTTTGCTGCCTCCATCCTTTCTGTTTTCGTTGTTTAAACTTGTGATGTCCATGAATTGAGTTAGTGAATTAGCTCAACATCGTGTGCTGATAACCATATAGAAAGCCGAGTAAAAGAAAAAAAGTAGCCTATGCGTGCCTGCGTGCATATTCTCTCCTGCTCAAACATGTGTGCGCGTTAATTTTAATAAGTGTTCACTAACTTTACTTAAAGCAACACCAAAGAGTTTTTTGTACCTTAAAATAATGTTTCCAAAATCGTTTCAGTGGTTCATCAACTCGTAACAGGGTGAACGGCACTTTCTGCATTCGCTTCGCGGCCCTCTATCGGCTATTACCGCACTATGTAAGTTTGCTGCATCGGGTAGCGGATCTGTAGTTCGATGGAATGAGACATGAGAAACTACAAATTTGACTTGCATCTGATGTCGCAATACATCGTACTTTCATAAAATCATGCAACTTATTCTACCTTGTCTGTGGACATTGTTATTTGCAAAGCCGGTGCTCGATAAACAAATAGTGCGTGCGACAGATGAAAAGTTCTTTGGTGTTGCTTTAATAGAAAATTTTAAATAGCCTGATGGCATGCAACTAATGGGATACTGTGCATAGTTGGAAAGGTATGGTGGGCCAATATGGTGTGAATATACACACACACAAGGTAAATTTTCTCTCGTTGTTGAGTGATGGTACGCACAGTGCGTACGGACGTACACCTGCAGGCGCGCCTGAGTAAGTGTACCCTGTAGCCTCGTTTTGGTTTAAACAATGGCCGCTGTGTGAATAAGGCGAATACTCCCTTTACTTTGCTGTTTGCATCTTTTTGTACATTAAAAACCAATAGGTCGCGACCGCAAAAGGGGTGCTATCTCTATAGGTAGATATGAACAACATATGACTTATGGCCTGAAAAAAGTTCAGTCAAATTATTTGTTTTCACTTTAATCCCTGACTTCAGCATTTCAAAGTAAGTATGCCATATATTTTTATACCTATATTATTATATAGTTAGTTTACTGATTTGTGAAGTTATTAACAACTAAGGATATGACACTATACATTAATTAGACAAATTGAAATAAAATGAATTAAAAACAGCCAGCTTGAGTTTTAGAAAGATAGTAGAGTCTGGTGTTTACCTGCCAATATGTTTAAATAATATATAGCCTGCACTATGGCTATAGGGGTAGCTGACATTGCTTAATTTGTGAAATAGTATTCATTCTTTTTTATCTTATCCAGTCTGACATTAATCTTAAGTAGTGGTGTCAGAAATGAGACGTGTTGATTGTTGTATGGCTAATGTATTTTATTAATTTCCAGGAGTGTGTGCAGCAGCTTGACCAGAGACATTTGGTTTCTATCTCAATGGATGGAACAAATGTCAATTGGAAGTTTTTTTCAATGCTCCAACAGGAGCATGCAGAGACATTTGGAAGTGCCCAGCTGATTGTGGTGGGGAGTTGTGGGCTTCACACACTCCACCATGCCTTTAAAAGTGGCTTCAGTGTCTGGCAGCTGGATAAAGTGCTCAGGGCATTGCATACACTCTTTCATAATACCCCTGCTAGAAGAGACGATTTCTGCACTTTGACCAAGACATCTGTGTTTCCCCTACCGTTCTGTGGGCATCGCTGGATAGAAAACCTACCTATCGTCGACAGGGCTATTACCATATGGCCAATGATGGTGATGTATGTGGATGCAGTGACGCAGAAAAAACTTCCAAACCCTAGAACATCATTCTATGACACTCTTGCAGAAGCACGGAATGACCCTCTCATAATGGCCAAGTTGCACTTCTTCATGGCTGTCTCTAGGACCTTCACTACCTTTTTGACTAAATATCAAACAGATGAGTCTGTGATGCCATTCATCAGTAAAGATCTGGCTGTTCTCATGAAGGTAATGTATAACATGCCACGGAGAAAGTGTATGAAATTATAATTTTGTATTGTTATTTATGTTGTACTGTATATGTTCTCAGAGCCTACTGAAGAGGTTCATCAAGGCAGAGATCCTTAATGACATCACAGCACTGCAAATGGTCAAACTGGACACAACTGCCAAGGAAGCAAGGGCTCGCCTAAAGGATGTGGACGTTGGATTAGGAGCAGAAGAACTCCTAAAGGTAAAGGCAAAGGTGTCAAATATCAAACAATGGTTAAGGTACAGGAAATCAAAACTTTATTTTTGCATTAACTTTTAGTCAGTTTCACAGGCCCTCTCTCCTCTTCCTGCTAGTAGAGGAAAACTAAGTAACTAAGGAGCGCATAACCTCTGCGTGCACCCTCTCTGTTTTCAGAAGCCCTCGCCGACCGGCAGCGGTTTTATGGGTATTTTGCCATGTGGGTGGTCAGCCTATCCGGGCCCCGGCCCGGCGTCATCACAAACATGCTCCTGGACCAGGTGGCCGAGGCCGAGAAGCTGGGCTGCGTCGAGGAGGGCTACATCGCCAATGTAAGCGTCTGCCCCGTCTCCTTCAGTTCGCGTTTGCTCGCCACATTACACACGTCTCATGGCGCTTTCTCTCTCTCTCTTTCCTCTCTCCGCAGGTGGACGACCACAAGACGGCGCGCTCCTTCGGCGCAGCTCAGCTCTTCCTCTGGCCGGAGGAGTTTCAGTGGCTGCGGGACTGGGTGGCCATGAGGGGGACGGCCCATCCCCCACCTCCAAAGGACAACAGGCTGGTGTTCTTTACTTCTGGCAGAGGTCCTTCAAAGGACATGAACAGCTACCTTCGCCTGGCATGGGGGGAGATGGGCCTACCGGGGAGGCCCATCTTCACCGATATCAGGATGGCAGTGTCCAGCTATGCAAAGAGGGTCCACGGATCAAAGATCCGCAATGTCATGACACTAAAACGGCAGACAAGTTCTACGCCCTCTCCCTGAACGCCGCAGAGTCCCGGCTGATGAGGGAACGGTTCGACACGACCACTTTGGAGACGGCCGTCAAAAAAATTATGGCGCAGAGGCTCTCTCATGCCGGCTGGAACCCAGAGCTCCCCTCCTCCAGCGAGGATGAAAAGGCGTGCGCCTCCACCTCCGCCACCACCACCACCACGCAGTCATGCCCTCCTCCTCCGCCTCCCTGGCCACACCGTCCGCCCCGAGGAAGCGGACAAAGAAGACGGACCGCCGGTCCAGCACCTCCAGCTCCAGCGACCAGGAGCCGGTGCCGTACCAAGAGTCCGGCACCTCGGTCCTCAACGAGGAGCTCGAGGACATGGAACGGGCCCTCCGAGAGCTAGACCGGGACTCATCCGACTCTGAGGTGGCTGCAGAGGAGGCGGCCAAGGAAACGGTAAGTCCAGCACTGACATGTCTCCACCTCTGTGTCTATGACTGCTCGGCCTTCCCCACTAACCCTTTGTTTGTCGCTCTTTCTGCAGACTACCAAAAAGGTCCGCAGGGTGATGCCCATGGTGCGACTGAGCCCGTTGGTGTCCTCGCCGGAATACTGGAGCCCATCGAAGGCCACAGCCAGGGCCAGGAGGTACCTCCAGAGAGCGAGGGGCAAGCCCGCCACGCCAGTCCTGGAGCCAGCCCCTTGAATGGCGCCCTGTCACTTCAGCCCCAATCCTTGGACTCTTTACATTTTAACTTTTTTTAAATTTTAGATGTGGTGTGTGGAATTAGTATAGTGTGTAGAATTAGTTTAGAGTGTGGTTTAGATTTGTTCAGTGTGTGGTTTGTTGTGTGTTTTAATAAACTTGTGTGTTTCTGAAACTTGCTTTGTTCTTGCTTTGGGGCTTCCCTCAATAGCCAGAGACATCTGGGAAACGAAGGGACATCTGGCATACCATTTTGGGACATCGTGTCACAGAATGGTATGCCGAATGTCCCTTGGTTTCTCAGATTTCCCAAAATGGTATGCCGAATGTCCCT
Source organism: Alosa pseudoharengus (assembly GCF_046254945.1). Taxonomy (NCBI): domain Eukaryota; kingdom Metazoa; phylum Chordata; class Actinopteri; order Clupeiformes; family Clupeidae; genus Alosa; species Alosa pseudoharengus. Next base: position 2,947,775 of record NW_027468657.1, read on the forward strand.
GACCATTTAGGAAATTAAGACATTTTTGCTGGCACAACACTTTGTGCTGAAGCTAGAGGGATGAAACTTTACACGCTTCATGGGGGTCATGGGCCGAAGGTCTGAACCGAGTTTCAGCCTCCTAGCACCATGCTAACACCCTCAATGCTATCTCTGAATTGTATGTCATAGATATACTAGATGTCGCCTTGACTACTGCTGTTCATTGGAACGAATGTGTCAATCGAGACGCCATCTTGCTTCAGTGATCCACTCCTCTATAATGCATTAGCGTCAATCTGGGCAAAGATCTAGCGAAATTAAAATCACCATAAATCGTCAAAATCTCAAGCAATTATCTAGTTTTTTGGGTTGTTCCAACTGACAGGCATGTATTTATGGTTGAGTCTAGAGAAAACTAAGCTTAAGACGATAATAAAGATACATTTTACCCGTCTAGCCCCATAGACTCCCATTCATTTTGCACTAGCTAGCGGCGGCCAGGCAGCGGCCCCTAGAGGAACAATGAGTAAACTGCAACCAGGTTCGATACAATGGAAGTAAACAGGCTCTTCGTAGACAGGCTCTGGTTGAGGCCACATACCCCTCGTCTCGTTTACTCATGTAAGTTGTAATCTCACCAGAAGTTGCTGTAGATCTGTAGAACATTACCTCTGCTACTACATAGGCTACGCCAGTCGTTACTTTTATAATCATGGGTCAGTGCCATGGGCAAACGAGATGTAGCTGAATTCATAAATGACAAAGCCATGAGAAAGGTGATTTTCTTACGTTTCAACAACAAAGAAGCCGATCTGCCATCATTGTGAGAAGTTCCCAAATTTGTCGCTAATCGCTAAAAAGGTTTTCTATCGCTGGGGATGGCTTAACGTCGCTAAATAGGTAACGCTGACAATACAGGAGAACTAGTTTAGCGCTTCAGATCCCTGTACCAAGATGGCGGCGCGGTGTTGACGCATGCTGAGAAGCAGAAGGCGACATCTAGTGTATATATCTATGATTGTAAGTGGTCAACTTTTCGTATGTTTTTCCTGTGTGGTTTTTATTTTGAGTGACTCAGAGACTCCAGCTTTGGAATATTTGTTGGGGGCCTTGAGGCGGTGCCTTGTGTCTTCGTCCCGACCCTCTAGGACCTAGCGTTAGCCAGCGGGAAGAGGGATACCTTGTATGTTTCAGGCCACTTATCTCCTTCTGACAATAACCCACCGACTCCCAACCTAGTCCACCTCGTTCGTAATATCCCGTTGTTAAACATATGTTGATTTCATATTGATAGCACCAAAGCAACTGTGATTTTTGATGGGCAATAACCAAGACACATTTGTGATATTAAAGATCCCTTCCTAGTTTCCGCTAGCTAGCATGCTAGTTAGCGGGCTAGCAATAGCTAGTGCTAGCCATTGGTAGCTTATCGCTTGCTAGCGTTAGCATGCTAGCTAGCGGTAGCATGCTAGCCAGCGGTAGCAAGTGTGATCCTGACAGGTTAGCTATGCTAATAATCTAATCTAACACTATATTTGAATGGGGTGCTTATTACGTGTTTTCTGAGGTAAACTATATGTTTTCTGAGGTAAACTTTATGTTTTCTGAGGTAAATCACAGGTATATGACAGAAAACATGTAATTTACCTCAGAAAACATATAATTTACCTCAGAAAACACCATGCAAAAATATGTCAAGGTCAAGGTCATAGTCAAAAAATAGGACAAAATTAAACCGTGCAAAGTATTTTTCAGAGCACGATATAAAAGGGGCTGACTCAAATATTTTTCAGATTGCTGACTGCCTGAGATGTAAGATGACATTAACAAAGAGCTCAATTTTTTGCCCGATTTGCCAGCGGCTTTATGCCTCATTGGCGAATCATCTCACCCGCGGGCACAACATCACAAACCCGGTGGAGAGGGCCATTCTGCTGCAGCTGGGGACTGGCAGAATTTTAACAAGGCGGGAACCGTGCCCCTTGCCAGGATGCTTGTACGCGAGCTCGCGCTTGGACAAGCACCTGGCAAGCGGGCACAAAGAGCTAACGGCGGTGGAGAGGCTACACCAGGTGGAGGAGATGAAGAGGCGGAAGGCTCTTAGCCAGCTCGGGGCTTTGAGAGCAACAAGACCAAATCCACCAATGGTCTCCGAGCTGGACTTAGAGCTCCCCTCCTCCTCATCCACCGCCGGCGTCCCCCAGCTGCAGCCAGCCGCCGCCAGCCACCGCCGGCGTCCGCCAGCCACAGCCAGCCACTGCCGGCGTCCGCCAGCCGAAGCCGGCGTTACACTGGAGGCCTACCTGGCAATATGCTGCAGCGAAATGTTGGCCACGGGGAAGCGGAGGGCGTCCTCCAGCTCCAGCGACCAGGAGGTGCCGTATGAGGAGTCCGGCAGCTCCGTCGAGGAGGCGGCCAAGGCAAGGGAATTATTCCCAATTGTCAGTCCGATTGCATGATGATGCCTTGGAATTGTCCCTGATTGTTCTCAAGTGTCAATGTGCTTGACAAATGGGGGAAAGTTGGGACAAATGCCAATAAAGTGTGACATTTGACCGTTACATTTCCAATGCATGACTTCCAATTGGGAAGACTGGTAACAACGCCAAAATTGCTGTGGGAGGCGCTGGTGTGTAATTATCCCCTTTCGGAAGAATTTGTGACATTTCGGAACAACGTAAATGTTATTTTGACATATGCAAAGTCTTGCTACCGAAGCGACTGCAAATTGTCCGAACTATCCAAAATGTCGCACCTTCGCCACATATGTGTTTTTTGTCCCTCTACATGTTTTGAAGCTTCCGTTTGTGCTACGGCCATGGAATTGACATATGTTTCATACTCAAGGGTGCTCTACGAGGCCGTCCTGATTAGAGGGCTCAACGGAGTAACCGTTTTTTAGCTTTGTCCGATCGACACGAGCTTTGACTATGTCGCACAACTGTACGCGACGAACAGGACCCACTTGGTTTGGTGTCGATCGGACACTGTTTTTTTAAGGAAGGGTGTACGGGTGGTGGTGTTTGGTGGACCTCATTCTAGGTAGCGGACACTGACTGTGTGCCAAATTAGGTGCCTCTAGGTACTTCCTGTGCCGAGATATGGACATTTGAATTGCAGCGCGGGTAAACGGCGGGAGTAACTATGAGTCTCGTGATGCTCCCACAGACATAACATTAATGCTGGCGATATGTCCTTTTGACATTTCAACAGCATGCTTTCTGACTATTCGAAATCACTCTACATGACATTTCGCCAGCGGACCCCATGCATTGGAAATGACAATTTAGAAACATTTGGGACATTTCGACAGCATTGGGAGTCACAATATCTTTTGACATTTTAACAGCATACTGTATGATGGTGGAATGTCATGGTGCCTGTCACGCAGCCCTCCAAAATAATTAAATAAGTCTGAGTCCATTTTTCACCATTTCTCACATCTGAGTGAGCTTTTGGGACATTTCGGAAGCATTTGGGATAAATTAGTAACATTGTACATGACTTGGCATGTTTCTATTTTTAGCCAAAAAACACATTTATGTTGGTCTGATCAGTCTGAAATTAGAGTATGTTGTAGATAAGGACATGACCTATGAGTGGCACTTGATTTGGAGGGTGGTGGGTCATTCCTGGAAAGAGGAAAAGGGGCCGGAATGTTCAAAGGTTTCCTCTTCCTGTGCGGTAACGGTAGGGGCTAGAGGGTCGGTATGAAGATGTCCGGCACCTGGTCGAGTCCCTTTATAACGTACCCAAAGATTGGGCCTCTAACCCATTCACAAAAAAAACTGTGATGGAAGCAAACCAAAAAAGTTGGCCTCTACAAATTTGGAGATGTATTTCTGGGTGGTAACATGAAGCTATGGTCTTGAAATTCGGGTCAGAGAACAGGCACCTGGCCACCATTGAGCTTGTGAAGTTTCGAGTCTCTAGCTAAATCAGAACGCCATAATCCAAGATAAAACCATATCAACATAATATTACCGCTTGTTATTTGTCCTTCTGACATTTCAAACGCATAGCCTTCGATTTGTCCTTTCTGACTATTCGAAATCACTCTACATGACATTTCCAAGTAAAATGGGACTTTTCGCCAGCGAACCCCATGGAAATGTTTCAGAAATGTCTGCATTGGAATTGTCCTCTTGACATTTTAACTGCATTGTGCGGTGATATGACCAAACTTGATATGCCCAGTGCCTTTTTTAGCAGTAGGCACACTTACCTTTGGCCGATCGGTACGAGCTCCAAGTATGTCGAATAACGGAGCGCGGCGGATAAGGCTGACTTGGTTTGGCGTCTCTCGGACGCTCCCGGAAAGAGTTGGCCAGGGTAGGGTCTACGGGATCCGGTGTTTGGCGTGCTTAATGTACATCCAGAGATGGATCGTCTCTCTAAATATTGACTCCTTTGAGCCTTTTTTTCAGGAGATGTGAACACTTTTAATATTGACAAATGGAATGCATTCCCATTCATTTATCCTTGCTAAATATTTGACAAATTTCAAGTCAAATGCCTGACAAGTGTCCCTCTTGCCACGCTCAAACGCTAGGTGCTAGAGCGTCGAGACGAAGACGAAGACGAATGCGACCGTCACGTCCCCGCAAACGACATACTGTAAGACTGCGCCTCTGAGACCTCTACAAAAAAAAATAGTCCAATCTGTCCAACTTTTACAGATGGAGTAGAGAGCTATGTGTCTGACACCCCAATTGAATGGGATTTTGGCTAGAGCCAATTAACTCTCCTGAATCGGTTAGAGTGAAATTGCCGTGTGACCACGTTCTAGACCACAGACACTACCACGGTGCCAAATTTTGTACCTCTAGGTACTTCCTTTGCCGAGATATGGACGTTTGAAATGTGGCCAAAAAATATAGGCCTTTGAGAGGGTTTTGCTAGATTTCGGGGTGTTAACATGCAGCTAGGAAGCTGATATTCGGGTCACACCTTCTGCCCGTGACCCGCATGAAGGCTGAAAAGTTTCGTCTCTCTAGCCGATGCGCAAAGCGTGGTTCCTGCAAAAACGACTTTTTTGACAAGGGAAAGTGTAGGCCTTTGCGAAGGTGTAGCTTGACTTTGGGATGTTAACACGCAGCTAGGAGGCTGAAATTCGGGTCACACCTTCAGCCTGCGACCCACATGGAGCGTGCAAATTTTCGTATCTTTAGCTGCACCGCAAAGCGTGAAACCTGTGAGAAATGTGTGAATTTTGACATTTAGGAACAATTTGGGACAAACAGAAATCCAAAAGCTCACAGCCACACCTGACCTCATGGCAGCCATGTGACAGCCATGCGTTGACCGTGTGGGGACAATTTTGTAACATTTGGGACATTTCGACAGCATTTTACATGACTTGGCACTTTTCTATTTTTAGCCAAAAAACACCTTCATGTTGGTCTGATCAGTGTGAACTTAGACTATGTTGTAGATAAGGACATGACCTATGAGTGGCACTTGGTTTGGAGTTGGTGGGTCATTCCTAAAAAGAGGAAAATGGGCCGGAATGTTCAAAGGTTTCCTCTTCCTGTGCGGTAACGGTAGGGGCTAGAGGGTCAGGATAAAGATGACCGGCACCAGGTCGAGTCCCTTAATGAAGTAACCAAAGATTGGGCCTCTAACCCATTCACAAAAAAAACTGTGATGGAAACAAACCAAAAAAGTTGGCCTCTACAAATTTGGAGATGTATTTCTGGGTGGTAACATGAAGCTATGGTCTTGAAATTCGGGTCAGATAACAGGCACCTGGCCACCATTGAGCTTGTGAAGTTTCGAGTCTCTAGCTAATTCAAAAAGCCAGAGCCTATGAGTCTGCCCTGTCGAAAACCTCCAGGATCAAGTCATTCCTTTATTATATGGCAAGTGGCCGGAATGACCTCTGGTCCTGGAGGTTTCTGGACGATGGCCAGAAGATCAGAGAGTAAGTGCAGCCTTCTTAAAACATTGTTTGTAAATGTAGTCTGTACTGCAAATTGTTTTTGTAAATTGATGTCTGACATAAAACATATCGCTAAATCCACATATGTCCTTCTGCAGATACATCGATCACGTGAAAGAGAGTGGGAGGGCGGTGACCACCACCAATTTTTATTTACGCAACGTGGCCCAATTTATTATTTATTTTCGCGAGACACCCCCAAAATTGAGCAGACTCAACAATGCTCAGTTGGTGGGGGTGTCTCGCATCCTCAAGAAGGCACTTTCGGACCTGAGGCGGCACGTCACTCTCCATCAGGTCCACGTCAAGACAACCAAGATGGAGAATGTCGTGCCGCCTGAGACCGTGGTCCGCTGCCGGCAGATGGCCGCTGCTGCCATCCCGGGGGCTTTGGGTAAGCGTGTAACTGTCTTTTGTTCTCTGTCTCTCCAAACAGCTCAAGTGATTTTCCTTCCAGACAGTGTGTGTTTTGCTCCATGGTGCCAAACTGAATTTTGTGATCTCTCTTTTGTCATATTGTCCTTTAAGACGCATTGGACAAGGACCTGTCCAACTCAAATCGAACAAGGTTTTACGGCCTCTTCAGTGCATTTTGTGTGGCCCTCTACGGCCATCGACCTGGGGTACTGCAGAATATGACAGTACCCCAGGTCGAGAAGGCCAGGCAGAAGGGGAGTGATTCCGAGGGCTACATCCTCAACGTGAGTGGCAAACTCTCAAATTGTAGCCATAGTCCATTTCTGTACTGTGTTTGATAATACGGGGGTGTTTGGGACTAACTTTTGGGAGCAATTTGTTTTCCCATCCTCTGTATTGCAGATCGATGACCATAAGACAACGAGGGACTTTGGGGCGGCTCAGATGTTCCTCCACCCGGAGGAATTCCAGTGGCTGGACCGCTGGCTCTCTATCCGGGGGAGGGCACAGCCGCCCCCAAAGAACACACTCGTATTCTACACACTGGGGAGGGGGCCGGCTAAAAACCTGTCGGCCTATTTCCGACAGGTTTGGCATGAGTGGGGCTTGCCGGGAAAGCCCTGCTTCACTGACGTCCGGTCCGCCGTCTCTGCATATGTGAGTTGCGTTTTACTCTTTGAACACATAGAATTTATTGAGACTACTTTCTTTGAATTTTGAGTGATTTATTCAACTTAGAAACACTTTCTTTGTTGGCGGTCAAAAATGACCGCCATAGGAAATTAATGGGAAAGAGTATAATTTCCATCCTGGAGATAAAAAACATCTCCTTACACACACTCCTACAACTAACCACCAATGTTCCCACACACATGCATGCATGCATGCATGCACACACAGAAGCACACCCACCCACACACACACACACACACACACACAGGTCAATGTTAAAGGTTAATGTGTTCAAATGTCTGCTATGGCCTAGAGATGCGCAGTGGTAACTTTTTTCTTCTTTTCTATCTAGGCCAAGATTGTGCACCCCAGCAACATCAGGGACACAATCTGCGATTACATGTGCCACAACCCAGAGACGGCGGACCGGTACTATGCGCTTGGGCTAAATAGGGCGCAGTCGAAACAAATAAGGACGTACTTTGAGGAGGCCACCTCCCTCGCCCCACCTAATGCGGTGCAGCTGGCATACCCTAATTTGCCAGCTGCACCAGCAGCCCCAGCCCCAGCAGCCCCAGCAGCAGCCGCAGCCCCAGCAGCAGCAGCAGCCCCAGCAGCAGCCGCAGCCAGAGGAGGTAGAAAGCGGAAAAGAAAAAGGAGCCCGTCACCCTCCAGCTCCTCTTCTGAGGACGAGAAGGTCCCATTTCAGGAGTCGGGCAGCTCCTGCCTAGAAGAGGAGCTGGAGGAGATGAGGAAGGAGATGGAGGGAGAGGTAAGTTGAGTGGGACTGATGCTAAACCTTAGTGGACATACTCGCTAAATGCCAGTTTTGTGTTTTGACTTTCTCAACACTCATTGTCAGTTTTCTGTTTATCTGTCCTCGCCCTAGCTTGAGGATGAAGACTTTGAGGAGGTCAAAAAAGTAAGCTGACTTACTTTTACACCTCGATGAACATCAATCTCACTCACTGCCAGTTGTGTTTTTATGCTTGCTCAAAACTCAGTGTCAAGTTTTTTGTTTATACTTCCTCAACAGAAGCCAAAAATGAAACAACTCAGGGTGTTCTTGACCCCGGTCAAAGTGAAGAACATGTGGTCACCCACAAAGACCTTAATGAGGGCCAAGAACACCCTGAGGTCAAAAAGGCCACCGCACTCCTCCACCTCCACAGCTCTCCCCTCCGCTGAGCCCTCTGCCGCCTCCACAGCTCTCCCCTCCGCTGAGCCCTCTGCCGCCTCCACAGCTCTCCACTCCGCTGAGCCCTCTGCCGCCTCCACATTAAGGAGGACCAGAAGAGCCCTCCAGCCACTGTTCTGCTCTACCACCACAGTCCTCCCCTCTACCACCACTGACCCCTCTGCCACCACAGCCCTCCCCTCTACCACCACAGCCCTCCCCTCTACCACCACTGACCCCTCTACCACCACAGCCCTCCCCTCTACCACCACTGACCCCTCTGCCACCACAGCCCTCCCCTCTACCACCACAGCCCTCCCCTCTACCACCACTGACCCCTCTGCCACCACAGCCCTCACCTCTACTGACCCCTCTGCCCTCAGTGGCATGTAAATAGTTTTTTAATATGTTTTGTTTGTTTTTTTTAAATATTTTTTTGTTTGTTATTGTAAATAGTTCTTGTTTTTTAGTAGTGTGTAAGTTTCCTTTAGTTCTTAATAAACTTGTTGAAAGTATTTACAGTGTTGTGTGAATTCATTGCCCATAATTAACTTTATAACCTTAAGGAACAATTATGTTTGGACGGTCACCATGAGCTCCGACTAGAATAACAGAGCGTGACGAATAAGTCCAACTAGGTTTTGTGTCGGTAGGACACTCCGTTACAGATTAGGCCTTTGCAAAGGTGTAGCTGGATTTGGGGGTGTTAACATGCTCTGATATTTCAAAAGCATAGCCTGCGATTTGACCTTTTGACATTTCGACAGCATTTTACATGACTTTGCACTTTTCTATTTTTAGCCAAAAAACACATTCATGTTGGTCTGATCAGTGTGAAATTAGACTATGTTGTATATTACGACATGACAAATGAGTGGCACTTGGTTTGGAGTTGGTGGGTCATTCCTGGAAAGAGGAAAAGGGACCGGAATGTTCAAAGGTTTTCTCTTCCTGTGCGGTAACGGTAGGGGCTAGAGGGTCGGGATAAAGATGACCGGCACCGGGTCGAGTCCCTTAATGAAGTACCCAAAGATTGGGCCTCTAACCCATTTACAAAAAAAACTGTGATGGAAACAAACCAAAAAAGTTGGCCTCTACAAATTTGGAGATGTATTTCTGGGTGGTAACATGAAGCTATGGTCTTGATATGGTCTTCGGGTCAGATAACAGGCACCTGGACAGCATTAAGCTTGTGAAGTTTCGAGTCTCTAGCTAAATCAGAACACCCTAATCCAAGATAAAACCATATCAATATAATATTAGCGCTTGTTATTTGTCCTTCTGACATTTCAAATGCATAGCCTTCGATTTGTCCTTTCTGACTATTCGAAATCTTTCTACATGACATTTCCAAGTAAAATGGGACTTTTCGCCAGCGGACCCCATGGAAATGTTTCAGAAATGTCTGCATTGGAATTGTCCTCTTGACATTTTAACTGCATTGTGCGATGATATGACCAAACGTGATATGCCCAGTGCCTTTTTTAGCAGTAGGCTCTCTTACCTTTGGCCGATCGGTACGAGCTCCAACTCTGTCGAATAACGGAGCGCGGCGGATAAGGCTGACTTGGTTTGGCGTCAACATAATATTAGGGCTTGTTATTACCACCACAGCCCTCCCCTCCACTGAGCCCTCTGCCACCTCCACAGCCCTCCCCTCTGCCGCCTCCACAGCTCTCTCCTCCGCTGAGCCCTCTGCCGCCTCCACAGCCCTCCCAACGTTAAGGAGGACCAGAAGAGCCCTCCAGCCGTTATTCTCCTCTGCCTCCACAGCCCTGTGATTTGTCATGCTGACATTTCAAAAGCATAGCCTGCGATTTGACCTGTTGACATTTCGACAGCATCATGGTCAAGAAACAAATCAAATAACATTACCGCTTGTGATTTGTCATTCGGACATTTCGAAAGCATAGCCTGCGATTTGACCTGTTGACATTTCGACAGCATCATGGTCAAGAAACAAATCAAATAACATTACCGCTTGTGATTTGTCATTCGGACATTTCGAAAGCATTGCCTACGATTAGTCCTTTCTGACAATTCGAAATCATTCTAAAGGACATTTCCAATGAAAGTGGGAATTTTCGCCAGCGGACCCGATGCATTGGAAATGTCAAAAATCTTCCGAAATGTCTGCATTGGAATTGTCAAAATTGTTCCCATTTGTCAGCCACCTGGTGGCCAAAAGGGGTACTTTGACAAATGGGAACAATGGGCAAAAACTTTGAAAAATCACAGCTCGGACACCGAGAGTGCTGGAGAGACACGGTTTTGCCACGTGGTAGCCCTCGGACTGTGGTAAATTGCCAGGCCGTCCCGGTATTTTTAGCGCGCTGCCAAACGCCCGGGAAGGGTTCCCCGAAAAAGTCCTCCGCTAGCTGATTTTACCCTTGTCTTGCTAATGTGATGCATTGCAAGTGTCCTTTGAGAACATAAGGCGGGAAAGGGTAAGTCCAGCACCGACATATCTCCACCTCTCTGTCTCTGACTGCTCGGCCTTTCCCGCTAACCCTTTGTTTATCACTCTTTCTGCAGACTCCGGAGACGGCACCCCTGGTGCGCCTGAGCCGCGTTGCAGGGCATTGGAGCCTGAAGCCGGCAGCCGTGCCAGTCCCGGACCCTTGGATTCCCCCCTGGCCTCCTGTCCCCTCTCTCCAGTCCTTAACCCAGCGCCCCTGCCCCCCTGTCACTTCAGCCCCAATCCCTTGGACTCTTTTAACTTTTTAACTTGTTTTAGATTTTAGATGTGTGAAATTAGTATAGTGTGTAGAGTGTAGATTTGTTCAGTGTGTGGTTTGTTGTGTGTTTTAATAAATTTGTGTGTTTTTGAAACTTGCTTTGGTCTTGCTTTGGGGCTTCCTTTAATAGCTAACACATGCCGACCCAAATGGCAGTTGGGGGTCCTTTATGGCCGACAAAGGTTTCCCAACGGGACCCCAAAACATTTGGGGCCACTTTGGGCCCCCTTGGCACACACGCCCATGTTATCGGGGTGACATTTGGGAAGACTTCCCTTACCAAATATCAGATCGGGACATCCCTAACGTGAATCCCAGCTTGGTAACCATGGGAATTTATGCCACAGAACTAACCTGCTCCGTAGCAGGTTAACTTTCAAGCTAAATTAAGCTGTGTTGCAAAAAAAAACAATCAGTCGGAAAACGAGTCCAAAAAGATGGTTCCGTCAACCTGTGCTCTCGTCACCTGTAGCCTACAACTTCAAAAATAGAAGTAGGCCTATAAAAATGTTTTTTTTCCGACAGTGCACCAAGCATGGATTTACACATTCACTACCTCCAAAGAATGTATGAAGATTATACGATTAAACATGTTTTAACTTCACATGCGTGTGGTTCTAGGAATCGTGCTGCTCTGCGTCACTTACGTTCGGTGGTGGTGTAACGTGCAGCGAGACGGTATAGGAAAGGAATTACATTCTTGCGTGTTCGCAGGTTCGCTTCCCATACGAAGTATTAAGGCTACATTGTTTATCACCTTGATAATGGCATTTTTAGTTATAATCTTTGATGAAAGACATATGTCTACTGCTGCAAAAAGGGTCATGCACATTTGCTAGGCTGTTCACTGACATATATATATATCTGATGCAAGCCAAAGGATAATTATTCTGTAGCCTCGGCAGCTTGTTCATGAATGTCAAATCAACTGTGTGCTACACAGATCAAAAACTAGGCATAAATTGAATTGAAAGCCATTGCATTTCAGATTATTTCAAACACTTTGGGACTTATGGGAGACAATAGGCTATTAAGTTGATACTAATTTATTTTATGACCACCTACACCTAGACAATAATTTGGAGTGAACTCTTTTAATATAAGAACGTAGGCTATAGATAGTTTTGAATATATGGCAAAGTTGTTTTTGAGTTTATACTATTTATTCATTCACTCATTTTGTTCAAGCATAGACTGTAGGCTATAGTCTATGTGTTCAAGAGTGAAGCCAATCAAACTCGCAATTGATTTCAAACCATTAGCATTGTTGTTTTAAATGTATGCTTTAATTATTCTCCAATTTATGTAGGCAATCTATTTTTTTCTCTCGATGTTAAATTTGATGACTTTCGATGAAAATCCTGTAGATGGCGCTTGCCTATCGAACAGAAATCATCTAGTATTGTCTTAATTTTACGACATATACTGTATCGTCTTTTCGTCAATCTACTGTTTTGGTCTACTTTTCTACCTCGTGCACGAGCAGAGATGAAGCTGAACTAAACCTCGCTTGAATAAACGGGGCCAAGATGCCGCTAACTTGAGTTAATGGAACGGCTTCAGCCCTAAGTGAAAGTCTACGCTAGTTCAAGCCAGGCTATTTCTGTTAAGCGATGCCTTCATTAGCGACGTTGATGGAATACCCCCCTGGTCTGTAGCAGGTTAACTTTTAAGCTAAGCTGCGTTGCAAAAAACCCCAATCAGTCGGAAAAAAAAGTCAAAAAAGAAATGGTTCCGTCAACCTGTGCTTTCGTCACCTGTAGCTTACAACTTCAAAAATAGAATTAAGGTCCATCCACACCAGGAACGATAACGATAAATAAATAACGTTCTCGTTTATATGAATGACGACGTTTACACATAAACTATAACGATAACGACATGAAGAACGATACCGTTGGAGATCACTTTCAGAGCAATTTTCAGAACGATAAAAAGCTAATAGCCAATCAGAACCCATTGAATTTTAACTGTCACATTTAGGGATGTCCGATATTGGCTTTTTTGCCGATATCCGATATGCTGATATTGTCCAACTCTCAAATTTCGATTCCGATATCAGCCGATACCGATGTCGATATGTGGGTTATTTTTCCTCAAAACTAATTTAGGTAACATCACATATCTCCTGTTGTGGAATTAACACAACATGCTTAATGTTATTGTGATGCCCCACTGGATGCATTCTTGAATGCAACAAGGCTTTCCAAATGTTAACATTGTCTGTGCAAAATAAGAAAAATACTTCAACTTAATTTAGGGGAAAAGTGCCATGTTTATTTATTTTTTTTAAATTGTCTCAAACAACAGTTTGGATTACACTCTCCCTGAGATAATCTTGACAATGCCCACAACAAATAGGGCAAATTTGACTTCTTCACAAATGATAAAACATTGTACCTGAACAACTATGTGCAACATAGCAGAATGTAAAGCCAACTAAAATAACAGGCATAGTGTATGACAGGCTACCCTTTTTCTGTGTTAAATGAGCCTGCATTTGTAGGATGCTTCATGAACTGTTTCTTTAACTAAAACTCAATCACCTTAATTGAATGAATGCACAAATATGAGTCAATTACAATGTGGCAACTATACTGCACAATTTTGAAAACATTTGTTTGAGCTACAAAAAATACTTCAGGCTTGAGGTGAAGTACAAAAAAATGAAACATTTAAGGTGTACAAATCTAAGCAGCCTGTGTCCCTAGCCCATTACTTGGGCTAATGCAATCATTTAAATTATAAACTGGGCTATATCAGCACTGCTCTACATGAGCAACAACAAAGAGATGCAACATTAAGGTACAGTAGTGTGCAATAAGAACAAGGAAGGCACAAAGTTTCAATCCAGACCTTCCAGAGTAGTAAACAAAGTCCTCCTTTAGTATTAGTCCAATGAACGGGGCTAAAAGACTGACTGGCTTTCATAACGGGCCATACCCACAATCAGGCTTAGAATTTCACCATTTTAGGGGCAAGGCCACTTGGCCTTCAGTTGGGCATATTTGGTGGGGGGCACAAAGGCCACATGTCAGGGCACCAAGGCCAAAGTTAACTATACAGTAGTAGGCTATAAACATGATCAAAGTTGTATTCACTGCAGTAGACCTGCATCACTGTATGAAACATTACAAAAACATAAAACATGACATATTACATATAACTGTAAATCATCTGATCATCTAATATTTTCAGATATCTAGGCTATATTTAACATTTATTTTATATTTGGCCTGTTATGAAATCATGTATTGAACAATTTAAGCACAGCTCAGCTTTAAGAAACTCAAATAGCCTAGATGCATGCTTAGCATTTTGTGATCATGAAGGCTACTTTCACAAACTCTTATAGTCAGCTGTCCTCTGATTTACCGATATCTAGGCGACATTTGTAATATTTGTTTTGTATTTGGCCCGTTATGAAATAATGTGGAACAATTTAAACACAGTGTAAAACTTAAATCCCAAATTTGGAGACATCCATGTATGTTGAAATTTACTGCAAATTCAAAACGGGATTAGTCTGGAACGGCTAACTGTACAGGGGACTGCTTTACACCTTTCTGTTCGGTAAGGTCTGCTGTTTATTCTGATATATGGTTTGTCATATGTTAAACGAAGGGTTCTGAAGTATTCCACCGAGATGAATGGGTAGGGAGATGGACGCAAAACCTTCGGTAGAATTTATGATTAAATTGAATGATATTATTTACTTTTCTCGCGAACCGTTCACCACAGCAATTAGCGGCTAACATCGTTTAAAAGCTGAGAAAAAGCTCTTTCATGTGATACTTGTGATATCTGTGTGATGAGTAGGATGGGTTAATTTGGACGCACTTTCTTTCTTGTGCTGTCACTTTCTCCACTGCTAATTTGGCCATAGGCTAAATATATATCGCTATTAGTAGGACGCAAAGCAGAATATTTAGAGAAGGGGGCAACAAGGCCACCGTGGCCTGTAAACCTCTGATTTTCAAAGGGGCGTCACGGCCAACGCAAGGGGCTACTACGGCCACGAGCAAGTTTGTTACTGCAGCCATCCACGCTTGTTTGTATGCTTCAAGACGCAGATTGATGAGGTCATCATCTGTGCGCCGGCGGTAAATGCTTCAGGAGCGCATAGCATAGAGGCGCATAGGCACTATTTGGGTGTAACGCAAGCATTATTTTATCGGTTTTAAGGCAAAAAAAATCCGATAACGATATTAACAGATATTACATTTTTATGCTAATATCGGGCCGATAATATCGGTTGGCCGATATTATCGGACATCTCTAGTCACATTCATTAACACAAGGAGAGACTTGGTTTATCGTTGTTCAGTGTGAATGCTTTTATCGTTATGGTTATCGTTCTTAGTGTGAATAGGCCTTTAGAAATGTTTTTTCCGACAGTGTCACCAAGTATGGATTTACACATTCATAGCATGCTAGCAAGGTTGGTAGCTTATAGCTCGCTAGCTAGCTAGCGGTAGCAAGTGTGATCCTGACAGGTTAGCTATGCTAATAATCTAATCTAACACTGTATTTGAATGGGGTGCTTATTACGTGTTTTCTAAGGTAAACTATATGTTTTCTGAGGTAAACTTTATGTTTTCTGAGGTAAATCACAGGTATATGACAGAAAACATGTAATTTACCTCAGAAAACATAATTTACCTCAGAAAACACCATGCAAAAATATGTCAAGGTCAAGGTCATAGTCAAAAAATTTAACCGTGCAAAGTATTTTTCAGAGCACGACATAAAAGGGGCTGACTCAAATATTTTTCAGATTGCTGACAAGATGACATTAACGAAGAGCTCTGTGTTTTGCCCAATTTGCCAGCGGCTTTATGCATCGCTGGCAAATCATTTCACCCGCGGGCACAACATAACAAACCCTGTCGAGAGGGCCATTCTGCTGCAGCTGGGGACAGGAAGAATTTTGATAAGGCAGGAACCGTGCCCCTTGCCAGGATGCTTGTACGCGAGCTCGCGCTTAGACAAGCACCTGGCAAGCGGGCACCCTGAGATGTCGGCGGTGGAGAGACTACGCCTGGTGGAGGAGACGAAGAGGCGGAAGGCTCTAAGCCAGCTCGGGGCTTTGAGAGCGACAAGGCCAATTCCACCCATGGTCTCCGAGCTGGACTTAGAGCTCCCCTCCTCCACCGGCGTCCCCCAGCTGCAGCCAGCCGCAGCCGGCATTTCCCTGGAGGCCTACCTGGCAATTTGCTGTAGGGAGATGCTGGCCACGAGGAAGCGGAGGGCTTCCTCCAGCTCAAGCGACCAGGAGGTGCCGTATGAGGAGTCCGTCGAGGAGGCGGCCAAGGAAAGGGTAAGTCCAGCACCGACATATCTCCACCTCTCTGTCTCTGACTGCTCGGCCTTTCCCGCTAACCCTTTGTTTATCACTCTTTCTGCAGACTCCGGAGATGGCACCCCTGGTGCGCCTGAGCCGCGTTGCAGGGCATTGGAGCCTGAAGCCGGCAGCCGTGCCAGTCCCGGACCCTTGGATTCCCCCCTGGCCTCCTGTCCCCTCTCTCCAGTCCTTAACCCAGCGCCCCTGCCCCCCTGTCACTTCAGCCCCAATCCCTTGGACTCTTTTAACTTTTTAACTTGTTTTAGATTTTAGATGTGTGAAATTAGTATAGTGTGTAGAATTAGTTTAGAGTTTAGAGTGTAGATTTGTTCAGTGTGTGGTTTGTTGTGTGTTTTAATAAATTTGTGTGTTTTTGAAACTTGCTTTGGTCTTGCTTTGGGGCTTCCTTTAATAGCTAACACATGCCGACCCAAATGGCAGTTGGGGTCCTTTATGGCCGACAAAGGTTTCCCAACGGGACCCCAAAACATTTGGGGCCACTTTGGGCCCCCTTGGCACACACGCCCATGTTATCGGGGTGACATTTGGGAAGACTTCCCTTACCAAATATCGGATCGGGACATCCCCAACGTGAATCCCAGCTTGGTAACCATGGGAATTTATGCCACAGAACTAACCTGCTCCGTAGCAGGTTAACTTTCAAGCTAAATTAAGCTGTGTTGCAAAAAAACCAAATCAGTCGGAAAACGAGTCCAAAAAGATGGTTCCGTCAACCTGTGCTTTCGTCACCTGTAGCCTACAACTTCAAAAATAGAAGTAGGCCTAGAAATGTTTTTTCCGACAGTGTCACCAAGCATGGATTTACACATTCACTAGCTCCAAAGAACGTATGAAGATTATGCGATTAAAAATGTTTTAACTTCACATGCGTGTGGTTCTAGGAATCGTGTCACTTACGTTTGGTGGTGGTGTAACGTGCAGCGAGACGGCATAGGAAAGGAATTACAATCTTGCGTGTTCGCAGGTTCGCTTCCCATACGAATTACGAAGCTCTATAGTTTATCACTTTGATAATGGCATTTTTAGTTATAATCTTTGATGAAAGACATATGTCTACTGCTGATAAAGGGTCATGCACATTTTGGTAGGCTGTTCAGTGACCGCTTTGCCAATGGGCTACAGCTATAGCCTATCTGATGCAAGCCAAAGGATAAGTCTGCAGCCAGCTAATAATTAAAACTGCTTCATGTGTCGACGATTGTTCATGAATGTCAAATCAACTGTGTGCTACACAGATTAAATATTAGGCATAGCCTACATTGAATTGAAAGGCATTGCATTTCAGATAATTTTATTTCAAAACACTTTGGGACTTATGAGAGACAATAGGCTATTATGTTGATACTAATTTATTTTATGACCACCTACACCTAGACAATAATTTGGAGTGAACTCTTTTAATCTAAGAACGTAGGGGGGAACCGGCACAATTGTAACACTTTTTTATTTTTCCAATTCAAACTCGATTTACACAAAGACGATAGACTTGAGAGTTGTGAAATTTGACCAGAACAGAGTCGTACATGTCTACTCCATGAAAGTTGAAACAGAATTTAAAAAAGATGTTATAGTTTGTCAATAATTTAACTTAACAGCCATAAAAAAGTGCGGTACAGTTGTAACAGTAGCGTCATGAATGTAACATTGCTAAAATCGTGAATCCTATAACATATTTTAACACAAAACAGTGCTGGGTTAAACAAAGAGCATCTGTTTTCATATAATATCAAGAAAAAAAGTCCAAATGTATGACTGTTAAAGCTAATTTATTGCATTATTGATTAGCCATTGCAGACCATATTACGGTGTTACCCAGATAGCAAAGGGGCGTTGAGGGGCGTTGAATCCACGTTTGTTTGAAGCGGCAGAGGTTGATTCAACGTGGATTCAACGCCCCTGTGCTATCAGGGTATGCTAGCTCACAATAACCTGTATGCTTATTTTGGCCATATCCACTTGATAAAACCAGTAAATATAGTTGATAAACTGCTTATTTCTTACATGTCTGAAGCATTTGGTCCAACAGTGATATTTCAAGTTGCTGTGTTAACTTTAATTGGGTGATGGCGGCACAAAAATCATAATCCATAACTCGCAATAGAATGCGCGATAAAATCAGTTCATTTTGCCATAGAGACTGGTGTTACAACTGACCCGCACAGGTCATGTTTTTATTTTCATTTAATTGCATGTGCTGTGACTACATAAATCAAATGGGACTCATGTTAACTTGAAACAGAGGGACTGAAGATATGAATGACATGTGATTGAAGTCCACACGCTCAAATTTCACAAAGCAAACTTAAACAAACAGTTGCGGTTAAAAATAAATAAAAAATCGCGATGCTTGAATTTTGCACCTTTTTGCTTAATATCTCTGGTCGTATTTATAGTAGACCATTCATATTTGGATGGCTGTAAGATTATACATAATTACATGATATGTGTCTGTTTACGTTTCCGTAGCTACACCATATCTTGAGAATAAAACACTGTTACATTTGTACCGCTGTTACAATTGTACCAGTTCTCCCCTAAGCTAGGCTATAAATAGTTTTGAATATCCATATGCATATCCATAAGTTGTTTTTGAGTTTATACTATTTATGATGCCTCTTTGGCGAACCATCTGACCCGCGGGCACCAGATAACAAACCCGGTGGAGAGGGCCATTCTGCTGCAGCTGGGGACTGGCAGAATTTTAATAAGGCGAGAACCGTGCCCCTTGCCAGGATGCTTGTACGCGAGCTCACGCTTGGACAAGCACCTGGCAAGCGGGCACAAAGAGCTAACGGCGGTGGAGAGGCTACACCAGGTGGAGGAGATGAAGAGGCGGAAGGCTCTTAGCCAGCTCGGGGCTTTGAGAGCAACGAGACCAAATCCACCAATGGTCTCCGAGCTGGACTTAGAGCTCCCCTCCTCCTCCACCGCCGGCGTCCGCCAGCCGCAGCCGGCGTTACACTGGAGGCCTACCTGGCAATATGCTGCAGCGAAATGTTGGCCACGAGGAAGCGGAGGGTTTCCTCCAGCGACCAGGAGGTGCCGTATGAGGAGTCCGGCAGCTCCGTTGAGGAGGCGGCCAAGGAAAGGGTAAGTCCAGCACCGACATATCTCCACCTCTCTGTCTCTGACTGCTCGGCCTTTCCCGCTAACCCTTTGTTTATCACTCTTTCTGCAGACTCCGGAGACGGCACCCCTGGTGCGCCTGAACCGGTTGGTAGGGCATTGGAGCCTGAAACCAGCAGCCGTGCCAGTCCCGGAGCCAGCAGCAGCACCAGCCCCTTGGATGCCCCCTGGCCCCTCTCTCCTGTCTTTAACCCAGCGCCCTGGCCCCTCTCTCCTGTCCTTAACCCAGCGCCCTGGCCCCTCTCTCCTGTCTTTAACCCAGCGCCCTGGCCCCTCTCTCCTGTCCTTAACCCAGCGCCCTGGCCCCTCTCTCCTGTCCTTAACCCAGCGCCCTGGCCCCTCTCTCCTGTCTTTAACCCAGCGCCCTGGCCCCCTGTCCCCTCTCTCCTGTCCTTAACCCAGCGCCCTGGCCCCTCTCTCCTGTCTTTAACCCAGCGCCCTGGCCCCCTGTCACTTCAGCCCCAATCCCTTGTCTTGGACTCTTTACATTTTAACTTTTTTCAATTTTAGATGTGGTGTGATTTAGCTAGTTTAAATTTTAACTTTTTTCAATTTTAGATGTGGTGTGTGATTTAGATAATTTAGTGTGTGGTTTAGATTAAAGATAGTTTAGTGTGTGGGTGTGGTTTAGATTTAAAATAGTTTAGTGTGTGGTTCAGTGTGTTCTTTAGATTTTAGATTGTTCCAGTGTGTGTTTTTTGACATTTCATAGAATTGGGAGTCACATGACCTGGTCGGCCATTTTGACACCTACTGTATATAAGCTTATTTTGAATCAGGGAGAGTCCTTTCAAGACAACATGGCAACAGGGAAAGGTAAGTGCTCTCAACATTGTGCTCAATTGTGGGTTTTTCTGTTTTAATGTTTCATCATGCATAATTAGTTGATTGTGTCTTTCTTGAGGTGTCTTTTTGCACTTTTTGAAGGTAAAGCATAGTTTAATAGGAGTTTTTTTCTGTTTTCACACACAGACAATAAACTTACCATGGAGGCGGTGGACCACCACATGTGTGCAGTCAGGATTGCCGTCCTCGAGCTGCGCTTGGAGGCAACAACAATCCAGTGAGTAAATTTTCCATTTTATATTCATGATTTATATTCAATTAGCAAAGAATTTGCCTGCTCTATATGAAGTCTCACTAGATGTTGTTTCACAACAAACTTGTTTTATGATGCTTCAGTTTGCAGAACGCACGGCAAATTTTATCAGAGTGCCACAATACTCTGACCGAGGTCCTGGCTGCAGCAGAGCGACACTGACACTGATGAACTCCATTGACACTGATGAACTCCACTGACACTGATGAACTCCACTGTTCAGCTGAAGCCCACGGGGACATGTGAGAGGCAGCGTCTGGCTTTTTTTTAAATTTTTTATTTTATTATTTGGTTGTTTATGTTCAATAAACAAGTTAAAAGTATTTACAGTGTTGTGTGAATTCATTGCTGGTCATTAGCTTTAAAGCCCAAAGGCACACTTATGTTTGGACGGTCACTATGAGCTCCGACTAGAATAACGGAGCGTGACGAATAAGTCCGATTTGGTTTTGTGTTGGTAGGACACTCTCTTAAGGAGTAGGTCGTTCGAAGGTGTAGGCTGAAATGTAGGTCAGACATTCCCTTCACGACATACATGGAGCGTGCAAAGTTTCATCTCTCTAGCTGTAGGGCAAAGTGTGAAACCTGTGAGAAATGTGTCATTGACAGAAAAACCAAGAAGTCTTGATGGCAGGTGTCCCAAGCTTGTCACCTATGCCCCCCGAGAAAAAACTAGAGAAGTCGCAGAGAATCTCGGACCCCCCGCGGCGCCCTTTAGAGGCCGCTTTGAGGGTGTTCGGACCAAACTATCGCGATCCCCTCTGTGCGGAGCGTGTGAAGTTTCGAGTTGGCAGCTGCGTCAGAAAGCCCCGCCCTGTACGGAAGCATGTGTGTTTTTTGACAGGATTATTCAATTAGAACTACAATATGAGTCACTGACCATTTTAACTGCCTTTTAACTACACGTTGAGTGAGAGAGCAGCCATTCTGAACCTTGACTTTACAGATGGTAAGTGTGGGAAAATTATCCAAAATTACTCCAAATAGTTTTTTGCTGTTTGATGGATAGCATGTATATGACATTAATTGTCTTGTTCTGGTTGCGGGTTGTATATGTCAAGGAATTTTGGCATATTTTGATGGTTATTGATTACTGTGCAGTCACATGCACTGCAGAATATATAGATATATAATATAAATAAGCCATCTAGAAGGCAGAAGAGTCTAGATTTTATGAACTTTGCATAGAAATGTATCATTTGAAGGGAGGAAATTGGTGAAGCTGATTATTATTATTATCGCTAAAATGCTTACAATGCTATTTTTGTAATGAATTTGTTTTCTGTTTTCAGTCATGACTCCAACAAGTAGCTTGACCGAGTGCCCAGTGTGTGGCCGCATCTACGCGGCCATGTCCTACCACCTCACCACTGGGCACTCTGTCAAAAAAACCCAAGAGCGAGGCATTCTCCTCAACATGGCGTCAGGGAGGACGTCTATCAGGAGGGAGCCTTGTCCAGCCGTGGGCTGCCAGTACGAGAGCTCATGGCTGGACAAGCATATAGAGGGACACAGAGAGCTGACCCCTGCACAGCGGGCGGACCTGTTAAAGACGGCCAAGGAGAGGAAAGTCAGACTGCTGGCAGAGCTAAGGGCCACCAACCCAGCTGACCACAGCTCTTGATATCCCCCTGGAGGAAGGCCAGGTGGGGGAGGCACCTCAACCATATCATGAGGCACCGGGGGAGGAGGGGGATGTTGGCGAAGAGACCTTGGCTCTTCGCCAAGAGCTCCGCAGCGTCCAGGCCAAAGTGGCGACGTGAGTACATTTTAATTTTTATATTTGTTATTTCAATGCAGTTCTGGCCTGATGGGAAATGTTGGGGAAACCCCTATCGCAAATGAGAAAAGTGTAATGATTACTTGTTTTACTCTTCGAAAGGCTGACTGTGGCGCTGGCGAGTGCCCGGCGGATGCTGAGGCTGCAATCCTTGCGCCTCAGGCAGGCCACCGCCTCCCCATCTTTGCCTCCCCTGATGGCTGGACAGGGCAGGCGGATGGCCACCTACCCTCGGGCTGCGGTGAGTGAAGCAGGCTGGAAAGTTCCAGATGTAGAGTGATGCAGTGCAGCACCGAGTACCAGAATAACCCTCTTTTCTCTGTGTGTTGTCATCTGTGTGTCCATTTCAACAACTAAGGAGGAGGAGACAGTAGCATAGGAGGAGCCAGCAGAGGAGGAGGAGGGGCCAGCAGAGGGGGAGGAGCCATCAGAGGAGGAGGAGCCAGCAGAGGAGGAGGGGCCAGTTGTTGAGGAGGAGCCAGTTGTTGAGGGGGAGGGGCAACGAGAGGACCAGCTGCAGGTACCATCCGTGCCGGTAACTCCCGCCAACCGCCCATCAACATCAAGGCTGATGGTATTTGGCGGGAAAGGGGCGATCTTCGAGCCTGAGGGGGATTAAATTCCCTCAGTGTATTGGTAAGATTAACCTTCTAACACTGTTCCGGTCAAAAATTACCAATTTACACATTCCCTGTACAATAAATATGGGATTTTTTATTAGATTGCCTGAAGACCTTATCTTCACAAAAGGCATTTGAGCGCATACAATTCATTGTGACACAGACACACAGACATATACACACTCACATGTACGCCCACACAAACCCACACATGTTACACTCTCATTCAATGTGACATGACATGATAGTCACTTGATTTTTCATGTGTATTCACAGAAGAGTATCTATCCGGGTACCAGCAGTACCACGCTGGGGGGCCACGACGGGGAGGCCCTATGAAACGGCCCTCTCCAAGGCATCGAGGGTGCGGCCCTATGAAACGGCCCTCTCCAAGGCATCGAGGGTGCGGCCCTATGAAACGGCCCTCTCCAAGGCGTCGAGGGTGCGCTCATTTTTATTTTATTTGTCGGAGGGGAAAACCGACCTGTGGTCATGGCGGTTCATGGATGACCACCAAAAAATTCAGGAGTAAGTGCAGCCTTTCTAATCTATTGTTTGTAAATGGGTAGTGTAGTACACAAGCCTGACGTGAACAGCGAGTAAATTCATGCGTGTGCTTCCGCAGATGGGCGGCCCACGTGGAGGCGTCCAACCGAGCTATGACCACAGCAGATTTTTACCTACGCAACGCTGCCCAGTTCCTCCAGTACTTCTCAGAGACGCCGCCGAGACACAGCCGCCTGTCAGCCGTGCAGGTATTCCAGACAAAGTGATGTGTGTGTGTGTGTGTTTTGTCCAAGGTGCTAAAGCGATTTTTGCGTTCTCTTTTGCCACATTGTCTCTTCAGACATCGTGGAGAAGGACCCCACAACCCCGAACCGCAACCGTTTTTACGGTTACCTCATGGCCTTTGTGGTCGCTCTCTACGGCCACCGCCCAGGAGTCCTAGGTAACATTCACTCCAAACATATTCAGGCATCCTTTGCAAAAGCCTGGAGATGCACGGCAGTAACAATGCTAGCAATGCTAATATGCTACCTAAAATGCTATTTTTGTAATTAATTTCTTGTCTATTTTCAGTCATGACAACACTGAATTCTATTTCAACAACTAAGGAGGAGGAGACAGTAGCAGAGGAGGAGCCAGCTGGGGAGGGGGGGAGCAACTGTTATTATCAACTAATTTTAGCTTCATGGCATGAACTTAGCTTGGCTAGCGAGTGCTAGCATTGTCCAAATGTGCATAAATAAAACCTGCTAGGCTAGCGAGTTCATTAAACCTGTATAACAGCACTTCCTTGGGTTGACAATTACGTTTTACTTACAGGCACTGGTCGTAGACTGCGATGGTAGCCTGCTCCAGGCTTCAACAGCAACCTTTTTGCAAAGCCTGTGGCATTGTTCCAAAAAATAAACTGAAGCCATTTGATCCTCAAGTCTGGGTTCTTGGGCAAAATGCATTGTTGAAGTTCTATTTGTGCATAGCGCACAAGTCTGTTGACATTCAGCCATCCTTGCATAGGCCTACGGCAAGGTCTCAACTGGGCGAGCTCATGAATAGTAATGAGCCCATCAATTCCACGTCAATCTGAGTTTTTGCAATTGGCTAATTTCTTTGCTTATTTCTTTTCAGTGGCTAGAGCTGACAGAGGAGTTAGCTGTTCATTTTCACATTCACGACATAGCATAAACACATGGACCAAACATGTTCAAAAAAATACAAGTAAAAACGGTTTTGTGTGGCAGGGCACCTTTAAACTTCAACAGAGTACTCGCCTTCAAGGAAGTTAACGCTTGGCAATGGAAAGTGGCCAGACTCAGTACAAATGATATACGTACGAGAGTCTGGATATTTCCAGGCTAGTTACGATACGCCAGAAAAGAAAATCACCTATTTAAGTAAATTGTCACGTGTGATAGTGTGAGGGCACTGTTATTACAGAGAGGGTTAAACAGTCAAAATTAAATGTTTTACCATGAAATTTGTTCATAATATTAAAGTGTAGACTGTATACTGACGAATTATGTGAAAACGTGAAATTCAACATTTTAACCTGTACATTTGTTTATCATGGATTTTCTCAAAATAGCACCGTGCGCAAAAAGCGGCTGGTTTCGCCTTGCAGGGTCACATAATGTAAACAAAGTAGCATAGTTGGCTAGCTTATCATAGTCTACTGATTGGACTGTTCAGTTTCCCCATGTGTGTTTAAGTTTCAAGGTAATACTTGATCTCCTTGGGACGGGCCCTTTTGTGAAACGTTGGTATTGAGATGATCAGTCAACTTGAATGGAAGAGTTTTAAACAAATATGTGAGTCACGATGATTTGAGTGTCAAGATTTAGGTTTTGAATCGTTACAGTCCACTACAGTCAATATTCATGGCTGTTGTCAGTCAGATTATACACTCTCATAATTTCTAGGCATAACCACAACTCTGCTGCCTGGTTACAACATGATTATCGTTACGTACACTCACACACCTTTTGTGACATCCAGATGTTCTCCCACAGCTCCATAGTGTCAAGAACCGGATCACAAATATCAACGAGTGGATTGTCCGCACTGAACCGGATCACAGACACACACACATGACAGGTGACATGATTTTGAAATTGCTTGCTGTTCATTTAGTTTCCCACCCTGATAGCACAGGGGCGTTGAATCAACCTCCGCCGCTTCAAACAAACGTGGATTCAACGCCCCTTTGCTATCTGGGCAGATAAAACCTTTTTGCCCAAAATCAGATAGAAGTTACTGTCACTACCCAGAAACAGGGATCGAACTGAGAGACGTGTAAATCATCACTTTTAGGCAGCCTTGTACACAGGACACATTACAGTCTCACACACACACACACACACACTAGGGCTGTCACTTTACGTTTGAAAATCGATTGCACAATCGATTGGACCAACCAACACAAGTCCTGAAAACTAAAATAGGGAATCGATTTTAACCAAATATGCACACTTCTTTTTAAACAAATTAAACAAATAAAAAAGATAGATGTAACAAAACCCACAAACAAGCAGAAAATGAAAATAAAGAATTCCGAAAGTGCAGTACGCATTGCGAAAGCTAAAAAGAAAATTCCAACCAATTTCACACACTGGAAACTTTCAATTGGCTGCTGTGCTGCTGGTGTTTTGCCAACAAATGGAGGACAACACAATGAACCTGTGCGACATTAGAGAGAGACAAGTGATAAGCCCTAATAACTTGAGGACATCAATATGGAATCACTTCGGGTTTTGGGTAGATCAGAATATGGAAGGACAAAGCGGTATGCAAACTGTGCAGTCGTGACATTTTTAATCGGAAACAGCCACGTTGAAGCCTGCAGTAATGTTTTTCACTGATGTGATGGCAGTCCATTCTGCTTATTATTTTGAGAATGTTGCACTCCTGTTTGTCATTGTGCACGAAACTTCACGCCAAATCATCAGAAATATTGCTGGCTTGTGCGTCTTCAAGCGCCCTCTTTACGTTCCTCGTAATGCCTTTTAGTTGTCCGTGGATTGGCCCATATTTGCCGTTGAAAATGGAAACGTCTTTAGACATAGAAAATCGATTTTACAAATGATTCAATGAACACTTATGTCTCAAAAATCGAATGTGATTTTTTTTCACAAAAGTGACACCCCTAACACACTCACTTTTTTACTCCTACACCGCCATTCCGTTGACACTCATAAAAACGTACATCTGGTACCATAGATAGATTAACTCAACTCGCACAGAACCAAAACAAAGTTACATCAATGGTGCACTCAACGGAAAGTGCTGCTCGTCTCGGCAGAAGAACAAGAACGAGACACTGTCAACAATGCTTTATATCAGCCCCCCCCCTCCAAAAAACAAAACAAAAACGGTGCACTGCAATGCCCGGAAATTACACATCACAATTCCCAATTTTATATTGATACTTTAAAGAATGACAGTGTTGTTTTGCAGTAAGATGTGTGTTCGCAACAAGGCGTGTGTTTCTAGTGCCTGGCCTCCCCTAGCTTGCAACCGAAAAACATCGGTCATCTTCAGACAAAACAGCCTCAGCGTCAGAAAAACCTCTGTTATCTTCAGACAAAACTGCCTCAGCGTCAGAAAAACCTCTGTCATCCTCAGATAAAACTGCTTCAAACCAAACTGCCTCCCAGATTACAAAAATAATTCTGTGGAAATGCATGGATTACAGTTTCTTCCAGTAGCAGCAACTGGAATCCATGCATTTCCACGGAATTATTTTTGGAATCTGATCCCTTATCATACCTGTTCATTCTTACTCGTCGCTCGACTTATCGTGACTAAATTCAAGATGGCTGCAAACGCTAAACTTCGAGAAGATACTGTCTGTATAAATCGTCTTGTAAGTAAACTACCAGTGCTTTTTCAAAGTTCTCAATGTCTCGTTTTAAATGTCAGGGCCCTCGGAAGTCTACCAATGAAGTGTGGAGATACATTGAGCCTCGTAAATGGTGTAAAACAGTGATTTATTTGCATGGCTATGCCGATGCCGAGGCACCACCATTGACCGCCTTGTTGGTAGCATCGGCTAACTAGCGCCAGATTTCGGAGTGCAGGGAACAAGCCGAGATGGGCTATGAGACATAGGTTTAAACTCGGTATCATGTTTCAAAACACTTTAGGTCAAAATCACACCGGAATTCTCCTTTAATACGTTATTCTGTCACTGGCAGGGTAGGAATTTCACGGCGGTGGTAGCCCCTTGCCTTTGAAAATCATAGGTTTACAGGCCACGGTGGCCTTGGTGCCCCCTTCTTTCAATATTCTGCTTTGTGTCCTACTAATAGCGATTTTTATTTAGCCTGCGGCCTGTCAAAATAATCTAAGCATTCACAGCGCAAATTAATTTAGTCTTTTACGCAGTGGAGAAAGTGACATCGCAAGAAAGTGCGTCCAAATTCACCCATTCTTCTCAGTTGAACTACTCGCGAAGTAGCCTATTCATCACACAGACATCACAAGTGATGTCACATGAAAGAGCTTTTTCTCAGCTTTTAAACGATGTTAGCCGATAATTGCTGTGTTGAATGGTTCGCAAGAAAAGTAAATAATATAATTCAATTTAATCATACATTCTACTTAAGGTTTTGTGTCCATGATCTCCCTATACCCATTCATCTCGGTGGAATACTTTACGAACCCTTCTTTTAACACATGACAAACCACATATCAGAATAAACATCAGACCTTACCGAACATAAAGGTGTAAAGCAGTCCCCTGTACAGTTAGCCGTTCCAGAGTAATCCAGTTTTGAATTTGCAGTAAATTTCGACATGCATTGATGTTTCCAAATTTGGGCTTTAAGTTTTACAATGTGTTTAAATTGTTCCACATGATTTCATAACGGGCCAAATACAAAATAAATGTTACAAATATCGCCTAGATATTGGTAAATCAGAGGACAGCTGACTAAGAGTTTGTGAAAGTAGCCTGATCACAAAATGCTAAGCATGCATCTAGGTTATTTGAGTTTCTTAAAGATGAGCTGTGCTTAAATTTAAATTGTTTAATACATGATTTCATAGCAGGCCAAATATAAAATAAATGTTATATATAGCCTAGATATCTGTTTTTATTAGATGATCAGATGATTTACAGTTATATGTAATGTCATGTTTCATGTTTTTGTAATGTTTCATACAATGATGCAGGTCTACTGCAGTGAATAGGCTAAATACAACTTTGATCATTTTTATAGCCTACTACTGTATAGTTAACTTTTGGCCTTGGTGCCCATGTGGCCTTTGTGCCCCCCACCAAATATGCCCAACTGAAGGCCAAGTGGCCTTGCCCCCAGAATGGTGAAATTCCAAGCCTGGTCACTGGCATGTTATATTTGGTGCTTGGTTAGATGTAGAAATTATAAGTAAAGGTAGAAAGTGATCCAATGGTATACACATTGTAGGAAATCCATGGATGTAACTTAGCTAACCTCACTTCGCTAGTAACATTAGCAGCTGCTGTAAGGCACATACCGGAGTAAGCTACGTACTACATACAGCAAAATAATTTGTTTTTCGTAGGATTACGGTACATTCAATGAGCTAGGGAAAAGTGGGTTAAACATTTTTCCACCACGAAAGTCCAGAATGACACCTGAACCATTATTTCTTACTTTTGCTAACCGTTTCCCAGTTGTACACTACCTACCAGTAAGAAACCTGCATCATTATCATCACATCATTATTCCCAAACCCCCATAAAGACAAATGTGCTATGTCATGATGTAATACCATATAATACCATTATGATAATACATGAAATAGCAGGTACCAACAAGTAGGGATCGACCGATATATCGGCCGGCCGATATATCGGGCCGATATTTACGTTTTTTACGTGTATCGGCATCGGCCGATAAGCGGCTGCGTTCGCCGATAGTTTTCCCCCCGCATTATTTACATACAGGCGTCCACAGGCAGCTCTGTGTTGCTGGAGAAGCTGCAATTTACGTGCAGACTGCCCCTCCCCCACGAACAGAGCTAAAAAGCCTGCTCTTCAAGACAACAGTAAACTTTAAACTTTCAAAGCATCTTTTAACTGTTTGACTTAGCTAAATATTGCCATACACTTTGAAGGTGGAAGCAAGTTTGTGGGTCCAAATGGAAAACACGAATGATAGATAGATAGGTACTTTATTTAATGCTTAATGCCTCGTTTATAGAACTGCTTGCCATTGTATTTAGGGAGCTGCAAATAGCTAAGTTGTAGGCTAGGCTAGCGGTAGCTGTTACAAACACTGGTCATTAAGTAATGCCAACGTTGTTCCGTGGTATTTGTGGGAGTTTTATTTAGCGACCACCTGGCTGAGCTTTGGACGCGTGTGGTGTGTGTGTGTGTGTGTCTCCCTCCCTGAATGCCTCTTCTATAAAACTGCTTGCCATTGTATTTAGGGAGCTGTAAATAGCTAAGTTGTAGGCTATCCGTATGGTAGCGGTAGCTGTTACGAACACTGGTCAATCATATGATTAAGTAATGCCGACGTTGTTCTGTGATATTTGTGGTAGTTTTATTCAGCGACCACCTGGCTGAGTTTTGGACGCGTGTGGTGTGTGCGTCTCCCTCCCCTTCTCCCTTCGAGCTGGGCGGAGTTGCCATCACAGTGATAAAAGCTTTAATAATGAGAGACGTGTTATATGTAGTTAACTATTAATTCGTGTTAACGTTTACCATGTACCAGACATACCGTGTATGCCTTACTTGTTTAGAGCCGTTTGCTAACGTTATCATTATCAATCCAGTTCAATAGTTGTTCGTCAGCTACCAAACAGACGTTTGTGTGTGCATCTGTGAGACACACGCATCACAGCGATATGAGAGTGCTGCGCTACCGGAAGAAGATATTTTAAAACTTTGAGAGATATGTTTTATACCTTTTGACGTTGATGCCGCTTAGAACAGAAACATCTGACACCACGTTATTTTCTTCGGCTGATTTATGTTCTGTGATTGACAAATCTTGCAGCTTTTTTTAGAAAAATATAGACATAGAAAAAATGAAACCATGCAGTCTTAAATTACAAATCAAGCACTTTATTTCAATAGCTTTTCAGGCTTATTGTTTTCTTAAAGTATTTAAATGTGTTGACAAATGTGTTTGTGATGACCTGAATTATGTCTTATTGTCAGCAAGCAATGCATCATCAAGGCTGTAATATGTTGATGAAAGCATTTTGCACAGTTAAAGGGGTGGTTCAGGATTTTGGACATAAGACCTCATTTCCAAGTAAGCAAGTGTGATATTTATCAGTGGAGACCGTTTTCAACACGTTTCATCCAGTCCTTCTAATTGCAGAGTTCGCAGGTGCTAGGCTAGCGCAAGTCAACAGTATGTGCTAGCCTGCCACTAAAAACAGTCTTATCCACTCCACAGTACACCCGAGGCAAATCAATTATAACGCCAGACTATCGATGTAAATGTCTGTATTGATACTGTTATTTCTAACGTTATTCTATCCTTGCATTTCAACGATCGCATTACATTTTGAGGGACTTGTTTCTTACCACGACGGAATTATACTTGCTCCGGTTAGTAGTACTGCGCCGAAAAGTAAACAGTAAAGCGCACTCCAATGGGGATACTTAGTAGTAGCCTTGGTAATATCAGTCCGCTGCTGAGATGCAAAATGACTACTACCAACTTCAGGGACCAAAGTATAACTATTGCAACGCGATGCGAGGGTAGTTGTATTTCTTACACTATTCTATCAACACAGACATTTACATCGATTGTCTGGAATTTGCCTCGGGTGGGTAAGACTGTCTTTAGTGGCAGGCTAGCACATACCGTTGACTTGCGCTAGCCTAGCACCTGCGAACTCTGCAATTACAAGGACTGGATGAAACGTGTTGAAAACGGTCTCCACTGATAAATATCACACTTGCTTACTTGGAAATGAGGTCTTATGTCTAAAATCCTGAACCACCCCTTTAACCATATCCAGTGCACCCATCCATAAGTTCAATAAATGTTCCTTTTTTAAATTGAGACTTATAACATTTGTTATCATAATTTGTGTAATTATGTGTCATTTTTATGATGTAAATTGAGGGAGCAAAATAAAAGCAGTATCGGCTCCAAATATCGGCTCAAGAAAATCGGCAGCCTGTATCGGTCATCGGCTAAGGCTGAGGGAAAAAAATCGGTATCGGTATCGGCACTAAAAAATCCATATCGGTCGAACCCTACCAACAAGGCACATTTCTCTAAATAAGTTAAGATAACATCTCATATCAAATGAATTCAACAACGCTGCAGTTATTGTCCCCTGGGGATTACATTTCAAGTACCTGTCTGTCTTTATGTCTGTCTATTATTGTTGTGCAATGACAATGACAACTGCTAACGTTTTATAATGGTATTACATCATGGCATAGCACATTTGTCTTTATTTAATACTTAATACTTTTCTGAGACCTGATTTTCTGAGACCTGACTCCACTTTTTCTGACAGCGTTTTTTCTGAGACCTGACTCCTTAGAGATGTTTTTCTGAGGCAGTTTGGTTTGAAGCAGTTTTATCTGAGGATGACAGAGGTTTTTCTTACGCTGAGGTAGTTTTGTCTGAAGATGACAGAAGTTTTTCTTACGCTGAGGCAGTTTTGTCTGAAGATGACAGAAGTTTTTCTGAGTCTGACACCTGAGTCTGGTTTTTCTGACGCTGAGGCAGTTTTGTCTGAAGATGACAGAGGTTTTTCTGACGCTGAGGCAGTTTTGTCTGAAGATGACCGATGTTTTTCTGAGTCTGAGGATGTCCTAAAATGAACACCGTACTCCAGAGCCAACTGGAGTTTTGAACACCTGAAAGTAATGCACTAATGAGCTGTAGACTATTTTAGAGACTCTCCTGGCTGGCCACAGGCTACGTTTACACGAAGCAGGGTATTTTCCTAAACGAATATCTGGCCATCTACGTTTGCAAATAAAACTGCATGTACACGAGACCGTTTTTTTTTTTAAATGTGTTTACACAAACCCGTGTACATACATGCTGCCATGAGCACGCCAAACCACAGTGGCAGTCTAACGATAGCCTCAAGCTCACAATAACCAATCAGAACCCTGAAAAGTCGCACGTGAGAACATTACATTTACACCCAAACGCATGAGGATATTGAATGAATCTCAGAGAAATGAACAGGATTTTCAGTATGTCAAAGGGCATCATTCTGGGATGAAAAGCCCAAGAGCTGAGGAACAGAACAGTCCTCTTACAAATATGCTCATTTGAGCTTCCATAACTTTGTAATAATTTCCTAATAATAATGATTAAACTGGCCATACTGTGGTTATCTAAACATCCTGCCAAAGGACAGCACTTCAAAATTAGCCTGCTGACTAACTGGAAAATTTACAAAAATGTACAGTGGGTGTGTGTCTGGGTTTGTGTGTCAAAAGGCGAAAGATATAATGTGGATGAGTGGGAATAAATGGTATATATGTGGATGAGAAGAGGAGGGTGGAGGAGAGGAGAGAGGAGGAGAGGGGTGGGGAGGAGAGGAGAGAAAAGGAGAGGAGAAGAGGGGAGGAGGGGGGAGGAAAAGAGAGGAGAGGAAGAAAAGACAAGAGAGGGGAGGAGATGAGAGGAGAGGAGCTGAACTACACTACCCATATACCTAGGGCAAACACTGCAAAAAACCTAGGGCAAACACTGCAACAACAACAAAAAGAAAAAAATCATTCTAATTACTTTGTCGTCTTGTTTTTCGGCTTCTTTGCCTGAATGGCATTGTACACAAAATATTTAACATCTTTCCAACATCTTTGACCCAACACCTTTTCCTTATCCAAACATGCAATGCAATCTTTTCTTCCTGGGACTCTCCCCAGAGTCACATTTCTCTCCAGGTGCTTCCACACAGCCTGCTTTTCCATGCTTGTCCAAGGCCTTCTCTTAGGTTTGGCTGGGAAAGTACAGACAAATATGGTGTATTAATCTAGGCAACAATTTAGCATTTTATTATGCTAAGGTGGTATGTAATTAAAAATGTATACAATGGTTTATGTCCTTTATTGAGCATTGTTAAAGGGGTAATCCAGAGCCAATCAGCCTATCCCTGTTCTTTGATGCTGCCGAGTGTTGTCGGTAGGTATAAGAATGACAGCATTTGGTACAACGCAGAACTAATTTGCTAACGCAGCGGTACGTGAGCACATTGCAGGGGGTACATGGAAACATTTATTAATTTATTTCCAACATGGAAATACTAAGAATTGGAACTGGAAATTCCAATATGATAAGTAAATATCCCCAGTCATTTCATAAGCCTGTCAATAAAATGGAAAGTGCTATTTGCTATTGCTATTTGGTCTGCGTTGCACCAAATTCTGTCATTCTCATACCTATTGACGGCCCTCAGTAACAGGAAAAAACAGGGCTATAGGTGGATTCACCCACCTTATGGAAGCGAGGGAAACTTGGCACACATGCCATTAGCATTGCAAGGGTAAAAAGCGGAGGTCTTTTTTGACCAATCCTTGCCGACGGCAGGGAAGCGCGGGAAAAATCTGGGAATGGCGCGGATAAATCCCACAAATTCCAAGGTTTAACGCGGAAGTCTCGGCTCGTCTCTGGCCCCCTCCGTCGCCGAGCAATACATTTTTGAACTTTTCGGACAACTGTCCCAAATTGCCCAGTTCCACTTTTGGCCACCAGGTGGAGGAAATTTCGGACAGATTTTGCATTTTGGGACACTAAGGGAATTTTGAGGAGGGCGGCCTGGCCTCCCCAAAATTCCCGAAATGTCCCAAAATTCCTTTGGTATATGCCAAAATTCCCCAGCAATACGAAAGTTCCCCATGGGCATTTCGGAAACAAACTGCATTTTGGAGTGGGTGTGGGGAGAATTTTAGGGCCTGGCAGTAGGGAACTTTAGGAGACGTTTTGAACTATGGGAAACATCTTTCAGGGCTCATAGCTCCTCCCCAGTAGGGGCTAGAGACACCAAATTTTGCACAGACACAGCCCTGGGGTCCTAGTATGAGGCCATGGGGTCAAATATTTTTAAAAACCCTCCTGGGGTCAAAGTGCCCCTTCAGAGTTTTCCAGCCAGGTAGGTGTTGGACTTAGAGCCAACAAGGCCCTCTTCAAAAGTTGTTCCTCTGGGAGCAACCCTACCTTCGGAAGGCCTCAGAGACCCGAGCTCGGAATATGTTGTTCGGGGGTCCGGGACGGTCACTTGGGCGTTGGTTCTGAACTCCTAGCACGCACCGTTTGGCCACAGGAGAGGGGAATCTTGGCACACATTTGAATGGGATTTTTTGGAATTTGAAATGAATGGGAATGTATAACGAAAATTCCCTTTTTTAAAGGAGACATATTATACCTCTTTTTAAACAAGTTAGAATAGGTCTATGGGCTATACAAAACATGTTCATAAAGTTTTTTGCACAAAATCAATCTCACATAAAGAGATCTCTGCAGCCTAATTCTTGCTAGCTTCAGTCCCTTTCAGAATGAGCCGTTTAAGGACTCTATCACTTTTATGCAAATAAGCTACTGCTGACCACACCCCACCTGTCAGATGTTTACGCTGTTCGTTTTCTTCACGTGAAAACCTCCACTGCTTGGGTGAAAATGACAGAATACAGAGGCGCACTCTAGCCCAACATTTTCGACCCAGAGTCGGACCCAGATCAAGATGAAGAGGAGCCACCTGCAGAAACACCTTCACGAATGCTGCAAGCAGTTTCTAAATGGTTTGTTAACTTTTTAAATCAATGTATTTGCTATCTCTCCTACGTGCCAAATTAGTCTTGGCTATTAGCCTTTACCCTGTTCAGCCTGTTACGAAGTAAACGTAATGTAATTTTTCGTGACAAAGCCAGTCTTTTTACAATATTTAACATTTGCTTGTATTTGAAACTTCACTAGATTCACAGCACTTGATTAGCTTTTATTATTATTATTATTTTAATTATTATATAGGTGTGCTTGTGGAAATTGTTGGGCAGTGCCAACTGAGGCAGAGTATATGCTGCCAGGAGATTCCACAGGTAACTTTTCTAAGATACAGAAAGGCCTGCAAATATCTTACCATGTTACTAACTTATTTATAAATGAGCTAGCGAGTATGCTGCCATATTACTCACTCATTTACAAATAATGTATAGGGACTGTGCTAGCATAGCACTCACCTTACCATACCATTATAGATCACACGACGTCTGCAGCAGACGGGTTTATACCCGGTGTGCCTGAATGTTTATTCTCTTCAGAACGCACTGAACATATACAAAGCTGACCATGGGGCCTTATGGCTACGGGGAATAGAGCAGTATGTGTTATTTATTAAGCTACTTATTAGTTTTTCCCAGTGTTTATGAGAAGTGACAGGCTACCGTTTTTATCAGCAAAAGCAGATGTTAGTCTTACTAATGTTCATAGGTCACTGCCCCAATTGTTGTTTTCTTTCTTTTTATGTATGGCTATTGTCTGCA
This sequence comes from Alosa pseudoharengus, assembly GCF_046254945.1. Classification (NCBI taxonomy): domain Eukaryota; kingdom Metazoa; phylum Chordata; class Actinopteri; order Clupeiformes; family Clupeidae; genus Alosa; species Alosa pseudoharengus. The sequence continues at coordinate 2,983,656 of NW_027468657.1, forward strand.
AATTCAGCAGGTATCAAACATACACTCGTGACACATTTAAATATAAATAAAATTACAATATATTTATTACACAAAACAGAAATAAAACATGACATATGCAATATGACAATTGGACTTTGTGCACTTTGCACTTTTGACAGAACTGACAGATTATGTAACCTGCTAACTACTGCAATGTTTTTTTTTTTTTTTAGTCGTTACAGATAGCTTGCCTACAGGAGCTTTGTCAGTTGGTGTTGGGGATTCCTTGGATGCAGAATAAGGGTTGTCATCCCGTCATGTGTGGTCCTGCGTGTTCGTCGGGAGTTTCCTGACAGCCAAGGACAATACGTGGGCTTCAAACTGCCTCCCCTGGATTGAAGCGAGACACATAGTTGGCGATCACCTCCTCCTCCTTCTCTGGGTGCTTAAACTCTGAGGACAGGTCCGGAGGAATGCTTATTTTCAGGAGTTCCTCCCTGTATGCTTCTTGGTCCACAAAGACCTCGCCCATGATGAAGCCCATCAAGTGTTCCACATACCCTGTGCAATATTTCACAAACACTTCTGTAACTATGTACATAGTTTGTAAAGTATTTCATTGTACATTTATTTATTGTTTTGTTCATTGTAAAGACACCATAGTGCAATAGCATGCAAAATTAACAGATCTTTTATTGTTGATAAATAAAAAATTATGTAACTTACGGAATGTTGTCTCGGTTTTGCTGGGTTTCACCCTGCACTCTCCCTTCCTGTACTTTGGGAAATGCATCCTGTAGAGAGGGTCCCCAGAGGATAAGGTGGCCTGGTCTCGTGCAGCATCCTCATTGTAATGCAGAGCAGCCAGGTAGAGTCTTGCGCTGTAAAGAGAAAACCAAACATGAAAATAATGGCATGCACATAATATGCATGTTTACTTTGAGCTAAAAACTGAGGCTACAACTTCTTGCACTGTCAGTACTATATTTCGCTTTATTTACAACAGCAAACATTAGCCTAGACCAAGAGCTTACTGGCCACCTTCATTGTAGATAACATGACCATATCTAACTCCTTATCAGTAAGGACAAAACGACTACAAATTGTGACAAACCCTTGCAGCTTAAATGAAATAGAGCTATAGGGGAAATGTGCAAACACTGGATAACGTTATAAAGTGAGGCTACAAGCTAACATTAGCTTATACTAAGGGCTTTTAGCTGTTGGTCGCCTCAATTGTGGATAACATGACAATATTTAATGGAGGTCTAGCGTCTAGACAACATTTTAACAATCATTACTTTCAGATATTATTGACTGGGATTGTCAAATATGACTCGATCGGCTGTGTGCTGCATTTGCAATTTGGAATGGAGAAAATGCTCACTCCAAGCAGATGCAGGGCTAACGTTAGCCGTAATGTTTTCGTTAGCTTGTGCTAAATGACAAAACACGAACAACCTAACGTTAGTTCATGCGTAACTGCGATAGGAACACAAAAGTCATTATTTGAAAGTACTTACATGTCTCTCATCTTGTGACTTGCCACGGACAGTAGGTACAGATCCCTCTGTCAAACGAAGTTTGATGGCTAATCCCTCAGTGTACTGTCCTAGGTTTTCAAAGCAATCTGCCTTGAAGTGGTTCCACACACAAGATTTTTGCCGACTGTTGCTGGAACATGGCCATCGAAAATGAAATGGAGCCACTCGGTTCTTCTGTTCTCTTTGGCTGGGAGAAAGTGCAAGGATTTGTGTTCTGTGCAGCCAACAACACAACACTTCATGTGTGACTTGCTCTTGCTTGTAGCCATTGCACACGGACCTTCCCACGGCTAACTCCGTCAGGGAACGTCGGACCGACACGAAACACACGTCATCCCGTCCGCCTCGGCCCGTTATAATAATAATAATAATAATAATAATAATAATAAGCTTTATTTGTATAGCACCTTTCATACACAGAATGCAGCTCAAAGTGCTTTACATTTGAAGCATGTAACAAAATAATAGTCAGTCAGTCATTATCAATCACATTTCTTCATTGCTGGGGCCGTTTATGATCCACTCAGCAACATATCAAAAATATAGAAAATGACATGTCATAAGACTGGCAGCCTTAACCCTCTTACCCCCCACAAGCACGCCATATGGCAACTGTGGCAAGGAAAAACTCCCATATTCCAGGAAGAAACCTTGAGCAGAACCTGACTTAATAGGGGGAGCCCATCTGCTTCTGGCTGGCTGCGCCCTCCAATAGCAGCAGATGTAGAATAATCTGAAAAAGTAGTCTACAGGATAAGACGAGTTAACTAAAAGCTTTCCTGTACAGGTATGTTTTCAGATCTTTTTTAAAAATATTTACTGAACTCGCCTGCTTGATGTACAGAGGCAGGGTGTTCCATAGTTTGGGGGCATAATGGATAAAAGCAGCTTCTCCACTTTGTTTGTGGAGCACTTTGGGTACGATTAAAAGATTAGAATTGGATGATCTAAGTTTCCTTTGTGGTTGATAAGATATTAAAAGCTCAGAAATATATGAAGGTGCTGTGCCATTCAGAGCTTTGTAAGTAATTAACATAACCTTAAAATCAATTCTATAGGAAATAGGGAGCCAGTGCAGTTCAGCCAACACAGGGGTGATGTGTTCTCTCTTCTTAGTCTTAGTTAAAAGTCTAGCCGCAGAGTTCTGTATGAGTGCCAATTTCTTTAGATGTTTTTTGGGAAGACCAGTGAAAAGTGCATTGCAGTAGTCTAACCTGCTAGTGATAAAGGCGTGAATTAGTTTTTCTGCATCTTGTTGAGTTAAAAAGGGCCGCACTTTGGCAATGTTTCTCAAGTGGAAATAGGCTGTTTGAGTAACTTTACTGATATGGGGCTTAAAACTTAACTCTGCATCTAAGATGACACCGAGGCTTGTTACTTTTGGTTTGACCTGGTGTGCCAAGTTCCCCAGATTACTAAGAACAATATCTCGCTTTAGTTTTGGTCCCACCAAAAGTACCTCTGTTTTGTCATCATTTAGTTTCAGAAAATTTTTGCTCATCCACTGATTAATGGAGGTTAGGCATGCAGTGAGGGAGCAAAGGCCATCTGGGTTAGTTGGCTCCACAGAAATATACAATTGGGTATCATCTGCGTAGCTATGGAAGTTTACATTATGCTGACTTATGACATTTCCCAATGGAAGCATATATAGGGAAAATAGCAGGGGACCAAGGCAGCTCCCCTGGGCCACACCAAAAGGCAAGTCATGTTTTTCAGATACATGATCTCCTAGACTGATATAAAAATCTCTGCCAGTAATGTAGGTTTGAAACCAGTTTAGAGCATTATCAGAGTTATATAACATAGTTGGAGCTCAAGCCGATCGGACAATGTTTAGTTGGACATATGACGAAAGAGACATGAAAAGGCTAATTAGAGGACATGTTGGACATAAAAAAAGTTGGACATGTTAAGAAAGGGACATTTTTAAAGTAAGGGACATAGGACAAGGGGACCTGCGAAGAAAGGGACATGAAAAGGCTAATTTCAATGGCCAAGGAAACTTGGGAAACAAAGGGAATTTTCATATATCAAAATAGAAAAAAATATCCTTTTTACAGGCACAAGGCTTTGTGCTGGAGCTAGAGAGATTAAACTTATTCTGGGTCATGTGCTGAAGATCTGACCCGAGTTTCAGCCCCCCACTGAAATTTCCACCCAAATTTCCCAAATACCCTTTGGGAAATTTCGGAAACATTCTGCAATTTCCCCATGGGTATTTGGGAAACATTCTGCAATTTCCCCATGGGTATTTTGGAAACATTCTGCAACCTGCTGGACTTAGTCTCTGGAAGGCTCCTCCCTGAAGTAGGTAAGGTAGTAGGTAACTTTAGAAGACGTTTTGAACTATGAGAAACATCTTTCAGGGCTCACAGCTCCTCCCCAGTAGGGGCTAGAGACACCAAATTTTGCACAGACACAGCCCTGGGGTCATAGTTTTCAGCCATGGGGTCAATTATTTTTTAAAACCCTCCAGGGGTCAAAGTGCCCCTTCAGAGTTTTTACGGGTGCTTGAAATCCTTGAAAATGCTTGAATTTTAATGTTGCGTTTTCAAGGTTTGAAAAGTGCTTGCATTTTGGATAAAGTGCTTGAAAATGCTTAAAATTGTAAGTGTATTTCTTTTGACACAAATAGCTATCTAACGGAATAGTTAGCTTAGCCTATTAGATGCAAAAAGTCGGAGAGTTTAAAATTAAAACTTCTCCGCCATGGTCCTCGCTTGCGCCTCTGCGTGTGTGACTGATCTGCTCAGTCTATGGATCTGCCAGTCTGTTTTCATGCGTGACAACGCCCCCCTGCACACAGTCGGAGATAACCATCAACATGAAGTGAGGTTGCCGTTTTAATGAGCGTTGGTTAGAAAACAGCTATTTCTGACTGCTGAACAGAAATCATGTAGGCTAGGGTCATACAGATGCATTGCTAGCTAGGTCGCCATTAAAGCTAACATATTATTGAATAGGCTACTTAGTAGGGGTGTGAAAAGACGTGTAAAAGACGATACGATTCACATCTAGATACATGGGCACGATTCGATACAAGAAAAGATACATGTTCATAAAAAACGATTCAGTACGATTCGATGCGATGCGATTCGATGCAGTTGAAGAATGGAAAGCATTCTGAAAGATTTTTTATCATTTGCTTAAGGTGCACATTAATTTTATATTATCAATTATCATGGTCATGTCAATTAGGCAAATACAAATGTGTGAATATGATTATCTAAACTGAGGTTTGTATCATATACTATATTGAAATGAAAAAAAGAATAGTCATTTCAGCCAAACAAAGCAGCCAAATACAACATAAAAATACATTTTTATAGACTTTATAGATTTTCTAGAGTTATATCTGATTGTTTTCAAGGAGCTGTAGCCTATTGTTGAGGTAAGACAATACCAAAATAAAATCAAGTCTGAGTGAATATGAGCAAAATAATAATAATTTGTAGCCTACATCGTTTTAGCAGCAAGGGTCAAATTATTCTTTAACTTTAAGGAAATCCCTTCATCAAACGTAAGGCTACTCTACAGACTATCGTTGCCGTTTAGGAATGATATAGTAAGTGTTTAATTTCGCGCTAGATTTTGACAAACAAAAGAGTAAAAACTGTCAAACAACTCGAGAGTGCGAGTTGTCACGTGCTTAAGTTGCAGTAGATGTATGGGTAATGAAGTTCTTTGACTACTTTGGGCAATGAGTGTAGCCCAAAACGAACTTCATTACCCACAAATCCGTGCCACGTGTAGTTTCAAAACAGGAAGTGGGATGAACGCGTTGCTTGCAACGTAAATCAGAGTCTAAGCGAGCAGAAAAGGTTATGAACCGATTTGTAACAAGTAAATCGATATAACGACCGGTTCATTTCAGTTTTATTCCGATACGGGGCTTCACATATCGATGTAGCCGTATCTTACACGTTAAAAACGGATACCGATACGTATCGGTTAATCTTTACACCCCTACTACTTAGCTCCAATCATTGGAAGACAAGGAGAAAGTTAGGTTGAAGAGGGAGACGAAACTTTATGGTATGTGAATTTAAAACCGCACCAGTCATGTCTATGGCCGTATCTACCATAGAGGTCACCTTTCTTTCTTCAAATTTCGTTTTATTTATTAACTAAAAATAGCCGACAAGACAATTATCCTTGCATCAACGCACTGTCACGCAACACGTAGTTGTAGATAGCCTACCTCTGACATGTCAAAACGAAAGTAGAGTTGGCTCTGCTATCGCGGAGCTATGTCCTAACTAACGACGAACGCAACACAGTGTCTCACGCAGCTCAATAAACTCCAATAGGCCTACCCACAAATCCATTGTCCAAAATAAATAATCGTCAGACCTGAACAAAGGCTGACTTCAAGGCCTACTCAAAATGTTATGCTGAATTCAGTGGAGTAGCAGCTAGCTAACCTGCCCTGAAAATAGTAGCATATAGATAGTAGCCTAGATAATAGTAGATATTTATATGGATATTATATGAAGCATGATAGCCTATTGATTATTGGTCAGTTATTTACACAGGAGAAGCCAGGAGAAGTAAATCAGGCAGAAAGGTGGAAATGAGGAGAAAGAGTTAGGAGAAGAGAGGAAAATAATAGGCAAAGGGCCCTCACAAGTGAGTGAGAGTCAAGATGTGTCAGAAGGTACAAGCTCAGCAGCCTATGACCCTGCAATTTATAAATGCAACATTCACTACTCTGATGAGGAGAAGCAGAGCATTCTTAATTAAGGACGGAGCAGATATCAGTATAAATATCCTCAAAACCAATTGGAGAAAAGGCTCTTGAAATATACAGGTGCATCTAAAAAAGTAGAATATTGTGGAAAAGTGTGTTGGTTTAAGTTATAAACAAAACATGTTGTAAATGATCATGATAGCCTTTACATTACAGACCTCTATGGTTAAGTCTTTCATATGCATATATAGGCTACTTTGCTCTTTTATAAATATACCATATGCCTAATAGGCTGTGATTTATGCTATTATGTATAAATTATATTTATGTCAATTTATCTATTAGTTTCCGCAATATTCACCATAAGTCATAATTTAAGGGGTTATTTTTCACATTTTTCTTCCTTGGGGGCATGCCCCCGGACCCCCATAGTATTTTGCGGGGGGCAACATTTGTATAAACACCCCTGACCTCGGTATTTGAATCCTGGCTACGGCCTTGGTCAGGTCTCAAATTTCATCTTAGTTTTGTGGTTTAATGCTTATAGGCCCTACAAGTGGAAAGGACATTAAAACACCATGCATATGTGCATATTGTGCTGTTTGGCAAGAAGTTAAATGTATCCAATTATATGACAACTCAGTCATCTTCATGTCACCCAACGTCACATCTCCGCATTGCTAGCTTACTGGTTGGTAGCTCATGATAACAGATGTAGGTAGAGTTAGTATATTCGTATAATATGTCATTTGCCACCGCTGTAAAGTGCTGGAAAAGCTTGAAAATTGACCTTGAAAGTGCTTGAAAAGTGCTTGAATTTGATCTTGGAATAGGTGTACGAACCCTGTGGTAGGGAGACTCTGCAAGGCCCTGCCCCACCAAGGCATCCCTTCCCTGGGTAGGACTTATGCTCTGGAAGGCTCCAGGGTATTTGGGAAACATTGTGCAACTTAAGGGACAGTCTCCCTAAGGGTATTTTGGGAAACATTCTGCAACCTGTTGGACTTAGTCTCTGGAAGGCTCCAGCCCTCCAAGCTGTTAGGGTGAGGGTATTTGGGAAACATTGTGTGGACTTAGTCTCTGCAAGGCTCCAGCCCTTCAGCTCTCCAACCTGGTAGGGAGACTCTGAAAGGCTCTCCCCTCCAATCTCCTCTTCTCCTGGGCAGTCTCTTGTAGTCTCTGGCAGACTCTGGACCTCCAGGCCTTGTCTCTGCAAGGGTCTTCCCCTCCACCCCCTTCCCCTCCTAGTTAAGACTTAGAAGTAAAGAGGCAAAGACAGTGAAATACTGTTGACCTTTTATTTTTCTCCAATGGTGTATCAACAAGGAGGTAAAAAATGAAAAAAGAATAAAATATAAAATTTTATTTCACATTTTAAAAACAACCGGCAGTCAAGTGCTGAACAATCAAAGTGCTGAGCAATCAAAGAGCTGAACAATCAAAGTGCTGAACAATCAAAGTGCTGCAGTGCAGTGAACAGGGGAAACAGTGTGGGTGGTGTGGGGGCTGAACAGGGGGATTGGGGGTAGATGAACATTTGGCATTGGGTGGGAGAGTTCTGAACGGGGGATTGGGGGTGGATGAACATTTGGTGTTGGGTGGGAGAGTTCTGAACGGGGGATTGGTGCCTTGGTCCTTTGAGTCCTCTACTCCTGGTGTCCTGGGTCCTCCGAGTCCTCTGCCACCTCCGGTTCTGGGTCTGTGTCTGGCACCATGTCAACCTCCACCTCCGTCATCGGCTGAGGGTCCGCCTCTGGCTCCCTCGTCGGCTGAGGGTCTGGCTCAACCTTTGGGAGCTGGGAGGCTGGCTTGGACGGGCTGGGGCCCAGAGCGCCTCTACGCGTCAGGTAACGCCTGGCTCTGGCCGTGACCTTGGAGGGGCTCCACACATTGCGCTTGGGGCTCGGCTCTGCCAGAGAAGCAGGCGTCTTCAGGGGGGTGATCCTCACCAACGGAACTCTCCGGGCCTTCTTGGGAGTCTGCGGAAAGAGTGACAAACAAAGGGTTAGTGGGAAAGGCTGAGCAGCCAGAGACACAGAGGTGGAGATGTGTGTCGGTGCTGTACTTACCCTTTCCCTTTCTGGCGAATCCTCGTCCGAGGGGGAGAGCGCTGCCTTCATCTCCTCCAGTTCCTCGTTTAAAATGGAGCTGCCTGACTCCTGATAAGGGACCTCGCCGCTTTCGCTGGTGCTGCTGCTGCTTTCACTGTCCCTCCTCTTGCGCCGCTCGTGTCTTTTTCCTCTTCCTGGTTGAGGAGGGGGCGGCCGTGGCTTCCCCTCCGGAGGCGGCCTTGGCTTCCTCTTCGGAGCTGGAGGGGGGCTTCCGGCCGGCGTGCGACATTCGCATGGCCGTTATCTTTTTGACCGCCGCCTCTGAGGTGGTGGCCTCAAATCTCTCCCTCATCTCGCGGGATTTGTATGCACTAAGAGAAAGGGCATAAAATTTGTCTGCCGTCTTCGTATCATGGCACATATATGTTGTCATGGTATCTCGGATGTTTTTGCCGTGGATCTTCTTGGCATAGTCCGACACTGCCATCCTTACGTCCGTGAATATGGGCCTTCCAGGCAGGCCCATCTCCGCCCACGCCGTCCTGAGGTAGGTGTTTAGGTCCTTGGCCGGGCCCCAGCCCCCGGTGAAAAAGACCAGTTGGTTGTCCTTTTGGGGCTGGGGGTAGGCCGTCCCCCGCATGGCCACCCAGTCCCGGAGCCACTGGAATTCTTCGGGCCACAGGAAAAGCTGCGCCGCCCCGAAGGATCTGGCGGTCTTGTGGTCGTCGACCTGCGGAGAGAGGAAAGACAGAGGAGAATCGTGAGTAGGCCGCAGGCGACGAGCGAATGCGAATCGAAGTAGACGGGGAAGATGCTTACATTTACGATGTAGCCCTCTTGGACGCAGCCTGTCTTCTCCGCCTCCGCCACCTGCTCCAGCACCATGTTCGAAATAACCCCCGGGCGGTGGCCGTAGAGGCTGACTACAAATGCGCAAAAATACGCATAGAACCGCTGCCGGTTTGCCAGGCAGTTGTCCTGGGCCAGGGCTTCTGAAAACACAAACACAGACCAGCAGAGGTTAATACGACTCCTGCTGGCGGGTGTGCCAGCACAAGTCAAATGAGGCTCCATACTTACTCAGCAGCTTGGGGATAATTTTCTTCGACTGCTCCCGGCATGTTTTCAGGTTCTCCGGGGAGACACACCTGGCCATTTTAATGCGCTTCACCTTTATTTGGTGCAGGGTCACCTGTTTTCGCAGGTCTCTCAGGGCCTTGGAAATGACCCTCTCCACACCTATAATTTGGCTTCGTTTGGCTAAAGTACTTCATGAATTGGCTCACATTTCTCAAGTAAAAGTTTGCGGTGGTCACCGCTCTGTTCCCAGTTTGTAATTTTTCCACCCACCGGCGGATGGCTGCAGGATTATCTAGGAACAGCCACGTCCAGAGCTCAGATTTTTTGTGCGTCATAAAATAGAGGAAAGACCGCACCCGCGACACCTTGGACAAAGCAGTCTCCTGGGACCTGCCTGTGTTGGCCACCCCCGCTTGATACCCTTGATACTCTTTCAGGTAGTCTTCCATCGAATCCGGGAACTTTATTTTTCTGAGGGCCGAGGCACGGCCCTTACCCTCCAACACCTCCTCGTAATCTTGCGGCTCCTCTGCAGAGCCGGAGGTGGACGGCCTTGACCCGGAGGACTTCGGCTTGGAGGACTCAGAGGACTTCGGCTTGCAGGACCCGGAGGACTTCGGCTTGGAGGACTCGGAGGACTTCGGCTTGGAGGACTCGGACTTCGGCCTGGAGGACTCGGAGGACTTCGGCTTGGCCGGCTTGGAGGGCTTGGCCGGCTTTGAGATGCTGGATGGCCCAGGTTGAGGCTCAGGCCCAGGCTCAGAGTCAGGCTCTGGCTCCATAGCCTCATCGGATTGGAGGTGCTCTCCATTGGCTGTTCTCCCTGAAAATACAAACACAAAAACACACATTTGTAAAGGGAATGGGGAAGGGAAGTTTTGGAAACAAAGGGAATTTTGCAGGCCAAGACACTTACCTTAATCTTCCCCAGCCTTCTGATTAGGAGTCTATTTTTCCTCCTTGATGTTGCAAGCTCCCGGGTGAGGGTGTTGTTTTGAGCCTTCAGAGTCTTCACTTCCAGCGTCAGGGTCTTCAATTGCCTCTTTGTCTCGGAGCATTGGGGGCATGCATCTTCCTGTTCTTCATCTTCTTTGTCCGGACGGACCCCCACGTCATCTCCCTCGGTGACGTCTATGTCCAGTGTGGACACCATTGGGACCTGGGGGTTTGAGGCCCTCAGTTCAGCAAGGCTGGCCTTGCCCTTGGCCAGCTTCACCTCCTTAATAAAAGCCGCCCTCTCTTGAGCGCTCAGCTCCTTGTGGCCGTTATCGAGGTGTTTATCAAGCCGGCTGCCCTTATAGGGGCAGCCTGGAACAGTGCAGGGCTCTGTCCTTATTTTAATTCTTCCGTTCCCCATCTTGTTGAGGATATCCCTCTCAGTTTTATTTTTTATCTTGTGCCCCCTTTCCAAGTGCTGATTTAGGGCGGAGTAGAGCTTCTGACACAGGGGGCAGAAGGTGGCCTCACTGGTCTGTGTCATCTTCTACTTCTTAGTGGATCCCTGGCACGGATCACTGGCACTCTTCTTCTTCTTCTTCTTAGTTGATCACTGGCACTGGAACTCTATGACCTGTAAGACAAAAAGGAAAAGCTTTGGTTAATATCTGTTTCGACCCTCTGTGAGGGAGGCATAAAAGAGTGGACTTAGACCCTTTCAATTTTCCAAGAGTATAAGACACTTTGGAATCTGATTGGGTGGAGCAAGGGGTGGAGGTGCCTCCCCAGGCATGTCTCATATTCTCATCAACAGGAGAGAGCCCTCAGAAGCATTCCTGAGAGCTTAATTTGGTTGCCGTTATTTTTCAAAGTATTTTTCAAAGAAAAACATTTTTCAAAATTTTTTCTCGTTTTTTTTCTAAGTCCACTTTTTTAGCCTCTCCTCGATTTCGCGCCTATACCCGGCGCGGGGGGGTCAATAAGAGTACCTCCAGGCCAAGGGGAGCTCCTCAGAAGTGTCCGAAGCCGTCGGACACATTTGCTGGCCTCCCTGGGTGTCCGTTTCTGGAGCCTGCCACCTGCCCCTCATATATAATTAAATAAGTCAGGACTTTTTTTCCATTTGTATTAATGACTTAGTCTCTAGAGCGAAATAATTAAATAATGACAGTCTCTAGAGCTAAATTTTTCCCCATTGCATATGGTGTACCACCATTTTGGTGCTTCCCAGGCTCTCACTAGGCACCCCTATCATTTTGGTAGTGACAGGGTTAACGCAGGGCCCTCGGGGGTCTTCTGGTGCACTTTTGCACTTGGGGAAATTTCGGACGCCAACCGCCTATTCCCAATGTTCCCTGGGGGGCTTTTGCCCATGGGGAACTTTCGGACTACAAACCCCTATCCCAAAGTCACCTCTGGGGGCCTCACACACTTGGGGAATTTTGGTGATGTAAACCACCCCTCCCCAAATTTCCCCTTGGCTATGAGAGGTTGAAAAGAGGCTGTTCCAATCCTTGCGCTCGAGAAAGGGCTATCCATCGAATGGAAGTTCAGAATGTGTCCGAAGGTTCCCCGGACCCTCATTTGACATTAGAGCGCCCCCATTTCATTTGGGGCCGTATCACGGGCACTTCGGATAGATGACCATGTTATCGAGGGGAATTTTGGGAAGTCTTCCCTTACCCCTAGAAATCCCTTTAAGTTGTAGAGATACCTTGAAATTCCTACAGGATGAATTAAGTACTACCTTATCTTAAATACCACAATCTGAGGTTTTGAAGCATTACACAAAAAATAATTGTAAAAAATCTAAAAAGACAGGATTCACAAAATGCCTGGTTCACCATTCTAATCTGGACCAATAAACTGGTGTCACCCCCCTTGACAACAGTCATCAAGTCTCAGAGGACAAGTGCTCACAAACTCAGAGGACTAGTTGCGCTACAGTCCATAGAATGAGACAGTTGTCTAGGATAACTCTTGTCTTAAGAGAACCTGTCACACGGATTAACTATGTATTTGTCTATTGGGTCATCTCACATGCATATAGTTAAAGGAACACGCCACCCAAAATCAGTAGTAATATATGTTCTTACCTTAACTTTCAGGAGTTGAGTCATACCTCTCCCGCGTCGGTAGGTGCACTCAAACGCTCTGTCGCGCGGCGCAAATGTGTTAGCATGTTGCTATGCTAGCGGGCTATGCCGTGGCCGTAGAGAGAGGAACATAGCAGTAATCAAACACCTCCACATTTTCCCTACTTAAATACAGTTGCACGAGTAGTTGATAAAAATGTTTACGTCACACAACATGAAACGTGGCGATTTTCCAAGCGAATAAACAGGAGAACTACAATGTGTGGCGCAATAGCACTTGGGAGTACTTCGACCTTAGCGTGGTAATAAAATCGACCCTCGTCGATTTTAGGTAATAAAACAGCTGAACAATGGCCTAATAGCTGATTGGGTCTACAGGTGTTAATGATTGCCGGCCTAGTAGTAACTTGGACATAAAGAGTGGACTGATCAGATGAAGGTCGCTCGGCCTGGCTTGCTGTTTGGTGTCTGCTGCTCGCGTTTGCTCTCTTTCCTTCTCCTCCGTTTATTGCTGTGCATAGTCCGTTTGGAGTTCCTGCTTTAATCTGCGCCTGTGGTTCGCTGGAGTGCTGAGCTGCGCTGATCTACATTACGACTCCAGTTCCTGACGTTACGTTTGGGGCTAATCGTTGCCAGTCATCCCCGTGGGTTTCCTAAGGCGTGGAGGCCCAGTGTCTACGATCGACCAAGCTGCACCGGCGCGGTGACTGTGGGCTACGTTCAACCGGACTGGGAGTCAGATACGTCTGCTCCCAGTTTGATGGTGAGTGTCGCATTCGTTCAAGATCTAACCCTCGCTGCATGAGTCAACGATTATTGCAACACGTCAATTGAGAGACTGCCGCCGTGAATATATTATAGCCTATGTGGGTAGTGTGGGGAATTATAGTGTGTTTAAATGCTTGATCGCTCTGTTTTGTGTTTGCTGTGGAGATACTGGCGGCTTCTCTTTTGTTGTGTGCATGTTGTGTGAGCGCGCGTGTGAGTTATAGGTGCGCCTTGGAGACGCAGTTGTGAACTGGACTGAAAGAGGGGATTCCCCCATACGGACTGTGTGGACTTGGTGTAGCGCTGTAGCGTCAGCTGTGTGCGTGCCTATGTTGGATGGAACGTGGACTGGTTTATTCAGATTGCCCCATACATGAATGAGTGCATGAATGTTGTACACTTTTAATTGAAAGCTTGTAATAAATATATATTTTTATACGGATTTGCTGTTGTGGTAGTTCTGCTCTGTTGCTCCCACCAAATTAAAAGGACTTGCAGTTCATTGTTAGAGTCCCCAGCTCTTTAATTGGGTGGCGTAGTCGGGTAAACAAGTGCCTTACAATTTTTATACACTCAGTGAGGTAATAATAATTATTATTACCTGTTCAGGTAATAAAATCGACCCTCAGCCTCTCCCTCCCCTCTGAGCGAGAGAGAGGCACACACACTAGAGATGTGCTGATGGGCTATTATTATGACCGCCGCGCAGCGAAGCGGCTTAGTTTAGCGGTTTAGTCAGATTTTTTTCTTTTCTTTTTCGCACGTCCAAATTTCCGTCAATGATTCCCGGGACACTGAAAGACCGGGGTAGACAAAACTTGGTGGGCATGTAACCCCATATGGATAGCATGGAACCATCGTTTTTCATTTTGATCTTTAGCCCCCCCGCTGGACTGCACCCCCCGAAAGGAGGGTAGGGCAGACACAGTTTTCTGTGAATATCTCGAGAACCGTAAGGTTTAGGAGGACCATTTTTTTTTTGTATGTTGATCTCAAGGGGCCATGTCAACCCATTTCATAACCACTCATTTCATGTATAGCGCCACCTAGTTAAACACAAAAAAGTAAAAATGAGGTGTTGTAATCGCAGGTATCTGTGACCTAACATAGTCAAAACTGCACGAAATTGGAAGTGTAGGATCATTATGACACCCTCTGTATGCACGCCAAGTTTCGTGGAATTCCGTTCATGGGGGGCCACACAATAAATTAATTTATGTTACTATACACCAACTGGCCTGTAGGTGGCCGGAGACAGTTTTCTGTGAATATCTCAAGAACCGTAGGGCCTAGGAGGTCCACCTTTTTTTTGTATGTTGATCTCAAGGGGCCATGTCAACCCATCCCATTACCACTTATTTCATGTATAGCGCCACCTAGTTAAAAATTAAAAAGCAAAAAATTAGGTGTTTTCATCACAATATCTCTGGCTGACATGGTCAAAACTGCACGACATTGAAAGTGTAGGATCATTATGACACCCTCCGAATGCATGCCAAGTTTTGTGTACTTTCGTTCATGGGGGCCTTACAATAAAACAATTTATGTGTACATTTAGTGACGTACACCAACAAGGATTCCCGGGACACTGAAAGACCGGGGTACACAAAACTTGGTGGGCATGTACCCCCACATGGATAGCATGGAACCGTCATTTTTCGTTTTGATCTGTAGCCCCCCCGCTGGACTGGAACCCCCGAAAGGAGGATAGGCCAGACACAGTTCTCTGTGATTATCAGGGGGCCCCCAATCGAGTTTCTTTTTTTTTTTTTACATAATAAATAACGTAAACGAGTGACATCAATGAATGAATAAATGAAACAATTAATCATTCAAAACAAGAAAATTCTGATTTCATGATCAATATACCTGCCTACCTCTACTGCAGGGGTGGGCTACTAATTTCCCCAAGGGGCCACATGACAAACTGGGACTGTTGAGGAGGGCCGGACCCAAAATACCGAACTCAAGTCTGAACTCAATTCTGTTCAATTCTATTCTGTTCTTGTATAACATTAAGTAAATCATATGGTTTTGTTTACTACTCGTAAGAACCGATGAAAATGTGAGGGAGACAAAGGAAAATCAGCAATATTTAATCTATGTCCAGTATTTAATCCTCATTCTCGAAAATGATTTTTTGACATTGACATTTTTTTTTCAGTTTTCAAAGACTGATATAAAAAAGTACTACAATATCTATATAATTAGGCTAGGTCATGGAAATGTGAAGGAGTCAGTACAACCGATAGGCCTGTGCCACCATTTCATCAACACTCATCAAATGTAGGCTATGTTTTTGCTTTAACTTTATGCACATAACTGTGATTGGTCAACTCGATCTGTGTGTTGAGCCGGCTGCTTCAAGCAACCTGTGGGTAGTAGCATCATACTAGTTCGCTTACATAAGCTTTGCAAATAAACTCAGACATATTTTGGTTACAATTACGGGGTTATCCGATTGTAAACTGTCTATCTGCCAGTAACGTTTTGAAATGAACACTTTGTATCGCCAACGAGCAGCAGTAGGAGTTCGTTCTAAAAACCTTTGCGGTGGTGAGCGACGCAGACATAAGAGACACAAAACTTTGAAAGGTTTACGCCGACGTAAAGGCAACTGCATTGTGTCGACGCAGAAGCATAAATTCTATTCACCAGCACCAGTGAGGGTGTTTACGTCGTATGCATCCACGCACAAATGTATGGGCGTACAAATAGCAGTCGCTTTAAAAAAAAAACAACGATATTGATTTGCGTGCATTATCTCTATGCTAGGCTCTTGACAATTGTTCTTTCACGGACCTTACGCGGGCCGGTCAGGGAAAGCCCACGGGCCGGATGTGGCCCGCGGGCCGTATGTTGCCCATGTATGCTCTACTGTGTCCGCCAGCCTTTGAGTCACGCGCATAAACTAGACACCTCGGGTGCATAGACAATTCGTGCAGACACTGCATCAAGTTCAACAATCGGAAGAGACGGTAATGTTAAGACAAGTCACAAAAAAGGACATATCCCTCTGGTGCCGAAAACAGAACGAAGAAAATGACAGAGGAGGAGAAAAACGAGCAAGATACAGGTATGTTTGCATGATTATTTACAGTATGTTTTGTGCTTGAGGTAGCTAGCTAGCTGTCATGATCTAATATAAGCCATCACCAGAGCTAAATCTCCGCCATCAACAGAGAAATGTCTCCCATTAATATATATTTATCTAGATGTATTTCAGATGTCAAGGATATTGGGATTGTTTTGGATGTTCAATCAAGCATGTACCCTAGCTCTAGGTGGGCTTATTATGTCGTAAATTAAAGTTAGCTAGCTGACTGAAGTGGACATTAGCACTACAGTAGCTACATGAAAACGTAGCTGAAGGCAAATTTACCACAGAGGGATTGTTTCTGATTTCGCACCTGAAAGTGTTGATAGTTTATTACTGTTCTATAATATGTGACATAGTGGTAAGTCTGATAGCAACAACAGACTAAGCCCAGGCTCCCAGTCCCAACCCAACCCACTGACTAGCGTGACTCTGGGCATCGGTAACGTTCCAGCTTCATAGGCAAAGATGGAACAGTACGTGCGCTCTGCTCTAAGATCTTTGGAGAGAGATGGTAGTGTTTGAGAAAATATACCATGTTGGGTGGGGAGACTTCTGTGATGAAAATAAACTTACATTTGATTAAGATAGTGGCAAGTGATGTAGCGGTGCTACCCTAATATTTAGGCTGCAGTAGATCACCATGTTAAGCGTTCACCATACTGCAATTAAGTATATACTCTTTTGATTATGCCTCATTTGCCAATAGAATATGAATTGTTACATGTGAAATTGCTTGTTATTTGAGTGTAAGTAATGATAGCAAAATAAACAATATTATGCAATATTTTTTTTTTTTTCAGAGACACTGTTGAAGTCCTTTGGAGCACATCTCTACCTCTACCTAACTCTACCTACCAGAAGGTGAGGTTTTCTTGATGGCAAATGGTTACATAGCCTGTTAATATGACATGACACATTTAACATCGTTTTTTTTTTATTTATTTATGTATTTATTTAATCATTGCAGGTTCGTCCACTGCAGAGTTGCAGATGCCTAAAAACCAGGAACGAAGTAGGAATAATTATCTATTTTTTGGGGCATTTTATTTTTGATTATTAATGTTTGTCTATTTTGTTTTTATTTTGTAGTTGAAATTGCTCATTTAATGCACATTTGTTCAGCAAATCTGTTGAAAAACAAGTCATTAAACTGATGTACTTGTTTACAACAATTGCTGTTGTATTTTGTTATTTGTCAATTCAACTTCAGTAAACCACCCTTAGTGCTTCACTTTGAATATGAATGTTTCAAATAAATCTGTGATTTTAGTACCCTCTAAGAAAGGTGACAGGGTTGGTGTAAATAACAACTGTATTAATACATTGGTTTACCAAGCACATGGGGCCAGAAGTCTAGATTGGAGCCCCAAAACATTTTTGGCATGTGAGCAAGGATGGATTACTGAATGAGCCTACCGAGCCCAAGAGGTCAAGGGACCCTGAACCCCAAGTAGTTGTGTGAAGTCACTACCAATAAGTCAAAAAGCAAAAGGCTATGAATCTGAACAAATTTAGGTACTGCCCTTCTCCAGCTGACCATCCCAAAAATGCACCAGAATACAGGAAATCACATCTAACCCCCCCCACACACACACACGTTTGTACCCACATTTGCACAAACAGGGTAGGGGGAGAGGGTCCTTATGCATCTGTGTCCAGGGGGACAGTAGTTCATAATCAGTCGCTGTATTAATACATAACCTCACTGTATTAATTTATAATATGACATTATAGTGTGAAGTTGTCAATTATCGCCAAGCACAGGTGACTGCGTTGTGGGAGGGGGCCCCCAAATCAAATTCTGCTTATAGTAGGGGAGATTGTGAAAAATCGTTACGCGATGGATAGAACCATGAAATTTGGTAGATATGTTTCTTGGGTGATCCTAAGACATCCTAGAAGGGGTGCCCAAAAATATCTCAAACAATAAGTGAGATTTTGAAGAAATTCAAAATGGCCGCCCATACAAATGACAGCCGATTCAAAGACCACCTAAACAACCTCTTAAAAGCTTGAAATTTGGTATGTGTGTTCATTGGGTGATCCTAAGACATCCTAGAAGGGGTGCCCAAAAATATCTCAAACAGGAAGTGAGTTTTTAAAGAAATTGAAAAATGCTGCGCTCCCTGCCACAAAATTGGCAGCTGATTCAAAGACCACCTAAACAACCTCTTAAAAGCTTCACATTTGGTATACATGTTCCTTGGGTGATCCTAAGACATCATAGAAGGGGTGCCCACGAAAATATCAAACAGGAAGTGAGTTTTTGAAGAAATTCAAAATGGCCACCTATATAATTGACAGCTGATTCAGAGGCCACCTAAACAACCTCCTAAAAGCTTGAAATTTGATATATGTCCCTTGGGTGATCCTACGTTATCCTGGAAGATTACTCCAAGAAATTTCAAACGGGAAGTGAATTTTTAAAGAAATTAAAAAAAGGCTGCACTGCCTATATCCACACAATTGGCAGCTATTTCAAAGGCCACCTACACAACCTCCTAAAAGCATGAAATTAGGTATAACATATCTTATAGATGTGTCTCTGTTTTAAGCAGACAATACGGCTACACTATGGCTATATAGTATCCTTGAGACAATTGGTAGATATATATAAACACAGACACTCAAGCACCTCAGGCAGTTCTCATAAAAAACATACAATTAAGCACACATGTCCCCTGCAACTTCTTAAGACACAGTAAAACACCACACTAGATTATATTAGTCCTAGTCTACATACTGCATATTTGCATCTATTCACATGCTCTGGCACATTGGCACACTGTGCAAGGCAACCCAGCATCCTGGCATCGGCACTTTCGAGAGCACAGAGGCTCACCTTTGCTGCCACATTTAAGAGGTTGTCTACATACTTTGGCTGCCTCTGGTAAAAGTGTTCATAAAGGTGCAGACATCCCAACCTGCAAAAAGTCATTTCAGGGAGGTATCACGAAGCCCCCCCCCACCAAAAAAAATAAAATAAATAAATAAATAAATAAATAACAATACTAAAAAAAACTTTAGCCTACTTTGATACTGAAATAGAGATAAATATGTTTGTTCAATAATGTCTAGTCAGTACACCAAATAAGGAAGGCCTATAGATAGTAGCCTAATTGTGAAAATAAAATATGTAGATCTTGCAGTTTGGTCTTTTCATGTAGCCTTGGCAACTAAGCCATCTAGTATAGGCCTGAATAATATGCACATTAATTGACACTAGTTAAACTCACCAACATGTTTTTGCAATCATTTAACCCACCATGGGCAATGCTAACACTGTTACAAACAGTGCAGCATGCAAGACTAGGCCTATCATTATTTTTTACTCTTATAAACAAGGGTACACTTTGAAATGGGTCTTACATTTTCCTTTTTTGGGGGCACTGACTCTGTCGTGACTCTCCTGTTCCTAGATACACTGAACTGATCTTGGACACACACCCCTCTCTGTCTCCCCTGTCGTGTGCGCGCTACACTCAGATGCACACGCGATTTTAGGTCTCCCTCTCACGTGCGCGCTCTTGATCGCTCGCTCTAGATTCCGGGAGATTTGATGTAATTTGCGGGCGCCAGGGAGCCGCTATCAATATGCGGGAGACTCCCGGAACTTCCGGGAGACTTGGGATGTCTGAAGGTGTCCAAAAATCATCTAATTTGGTCCATCCATATTTTTCAGGAGAAGGCACTGACTGGGTAGCCTGCAGACCTTTGGACCAAATGCTAGCTTGGTACACTGCTCTATTTGAATGCTGTATCAGTGCAGCCAGTGTGGAAGGGATATTTTCCATTGAAAGACATATTTGAGAAAACAAGTCCTTCCTGAGATCATTGACTTTTTCAAGATCGATCCATTTTCTTATCGTAAAGAACACAAGTGTACTTCTCCAGAAATGCAAACATGTTTGATTCCTGGCTAAGCAGTTGAAAAGGATTTGCTGTCAGCAATGAAGGCATCTTTTACTTCTGGAAATGGTTTTCTATGCAGCCCACCCTTTAGAAGGAGTCTGCTGTTCCAGAGGTAGCCACCCCATTATCACATAGTGCAGTTGTTCAACTACTTCCATCTAAAGTTATCCGATTGTGTTCCATAGAGCCATCTCTATGTGCAACCCACCAAGCATCACAAACCTCTCTCCATAACAGTCTGGATCACTCCACTGAACCATTTTTGTAAATGTATAGTGGTTGGTCAAATGCCATAACTGGGACCTGGCCGGAATTTAGGTGACCCTTTTTTGTTGTCAATTGTTTTACAATATTCATACCATGTCTGACCATTGCAAAGCTGGCAGCTTTTTCATGAAAGATAGGAAAGAGTGAGTTTATAGCAGGTGGGTCAGACAGTTCTGGCTGAAGTGAAGCATCAGTTTGATTGCATGCTCACCCCACTTTTCCACTGTTATTGCCCATGCTAAGTTCACCACCGTATTGGTTTGGTTAACTTTTGGCACTAAGATGGCATTTGTGTTTGACAAGTAACAGCTGGAATTGTAGGGTATACTTCTCTGGAAAACAGAGCATATATTTTTGCGCTTTTTGAGCTGGTGAATGTATATTTGCTCTCTAGCACCTCGGATCGGGAGGCGAGCGTCCTAGTAATTGAGCTAAAAGCCCAGGCTGTTAGTTCTCTCACCTGCATGTCAAGGTATCATGAGAGAGGTTTACTCAATGTACATACTGCACAGATAAATACCACCTGGCTACTGTTACTGCAGTACATATCAAAATTTCGTAGCTTCTAATGTTATTCCCGAAAAAACGGTACATTACCCCCCAGGAAGCCCCACAGATCCACAAATACGCACCCCAGGTGATCATGGGGACACAATTAGCCTAGGGATGCCTTTGTTTGCCTAGATTTAGCTTGATAATTGGAACCCAGCTAGTGGTTCTACATTGGCTAATGCTAACGCTAACACTGGCATAACATTTGGTCAATGAGTTGTGTCCCTATTTAGGGCTTGATCTCTGCTCATGTGGACATTTTAGCAATAAACTGTATTTTGAAAATTATTAAGTGATTCTTCCAAAAGTTTTTAAAAATATTTATGTTATGCATACATAAATAATTAACTTCTCAGATGAGGATTCATTTGGGGAGTCATGTCATTCTGACCATTTTAAGCCTGTTTTCCCCCCTTTAAAGCTATATAAAAGGCATGAAAGATTATTTTCATGGGTTATCTTGCACATATTATTTGTTAACCATCTCTATATATATCAAATGTAAAATAATAAAGTAGCAGAATAAACCATGATGCCCAACTATGTAATGTTTTATCATCCTTGGGTCGTTTTAGGTGGCCATCTTGGATTTTCTCTTAAAAAATGACCTAAATGAACCAGAAATTTTGGGCACCCCTTCTCAAATGATGAGATACATCATAAAGAGTGTCTGTACCAATTTTGGTGCTTCTATCCACTGCGTAACGATTAGGCCCTTTTTTGTTGATAATCCCCCCTACTATTAGGGCCCCCAAAAGGCTTGGGCCGGCACTGCGTATGACACATACTCACACAGTAGACATATGTACGCTTCCATGCACAGACACATACGCAGGCACGCACACACACACACACACACACTTACACACACCCACACACATAACATAAACATAACACAAACAATCAAGAATTTCTCAGAATTATGAACAGGCAAGATGGAGGTGGGGTTGTATAAAATGAATTTTACATGTAAAATCTATGAACTAATCATGTTTTGGTACTTGTTGTCTAGCAGATACCAGTGAGAATTGAGTGTGGATAATGCAATTTAGTGAGACAGTTAGAATCATATAGGCCTTTCAGCGTGATTTCTTTTTGTGGAAAAAATGTGCTGGACTGGGCGTCGGTCATATTTTGTTCCGCTCTGCGGTACATCTAGTTTCAACCATAACTGCATAGCAAAACTTATCATCCATCAGCCATCCATCAGCACCAAAGTTTGTTGACCAATTTTCAAAACTGCACCCGCCCATCCGTTGGTTGTTTTAATGTAGGCTATATGGGTGATGCAGCGCTGCTGACGTGAGGCTAGAAAGCCCTTGCCCGTTCTAGAAAGACTGATAATGCAGCAAATATATTAAAAGGCTAAAGTCGTACATTGGCTAGGCCTATCCCCAGAATATCAGCAGCAAACTCAGTCTCTGTCGCGCAAAACAGTCTCCAAATAAAACGCACATCGGCCTGTTGCCTATTCTGCCATGCAGCTTGTGACTATATCGTCCAAAATGCTTGATTGCATTGCATTCTCCACATTTTAAGCTAAATTTTCATGTACCACATCAGCATTTTTGTTCAGTGAATCTTTTGTAAATTATTTTACAATTACCGTCGGGCCTATAGGCCTGGCTTGCCTCAGCTTCGGTCACGTCCTTTTACAATTTTATCATTGTAATAAAAAACGCAATTTGCCACATAATTTCAGCATGCTCCTGGCCTACTAATTAATGCCTATTGTACTTTATATAAGTCATTCACATTATAGGCTACTTTACACACTGTTATGTCAGGTTGACTGAGAAGCCTGTTCTGAAGACTCCCATTCATTTTGACTGCACGAGCGCGTCTTTTTCAGACAGACATCGCAATTCATTTTATAGCAGGCCATCGGACAAATATGACGCCTAAAGAAACTCCGACTCCATTCATTCTGAAAGTCCACCGCACAACAGTGCAACGTGCATGTTCACATTCAACAACCGCCAAACTTGCTTGCTTGCCTTACACATCTAAGTTTTCTCTGTCTCTCTTTTAAATGCCTATTCCCTGAATGGTAGGCTACAATTATGTGTTTTATATATAGGCTAATATCTAAACAAAATAACGCAGGCGGTCTCATCTAGGATATAACACAGGTTGAAGTCAACGTCAAGTTGGTTCTATTTAGGGAGGTGAATGTGTGTAAACATCTGTAGATGACTCAGAAATGACATCGGAAGACAAGGAGTGAATAGTGGCAAGAGGCAAGCCGAAGTCTGCTGACAAGGGCCCGACGGTAATTGTAAAGCAATTTACAAAAGATTCACTGAACAAAAATGCTCATGTGGTACATGAAAATTTAGCTAAAAATGTGGAGAATGCAATGCAATCAAGCATTTTGGACGATATATTGTCACAAGCTGGCAGAATAGGCAACAGGCCGATGTGCGTTTTATTTGGAGACTGTTTTGCGCGACAGAGACTGAGTTTGCTGCTGATATTCTGGGGATATACCTAGCCAATGTACGACTTTAGCCTTTTAATATATTTGCTGCATTAGATCAGTCTTTCTAGAACAGGCAAGGGCTTTCTAGCCTCACGTCAGCAGCGCTGCATCACCCATATAGCCTACATTAAAACAACCAACGGATGGGCGGGTGCAGTTTTGAAAATTGGTCAACAAACTTTGGTGCTGATGGATGGCTGATGGATGATAAGTTTTGCTATGCAGTTATGGTTGAAATAATAGCCCATCAGCGCATCTCTAGTGTGTGTGCCTCTCTCTCGCTCAGAGGGGAGGGAGAGGCTGAGGGTCGATCCAGCATGGATTCTAAACTCTGTGGTGGATAGGATCTACAATTAGGTGTTAATAATATTACCACGCTAGGTCGAAGTACTCCCAAGTGCTATTGTGCCACACATTGTAGTTCTCCTGTTTATTCGCTTGGAAAATCGCCACGTTTCATGTTGTGTGACGTACACATTTTTATCAACTACTCATAGCAACATGCTAACACATTCGCGCCGCGCGACAGAGCGTTTGAGTGCACCTACCGGCGCGGGAGAGGTATGACTCCAACGCGTGAAAGTTAAGGTAAGAACATATATTACTACTGATTTTGGGTGGCGTGTTCCTTTAATGGGTGTAAGAATTGTCTGGTGTAGGGTGCTTTCAAACCTGTGCACAGCTAGCCCTAGAGTTTGTGAACACTTGTCCTCTGAGTTCATTTAGATAACGGCTGTGGACTCTCCTTCCGTTTCCTTGATGAGGTCATTAGATAATCTGCAATATACAAAATACAAAGAAAATACAAACTGGGTGTTAAAGTGTAAGTGTCGTGTAAATCCTTGTATTCCACCCCATTGTGCAGTGAGCAACCACAGCCGAATAGCCAAATCCTCAAATCAAATAATGAATATTGTGCAAAAGCTCGATTCGCATGATTGAACATTTACCTTCTGTGGAAGACTGTGGACTCTCCTGGGTTTCCTTTTCCTTGGTCTTCTTGTCCGATGAAGTCGTCTGATAATCTGCAATGTACAAAATACAAACTGGGTGTTAAGGGAGACATCCAGTGTGAATCAGTCAATAGATCTCTCAGTCAAATGGTCTCTGCATTTATCCCAATCCGTGAATTAGTGAAACACACTCAGCACACAGTGAACACAGTCACTAATTCCGACGCAGTGAGCTGCCTGCAACAACAGCGGCGCTCGGGTAGCAGTGAGGGGTTAGGTGCCTTGCTCAAGGGCACTTCAGCCGTGCCTACTGGTTGGGGTTCGAACCGGCAACCCTCCAGTTACAAGTCCGAAGCGCTAACCAGTAGGCCATGGCTGCCCCCTTCACACCAGAGTTACACTTTAACATAACTCAACATACAGTCATTAATCTCAACTGGCAACAAACGTGAGTACGGCTCACCAGGTTGCTACTGGAATCCTCGCTCACTCATGATGGCATCACAGAGCTTGTGGATATTAGACACCTTGAGGGTTTGAGGATGCGTCACAGTGCTCAGGGCTCAAGTGGGGTTAGGGGTGGAGACATACTTGGCCAGTCTATCACCTTCCTCAGCAAGTCAGTTGTCATCTTGGAGGTGTGTTTAGGGTCATAATCATAATCAAGTTGTCTTGCTAAGCAGGGTGCTGCCACACTCATTAAACACCATCTGAGCAAGTTCTTTTCATCAGACCACAGGACACAGACCACAGTTCCAGTAATCCATGTGCTTTAACTTTCAGCACACAACATCAAGGTCAACTTGTTTGGCTCAGATGGTGTCCAGTGTGTGTGGCGGGACCCTGGTGAGGACTACTAAGGCAACTCTTGTTTGCCTAAAGTCAAGCATGGAGGTGGTTGTATGGCAAGGCAATTTTACAACACGTTAATGACCTTTAACACCTCCAAGATGACAACTGCCTCACTGAGGAAGCTGAAGATAAAGTATGTCCAGACCTTAACCCATTTAAGCAACTGTGCTGCATCCTCAATTGGAAGGAGTGAAAGGTTGTCTAACAAACAGCTCTGTGATATCATGAAGGAATGAGAGAGGATTCCAGTAGCAACCTGTGCAGCTCTGGTGAATTCCAAGCACATAAGGTTAAGCCAGTGCTAGACAATAATGGTCACACAAAATATTATTTGGGGGGGAATTTGGACATGTTTACTGTGAGGTGTACTCACTTTTGTTGCCAGTTGTTTAGAGATTAATGGCAGTTGAATTATTTTCAGAGGATAATATACTGTATTCTTATTGCTAAACAAGCAGTACACTGACTACCTTAAAGGGAATATCTGAAGTGAATCAACCTGTAGCCCTGCTGTTTGACAATGCTGAGTGCTGTCAGTAGGTATGACAGTGACAGAATTGGGTGCAAAGACCAAATAGCAAAACGACAGCCAACGCTAACTGTGGGCAAGGAAGTTTTGTTTTCTTATGCCGTCATTTGTTAGCTACCAGTTTGCTAATTTGTCTATGTTATACCAAATGTTGACATTCTTATATCTACTGACAGCTTCAAAGAACAGGGATATGGGATGAATGACTGGATTTTCCCTTTAAATTGAAGAATGAAAGAATATAACAACATATTGCAAAAATGAGAGGTGCACTCAATTCTGTGAGATACTCTATACTATGGTACGCAGGTACGCATGAGTGGGAAAAATCTGAAATGCATAATGTCGCGTGTGTTACAACGCACCCCATTGCTTACTTGAACGATCTCCCATCTGACCAGTCTAACACATGTTGCTCGTCAACTACTGCCAGAGATGTCCAAAAAGAAACATACATTGAGCAGCCTCTTTGGCGTTTCACTGCCTACAAAGAAACCCCGGCTAGAACTAGAACTTTTTCGAAAAAGTGGCTACAAGATGTGCAGTGGCTTGAAGTTAACAATGACCACAATGAAACCACTTCTGTTACCACAGTATGCTTTGGAAACTTACCACTGTCTACATCTGCTTCACTTCCTGAGTCTATGGGCCCCCCAGGTCCAGTCTAATCATTGTCTGAAAGTTAGATAAGAAAATATCACACACCAAAGTTATGAATAATGACATTTGATATGTAGGTTTATGCCCATGACCAAAGAAGTATTTTGATCAGTTATTACATTCTTACATTGTATGACACTTTATGTAAAAGCTTACCATCCATATCCAAGTCTATCTCATCAAGCGATTTACCCTTATAGGAGGAAGTGCCCTGCTCAATTGCAAGCAGCAATTTGCTCATTTTGGTCAGTTGAATTGTGTTCTCAGACAGTCTGTAGTACTCCCTGTGGATACGTATATCATGACCAAGGAACTTGGCCACTTGATCCATTTCGTTTTTCTTCAAGTTCATTATCTGACACAACGTAGCAACTTGTTTTCGTAACTTTGTTGAAGTAAGAAGCTCTGGAGACTTGGCAGGAGAAGCATGTGCACATTTTCGAAGGCAGTCCGACCCTCTAATGAAACCATCTCCATCTCTATTGGCAAATATATAGGGATTGTGTGCAGTCACTCCAACACATGATCTGGTTTTGATTAGTAAATCCACGGATGAGCACATGCTTTCGGTGAGAAGGACCGGGACTTTTCGGCCTCTTTTACCACGGATTTCCAACCGAGTAAATTTATCACTTAGGGTTCGCTCAAACTTTGAGAGACCTTGCAGAACATCAGAATTTAGGGCTGCGCTGTTTCTTTTCTGAAAAGTCTCTACTAATAGCTTTGCTGCCTCACCCTGACGTCTCCTGTTAAATATTATAATCTGTGCTAAAACACCCCCTCATTCTTAGTGCATTGATTTACAGCAATCCTAGATGCGCCTTGTTCATCTTTCTGTTTTCTTTTCAAAGTTATTTTCTTATTAACATTTTGTTTTCCTTTCAAAGTTATTTTCTTATCTGGTGTCTCTGAATCAGTGTCCTCAGAGTCAGATGGAATATATTCAGACTCACTTCCGTCTTCATCATCTATTACAAGGTCTTCATCAGTTACACCATCTTCATCCATATCTTCGTCTTTCCTTTCCATTAAGGCTACCTTTTAAAAAGAATCAACATTTGCATTAGTTAAATTATAGTCATACAATAGATCTACATGTCAATGCATTTTATTTCTTTATTTATCTATCTACATGTCAATGCATTTATATTACTTAAATTATTTGTACAATAGACCTACAATGCATTTCAAGTCAGTGAATTCTACTAAGACCTGAACAAAATCTCTTTCCACTTTAGGGAATTACACAAACTCAGCCAGCTGCTAGCTAGCTAGCCAGTTAACTAAAATGTTTAAATTATTACATTTTCCTCAGGATGACTAAAGTTTAGTATCTATCTATATATCCATCTATCTATCTACCTGCAAACACCTTGGAAACTAGATGATAATGATGGTGGTAGTTGTGAATAGCAGCAACCAGAGCCATATAAAGGTACCTTTATATGGCTCTGGCAGCAACCAAAGTCTGAAGTACGATCACAGAGGCTAGCTACTGTGTTTTACCATTGACGCCAATGCTTCTGACAGCTTCTACTGTGTAACGTAGTTAGCGTTAGCCTTTTCACAACAGCTCTGCTCAGAAGAATATTGCAACTAGTGTCGCGACCACCAGCCATTTACTGATTATGATCTCTGGTAAAGGTTACGGCGCTCCCGTGACGTCAAATTGTCGCGCTACAGGAAGCCTTAACCGCGTGAAACCAGTGAAAAACAAACTACATGTGCGACATGAATGAAACACTAATGAAAAGCCCAAAAAACGAAATATATGTTTCATATCGTCGTAGCCCCAACAATGTAGCACCATTTCATGCACACCAGTCGTCCAATCTAGCATGTCATATGATATATCCATTATGGTAGACGCAATACCAAACCTACAAACAGTCCATCACACTATTAGCCTATCCAATGTGTCGCACTACACGGACTCACGCTAGCTAGCACGAGGAATCAATTTTAATGTAAGCTATAGCTGCTAGTTTGACAGGAAGGAAAAGACATTCCTTAATCAAAGAATTCTTGAAATAAACGTACACACATCGACAACCCGTACGTGCATAACGAAATCACGCATTATGTTTCATATCGCAAGTTCACTTTGTCTAAGAGGTATCCGTGTTGCCAAATGTTTACCATTACAATGTTAAGACACTTCTCCAAAGCCTGAGCTTCATTTTTCGTTTCATCAGATCAAATCACAACGTAAATGTAAAGATTGTATTACTTAAACACGTCTTACCTTTACTTTATGAGCCATCCTCCTGCTGGCATGAATCAATCAGGGTGTTGTCCATGTTCGTTATAGCAGTTAGTCCAGTTCCCTCCTAAATTCAAACTTTTGAATTCCCTCCTAAATTCAAACTTTTGAATTTTGGTCCTCACACCATTGGTGTGTTTTAGTGCAATCGATTTCTATTGCTTATAAAATGTGTTAATGGAATACAAAGTGATATATTTAGTCACAGTGACCCCTACTGGCAAGTTATGGTGGTTTTATGTGTGTGAGAGAGAGCCGCTCACCTGTGGTGAGTGTGTGTGTGAGAAAGCCGCTCAGCTGTGGTGAGTGTGTGTGAGAGGGCCGCTCAGCTGTGGTGTGTGTGTGTGTGTGTGTGTGAGAGAGCCGCTCAGCTGTGGTGAGTGTGTGTGTGTGTGTGAGAGAGCCGCTCAGCTGTGGTGGGTGTGTGTGTGTGTGTGTGAGAGAGAGCCGCTCACCTGTGGTGAGTGTGTGTGTGAGAGAGCCGCTCAGCTGTGGTGAGTGTGTGTGTGTGTGAGAGAGCCGCTCAGCTGCTCCTTCAGTCGGGGGAGTTCGAGTGGTTCAGCAGGTGGCTGGACATCACGGAACAACCTTTTTTTTTACAGGCGGGAGGAGGCCCCAAAAAACCTGGGGGTCTACTTCCACCAGGCTTGGAGTGAGATGGGGTTTGTTGGTAAGCCCAACCTCACCGACATACGGACGGCCGTCTTGGCTTACGTGAGTCAAGTTCAAGTCACTCTTTCTTAACATATTCAGGCATCTTTGCAAAGGCCTGGAGATGCATGGCAGAAATTATTATTTTTTTTATCCAGGCAAAGATTGTGCACAGTGCCGTGGTCTGAGGGGATATGTGCCAATATATGTGCCATAACCTCAAGACCACAGACCACTTCTACGCACTCTCCCTCTTCTGTCGAGGGACATGCGCAGTGGCGTAACTATAGTAGGTGCAGCAAGTGCAGTCGCACCAGGGCCCGTGACCTCCAGGGGCCCGTCGCTACCCCCGCCCTGTCTCCTTTTTTTTTTTTTTAGAGAGAGTGAAGCGTCACTTTGACGAACTATCGGAAGATGAGCGCTTAACCGATGCAGAGAGATACTTCAAAGTGCAGGTATTTAATGCAACTCTGGACATCATAATCAGTCAGCTCTCCCAAAGATTTGCAAGTATGTGGGAAACTTGTCATGTGTTTGAGTCTTTACGTCCTATGACCCTTCAACTCGCAGCTCGCAGGTGATGATGAACTGCTTGAAAAGGCAAGACGTTTGTCAGACCATTATAGCAGGGACATTGCACCGACATTCCCAACACAACTCCTCTCATTCAGGTCTTGCTTTAAAGCAGAGATTTCACAGAAGTCATCTATTTTTCAACTTGCCAAAATACTGGTGGTAGATTATGACAGTGTAACATCCACATTCGGGGAAGTGTGTACTGCTCTCATGTTGTTTCTGACATTGCCTGTGACTGTGGCAACAGCTGAGCGATCTTTTTCTAAACTCAAACTTATTAAGACCTACCTAAGGAGCAGCATGGGGCAGGAGAGGCTCAGTGGGTTAGCTATCCTGTCCATTGAAAATACGAGTGCCAGAGCATTAAATATTGGGAACATCGTTGACGATTTTGCACAACGAAAGGCTCGTAAGATGGCCTTCTTCTAATGGCCTAATTCACGCATATTGGGGATTGTATGCATATGAATGATTTTATTTGGTTTCTGCACGGTTAAATAAGTTAGGCTACATTAAGTTTTGTTTCTGCGAAGTGCGAGATATAAGCAAGCAATCTACGCTTGCAGTTTCAGCAGAGGGTTGAAGAGGCGCATTGAGTGTTCCCATAATTCCATGCGAGTTGATGTTAATGCAGTAATATTAGATTACCCTGGCCTGCAGGCTGTTAATAAAATTATTTTTAATGTTTTCACATGTAATGGATTCTATGTAGTCGTGTGTTTTTTATTTGAAATTGTAATCTGTAACTACTAAACTACTTCGGTGCCTCAGGCCCTTTGCATAAACAATTGAAGTCACCCTTAATGTGTATTGCATGTATCAGAGCTAATTCATCCTGGGCCAAAGTATGTCGGTATGAGGCCCACGTAGCGCTCTCGCACCTGGGCCCACCATTGGTTTGTTACGCCACTGGACATGCGTAAGAAATTTGAGGAGGCCTTAACTCTAATGCCCTCGCTCCTGCCACTGCATCGACCTCTGGAGCTTCCGCCCTCGGTCCTGCCACCGCTGCTCCCACCTCATACCTGCAAACTAGTCGCTTTTTGGCGAAAATCGCCGTTTGGGACCCAAATATGTCATTCACGTGAATCGTGTAGATCCGAAGAGTTTTTTCGGGGTGGGGGGGAGTGAGACTATTGTCGATTTCATGCGAGATTGAGTAAGTAAGTGACAAGACAGAGAGAATGACAGACAAGTGATTGGCCTCTCTTTGTGCTATTTTTGCATACCTACCTATCAGTTGTTTCTGAGGGCGGGCTTTATCTCTCTCACTTTCTGTTGCACATAGCCTGCCTGGAGCAGCGATATGACCAAGGAAAATAAGAAAATGTTAGCTAACACATACCACATGTTACACTAAAGTGTATCTCTTGATAAAGACTTGAGGTAAAACATCACATTGTTAGGCTACTTTTCTCCTGCCCTCGGTGAGTTAAATGAGACTTGCTAAGGTGAGGTTAACAAGTGTTTAGACTTACTGTACTCGCAAATTCACATTCCAGCTGGCCGTTTTGAATCGCTTTGGGAAATAAAAAAAATCTGCACTGAGTGCGATTGCGAATTTAGCTCGGCTTAATAGTTTAATATAGTCTTGGAAAGTTATTGCTTGTTCACAAGTTATTTCAGTTAGCATTATAATTTCACAAAGCAATACCACACACACTATCAACAACAGGGCCAAACCTGGCTTATTTCGATAAGTCTCACTAATTTTAGTGAGAGTTCTATTCCATTAGTGAGGTTATTGTGAATCCCAGCTTGGTAACTATGGGGAATTTATGCCACAGAACTAACCTGGTCTGTAGCAGGTTAACTTTCAAGCTAAATTGCAAAAAAACCCAATCAGTTGGAAAACGAGTCCAAAAAGATGGTTCCGTCAACCTTTGCTTTCGTCACCTGTAGCCTACAACTTCAAAAATAGAATTAAGGCCCATTCACACCAAGAACGATAACGATAAATAAATATAATTCTCGTTTATTTGAATGATGATGTTCACACATAAACTATAACGATAACGGCATGAAGAACGATACCGGAGATCACTTTCAGAGCGATTTTCTGAACGATAAAAAGCTAATAGCCAATCAGAACCCATTGAATTTTAACCGTCACATTCATTAACACAAGGAGAGACTTTGTTTATCATTGTTCAGTGTGAACGCTTTTATCTTTATGGTTATCGTTCTTAGTGTGAATAGGCCTTTAGAAATGTTTTACCGTATGGATTTACACATTCACTAGCTCCAATGAATTTATGAAGATTATGCGACTTAATGTTTTCACTTGACATGTGTATGGTTCTAGGAATCTCGCTACTCTGTGCCATTTATGTTCTGTGTGTGATGGTGTAACACGTAGCGAGACAGCATGGGAAAGGAATTATAATTCTTGCGTGTTCGCTCCCCATATTAATATTTAGGCTACATAGCTTATCACCTTGAAAATGGCATTTTTAGTTATACTCTTTAATGAAAGACATGTCCTAGCCCAATGTTGATAAATGGTCATGCACATTTGGTAGGCTGTTCAGTTCAGTGACAGTAAATTTATGCTTTGCCAGTGGGCTATATTATATCTGATGCAAGCCAAAGGATAATTATGTAGCCTGTAGGCAGCTAATAATTAAAACTGCTTTATGTGTCTGATTGTTCATGAATGTCAAATCAACTGTGTGTTTACACAGATTAAATATTAGGCCTAAATAACTAATTGAAAGCCATTGCATTTCAGATAAATATTTCAAACACTTTGGGACTTAAGGGAGACAATAGGCTATATTACGTTGATATAATGTATTTTATGACCACCTACACCTAAACAAAATTTGGAGTGAACCCATTTAATCTAATAATGTATAGATAATTTTGAATAGCCATATGTTTTTGTAAGTTGTTTTTGAGTTTACTACTATTTATTCATTCACTGGTTTTGTACAAGAGTGAAGACAATCAAACTCACAATTGATTTCAAATCATTGTTGTTTTAAATGTATGCTTCCATTATTCACTATCTATTTTTTCTCTCGATGTTAAATTTTCATCGACTTTAGATGAAAATCCTGTAGATGGCGCTTGCAAATCGAACAGATCGTCTAGTATTGACTTATTTTTACGACATTTATCCTCTTCTCGTCAATCTACTGTTTTGGTCTACTTTTCTACCTCGTACACGAGCAGAGATGAAGCTGAACTAAACCGCGCTTGAATAAACGAGGCCAAGATGCCGCTAACTTTAGTTAATGGAACTTCAGCCCCAAGTGAAAGTCTACGCTAGTTCAAGCCAGGCTATTTTTCTGTTAAGCGCCACCTTCATTAGCAAGGTTGATGGAATTACCCTCCAGGAACTCACAAAACACTACCCCACACACACACACATTATCAACAACAGGAACTCACACAGCAGGAGTCAATATACCACACACACACACTCCTTTCACACACACACACTCCTTTAAAGGGGAACTTGGCAACTATTTCAACGTAATAAACCCGTTTAGAAATCATTTGGATGGTCCTGTTCCGGTGAAAATGGTGACTTTCCCCGCTGCACCTAGCGCCCCCAGGCGGAAAACCAACCTTGCAACATTGAGACTACCGTCCCGGAAAGAGAAGTGAGAAACAAGAAACTCGTTTTAAATCGTGTTTCTTACCTTGACTACGTTTACACGAAGCAGGGTATTTTCCTAAACAAATATCTGGCCATCTACGTTTGCAAATAAAACTGCATTTACACGAGACGTTTATTTTTAAAATGTGTTTACACGAACCCGTGTACATACATGCTGTCATGAGCACGGCAAAACACAGTGGCAGTCTAACGATAAGCTCAAGCTCACATTAACCAATCAGAACCCTGAAAAGGCGCACGTGAGAACATGTAAATGTAAACATTGGTCGCACATTTGGTGTACTTCTGTGGCATACTGTGACGTTGGCTGCCCAAAACTTCGTTTACTACAGTTTAGAACCAAAAGCACAGTTTAGAACCAAACGGAGTTTTCAAAAAAAAAAAACTTTGGCCGGAGTTTTTTTGGATAACCGTTTTACGGGGCGAATTCTCCGTTTGCATCTAAATGAAAGGCTCAAATGTAGGGAAATGTCTTCGTTTATAAAAATACACATGCTCGTGTAAACGGGGTCCTTGTAACATCCACATAGTTCTGCCAAACTTATGCTAACCGTTCGCTAGTTTGTAAACAAATCCATGTGCTTTATCGTTACCTTTTTCCACAGTTTGAAATAGCATAATGCACAATTTCTCCAGCAGAGGGGGAAATTCTACCAAGTTTCCCTTTAAATACCATCATAAAGTCATGTCCACTCACAACATCAGTCACACAGCCAGACACACACACACACTAACACAAACATGCATGCTAATACCACACACATCTGTCAACACCACAAAGATCTATTGAAACTTTTTCCCACTTTCAAGTCTTTTCTCAATCTTCCACCAACCCCATCGGCTACTTCACTGTCAGCAGATGACTATGCAACATTTTTCACTGAAAAAGTTGCTAAAATAAGTGAACCTATAAGGAGGGCCTTGTACGACAGAGTATTAGGGCCACACATGAAGAAAAAAAATATTTTTGCCATGGCAAGATTAAAGTCGACATGTCGACATTAAACTTGACATTTCGAGTATAAAGTTGAAATGTCATGTCGACTTTAATCTCGACGTGTCGACTTTAAAGTCGACATTAAACTCGACATTTTGAGAATAAAATTGAAATATCATATCTACTTCAATCTCGATGTGTCGACTTGAAAGTCGACATGCCGACATTAGACTCGAAATACAGTTTAAACATAGCCTACAGTTTAAGGTATGTAGCCTACACTAATGACACAATATGTG
This sequence comes from Alosa pseudoharengus, assembly GCF_046254945.1. NCBI lineage: Eukaryota > Metazoa > Chordata > Actinopteri > Clupeiformes > Clupeidae > Alosa > Alosa pseudoharengus. The sequence goes on from NW_027468657.1 coordinate 3,018,446, forward strand.
ACATGAATAATGGGCCTACTTCAAATAGGTGTTATTTCAGATAGTGGAATTAACCAGTCAACTCACAAAACAATTGAAGGATCTGTAGGTTGTGGGCCATGTTGTCCCACGAGTCACTGACAATGACTAGGTCATCAGCAAACGCAAGCGAAGTCAGACTCACGTCAGCGATTTCCACCCCACGCCCGGCCATCTCCAGGGCACAGATCAGGGGGTCAATTGCCAGGTTGAAGAGCAGAGGTGACAACGGGTCACCCTGGCAAACGCCCCGTGTCGTGGCAATGGGCTCAGAGAGTTCCCCCCGTAGCGAAATACGAGTGCTCGTACCTGCGTAGGACTGCCGCAGGGCCTCCACCATATGCACATTCAGCCCCCGTTGATGCAACACCTCAAAGAGATGTTCATGTGCTACGGTATTAAAGGCCTTCGCTATATCGATAAACACTACCGCTAGTGTCTTCCTCTCTCGGTTGAAACTCTTAACCAGGCTCTGGAGAATGTGAATCTCTGAGCACCCGGGAGCACTTATGAAGCCCCTCTGTCTCGTGTTGATCAGACACGCCTCTTTAAGCCGTCCGTGCAGCAGCTTGGAGTAGAGGCGGAGCAATATGGAGCCAATCGTGATTGGTCTCCAGTTCCCCGGGTCTGATACTGCGGCAGGGTCGGAGGACTTGGGCAGTAGTACTGTTCTAGCGAGTTTGACGGCGTTGGGGACGTACCCAACAGTCAACCAGCCGTTGAACAGTAGGCAAAGCTTTTCACAGGTGGGATCCCATTCAAGGAGGTCGGACTTCGTCAGCCTATCGGGCCCTGGCGCAGATTTGTTCCCGATGGCCAGGAGGTGATCCATCACCTCCTCCGGACCAAATAGCTCCTCGAAACACTTATTCTCGGCTCGTCCAGCAGACTTGAACTGCCCAAGCCCACGGAATGCACCCTCAACCATAGTCCACCTCTCCTCAAACACAGGTTTGAGTTCATCAAGAGGGATCGTCCCTTCCCTCCAGCAAAAGATCAGTGAGCTTAGAGGGGTCCACCTGCGCAAGTCATCTGACTTTACTCACGTAGTCCGCATCTCCGCGCACTTGGATCTCTTTAGGAGGGGGCTTGGCGTTACACGCGTACCGCCAGAGTTTTCCTGCCTCGAAGCTGTGTCCGATGGAGCCATTTCCCTTATTACCTGGTTGGTGACTTCCTCTATCACCTGCTTCGCATTGGGCGCTTTGATACTACCCAATCTGTCCGCCAGTTCTCGCCTTCCACCTAAGGCGCCTATCAAGTCCCTGAACTGACGGGGCCCTGGTAGTAGGAACGCCCAGATCCTGAAGGACAGCTGGATCAGGCACCCTACTACTGCTACTGTCACTTATAGTCCTCAGTCGCATGAGGGCGCTCCTCATCGCCGCTACATGCTGCTTCGTCTTCCTGGGGAGCATCTTAGCAAGTACCGGTGTGGCCGGAAGCCTCCCCGGTGATTTCGCAAGAGCCGCCCGCAGTACTTGAAGCTCATACGCTGACCAGGTTGGACTTGGTCTCTGGATCAGCCTCGCGCTCGGTTGGATCCGCCGCCTGGCTGGAGTCAAGAAAAGCTGGCCAGTGGCTGCCCTGTTTGATGAGGGAGACGAACCCATCGGGAGGTCACCGCTGACCTCCCTGCAACCATCTAGATGGGATTCGCATCCCCTAACAGTAACCCAACTGCCCTTGCACCTAAGACAGTGGGCCACAAACCCCCTTCCGGGGTGTCTGCGCTTAGCATGCCACCGCGCCACTCTCAACGACCTCAGCCCCACAAAGTACAGATTGCACATCTGGCTACGGAAAGGCAGTTTCACCACCACCGCCTCGGGCTGCTGACCTAGCCCTTCGACTCGCGTCAAGGTGATAGGTTTGGTGGGGGTGGCAGCCGCCTACAAGGGCATAGGTTTGGTCTCAGCTTTGGTGGGGACATCCAATCCCCCCCCGGCTGAAAAGTAAATTTTTACTGACAAGAGTCAGACTGTCAATAGACAATAGCCTCTTTCATTATTTATAGTACTCTAAAGTTAAACTAGCATCTCCGACTGGAGAGAAATATGTGCAGACGAAAACAATTGTTTAAACGTAAATAAATGTAGATGCCAATTTTGTTTCTCAGATAACAGAAGCTAAGCATATCTTAAATTTGCCCAGATTATATAGTCATATATATCATATAGTCATCTAGTTATATAGTATTTTATTTATGTTACTGAGTATGGAAATGCACCATAGTATTGAATATATCTATGAATTTATGCGACTCTAAATTATATTTGTATTTGCTTAACTGTAATTGGAATTCTTTTGCTGTAAGATACCAGTACCTTAATGGCGATTTCCTTTGTTATTTCAGACTGTTGGCAATACAGAATATCACAATACAGAAGTGAATCTACTCCATCTCATTATATTGTACAGCAATGCTGCTGACAATTGACAATTTGACATAGGCTAATAATTATAACCTCACCTGAAGCCCTGATGCTGTTTCCTCAACCTGCCATCCATCTGTAGTGGTTTGATGCTGTCTTTCCTGCATACAAAGTGGTTCATTCATTTTGTAGCCTATCCTTTGGCTAGCGAGTTTAACCCTCCTACCCTATTGTATATGTTATTTGGATATTATTCATCAAATAATGATATTTGAATAAGCAACAGTGTTAACTTATTCACATTGCCAACACGTTTTTACAGCATGTGTCATAACAATGCAATGACAGTCCTTCAAACAAATTTGGTTCTCCCTTTTATTTCTCTGCATTGTGTAGGCTACACTCAGAAATACATAACATAAACAGAATAGAAACGAAAAATGTCCAGATCCAATGTTTATTGTGACTTCCAAGATTCTAACTTAAGGTAGGCTAATTAACATTCAGTGACTTGGTAATAGCATCTATTGTGATAGCGCAACTTCTATGCGACCGTGCTGCACACCCCTAATCAATACTCCTGACCTTTGTTGAAAGATTACAGAAGCTATATCCTGGGTAACATATGCTATCACCAGTTAATACTATTTTTCCACATAATAGAATCTGCATAATTTGAAAGCCTGGTCACTACCACTGGTAGCTTGTGTGGCTAGTTATTTTGCTTACTTACACTCTGCTTTATGAAAAAGCTTCGTATGTCCCCTTTCTTCTTCTTGGGTGGCATAGCTGATCTACACACCACAAAAAGGGGTTTGTATGTCCTATACTGAAGGGAGAAGGGAATATCAAAATGCTTCACTCTGGCCTTTTATGGGGTAGGCCTATGTATTGACAGAGAGCCCTGGTAACTTACCGTTGTCGTTGACACACCCGCTCGCTTGACTACCAGTGCAAGAATAAAGCAATATGTGTGCAGCATGCGTGTGAGATAACCATCCCCCCTCCCCCTCGGTTTTTCAGCCAATCAAATGAAGACGTTTCTTGTACTGTCATGCTGGCTGTCGGAATGATCAGCAGCACAAATGAGTTCGCTAAAATATTGGTGGGGACAATTTTGTCATCTTAAAATATTGGTTAGGACTAGTCATGAGCGTCCCACCCTAAATCTACGCCCATGGCCGCCTGCCCTCTAGCACTCCCCCGCGGGGTCCTGGCTCGACCGGCACCAGTGCGGACCCCGACACTGGACCTAGGTACCTTTTTATCCAGGGCGCCGTACCATCCTGTTTGAAATTCCGAGGTAGACTATTCATGATGATTGTGGCCTTGTACTCCACGGGTCGGCCAGGACCGCAGAGGGGTAAGGGAAGTCTTCCCGAATGTCCGGCCGATAACATGGGCGCGTGTGCCGTATGTCCCCGAGGTGGCCCCAAATGCATTGGGGTGAACTTGGGAAACTTTTGTCGGCCATATAGGACACCAACCGCCATATGGGTCGGACTGTGGGGAAACCTTCGGACACATAGGATACCATGTGTTACCACCTGAAATCCTCCCGGGGGAGCTCTAAAGCCACAATAAGCTCAGGGAGACATCCGGGACACCTTCGGACAACTGGGTTCTTGGTTCTTCTTATCGAGGGCAAGGGACTAAAATCACCTTTTCAACCTCTCAGCGAGCTCTGGGCCATGGGGGGAGTTCTACCTGATGTGCCAAATGTCTCTTGAGGGCCATTTGGGCTACCTTCTGCCATCGCATTTTCGGATGGGGGTGCATGGGGCTGCCCATCCCCCAGGGACATTTGGGGCTGTCCCAAATGTCCCAAAGGCTGATAGTGCGCCAGGAGGCCTGCCGAAGCCCCTGCTTTAACCCTGTCGCTACCAAATCAACAGGGGTGCCTAGTAAGAGTCTGAGGGTCACCAAAAAGTGTCTCTGCGTCCAAAAAGCGCCCCCTGTTTTAGGTACTCCGATCGGAGCGGCGTTCGCCGAGGGCTCCGGTGGCTCAGAGTCCAACACCAAGCTGGCTAGAAAACTCTGTACGAGGCACTTTGACCCCAGGAGTATTTTAACACATATTTGACACATCGTGACCTCATACTAGACCCCCAGGGCTGTCTCTGTGCAATGTTTGGTGTCTCTAGCCCCTACTGGGGAGGAGCTGTGAGCCCTAAAAGATGTGTGCCGGATATTCCAATGTGCCCCCCCCTCAGCTACCCCAAAATGCAGCTAGGTTCCCAAATGTCCCTTGGTTATTGACCATTAAAAATCACAGTTGCTTTGGTCCTGTCAATATGAAATCAACATATGTTTAACAACGGGATATTACGAACGAGGTGGACTAGGTTGGGCGTCGGTGGGTTATTCTCAGAAGGTGATAAGTGGCCTGAAACGTACAAGGTATCCCTCTTCCTGCTGGCTAACGCTAGGTGCTAGAGGGTCGGGACCAAGACACAAGGCACCGCCTCAAGGCCCCCAACAAATGTTCCAAAGCTGGTGTCTCTGAGTCACCCACAAGAAAAACCACACAGGAAAGACATACAAAAAGTTGACCACTTACAGTTCAGAGATAGCATTGAGGGTGTTAGCATGGTGCTAGGAGGCTGAAACTCGGGTCAGACCATCGGCCCATGACCCCCATGAAGCGTGTAAAGTTCCGTCCCTCTAGCTGCAGCACAAAGTGTTGTGCCAGCAAAAATCTCCCAAATGACCAGAGTTTCCCATGTCTCTGACTTGAAGGAATACCCAAATGTCCCTTGGTTTCCAAAATGTCCCTTGGTTATTGACCATTAAAAATCACAGTTGCTTTGGTCCTGTCAATATGAAATCAACATATATTTAACAACGGGATATTACGAACGAGGTGGACTAGGTTGGGCGTCGGTGGGTTATTCTCAGAAGGTGATAAGTGGCCTGAAACGTACAAGGTATCCCTCTTCCTGCTGGCTAACGCTAGGTGCTAGAGGGTCGGGACCAAGACACAAGGCACCGCCTCAAGGCCCCCAACAAATGTTCCAAAGCTGGTGTCTCTGAGTCACCCACAAGAAAAACCACACAGGAAAGACATACAAAAAGTTGACCACTTACAGTTCAGAGATAGCATTGAGGGTGTTAGCATGGTGCTAGGAGGCTGAAACTCGGGTCAGACCATCGGCCCATGACCCACATGAAGCGTGTAAAGTTCCGTCCCTCTAGCTGCAGCACAAAGTGTTGTGCCAGCAAAAATGTCTTAATTTCCTAAATGGCCAGAGACATTTGGCATACCTGGGTCAGGGACATTCGGCATACCATTTTGGGAAATCTGAGAAACCAAGGGACATTCGGCATACCATTTCCCAGATGTCTCTGGCTATTGAAGGAAGCCCCAAAGCAAGACCAAAGCAAGTTTCAAAAACACACACATTTATTACAACACACAGCAAACCACACACTAAACAAATCTAAAGCACACACTAAACTAATTCTAAAGCACACACCACATCTAAAATGTATTAAAGTTAAAGAGTTCAAGGGGCTGGCTCTGCAGCTGGCTCAGGGGCTGGCGCGGCGGCTGACTCTGGGGCTGGCGCGGCGGCTGGCTCCAGGACTGGCGCGGCGGGCTTGCCCCTCCCTCCCTGGAGGTACCTCTTGGCCCTGGCTGTGGACTTAGATGGGCTCCAGTATTCCGGGGAGGTCACCAACGGGCTCAGTCGCACCATGGGCACCACCCTGCGGACCTTTTTGGGAGTCTGCAGAAAGAGTGACAAACAAAGGGTTAGCGGGAAAGGCCGAGCAGTCAGAGACACAGAGGTGGAGATATGTCGGTGCTGGACTTACCGTTTCCTTGGCCGCCTCCTCTGCGGCCACCTCAGAGTCAGACGAGTCCCGGTCCAGCTCTCGGAGGGCCCGCTCCATGTCCTCGAGCTCCTCGTTGAGGACCGAGCTGTCGGACTCTTGGTACGGCACCGGCTCCTGGTCGCTGGAGCTGGAGGACCGGCGGTCCGTCTTCTTTGTCCGCTTCCTCGGGGCGGAGGGTGTGGCCACGGAGGCGGTGACGTTTGGCGCACGCTGGCGGCGGCTGGTGGCCCCTCGCTGACCCCAGCTGCGGCTGGAGTGGCGGATTCTGGTGCGGCGGCGGCTCGACGTCCGGCTCGGCCGGCTCCTCCTCCTCAGAAATCGGCGCTCCTGGCTGAAAAGACAGACGAACAAACACACATTGTTTAGAAAAGACAAACGTACAAACACATTTTTTTCACAAGGTCGATGATGATGTCAATGGCTAAGGGAAATCTGGGAAACCAAGGGACATCCGGCATACCATTCTGGGACACGCCCCTTTCCTAGATGTCCCAAAATGGTATGCCGGATGTCCCTTAGTTTCCCAGATGTCCCTTGGCCATTGACATTAGCCATTGGACACTCACGTTCAACTGCCTCAGCCGTCTGGCCAAGGCTCGGCTCCTCCGCCGGGAGACCTCAAGCTCCCGTCCGAGTGATTTCACCTGGGCCTTCAGGCTCGCGTTCTCCCGCCTGACCGCGGCACATCCTGGCTCTTGACACTCGTCCGGGCCGCCTTCATCAGTGACGACCTCGTCGCCGTCGATGTCGAGCGTCGACACCATGGGTGGTTGGGGGTTGGAGGCTCTGAGGGCTCTGAGTAGGCTCAGAGCCTTGATGCGCTTGGCGTCTGCTGAAAACTTCTCCCTCTCTGCCGTCGTGAGCTCAGAATGGCCGCCTGCCAGGTGCTTATCCAACCGTGAGCTTAGATAGGAGCAGCTTGGCACTGGGCAGGGTTCTGTGCGGATGCGTATCCTGCCCGTCCCCAGCTGGAGCAGGATGCTCCTCTCCGTTGAGTTGGTCAGATGGTTTGCCAGAGCGGCATAAAGCCGCTCGCAGATGGGGCAGAAGGTTGCTCTCTTGGTCTGTGTCATCCTCTCCTCTGAAAAATATTGCTGCAGGCAAGCCCCTTTTATACTGTGCTCCGAAAAACTTTGCACGGTCTAATTTTCTTCTATTTTTTGACCTTGAACATTTTTGACCTTGAACTTGAAATATTTTTGCATGGACATCCCGCACACTCACCCGTTATCGGCCGGCCATTTGGGAAGACTTCCCTTACCAAAGGCTATCTGTCATTTACCTTTGAAAACCTCAGGTAATTACATGTTTTCTCAGGTAAATGACATGTTTTCTGTCATTTACCTGTGATTTACCTCAGAAAACATATAGTTTACCTCAGAAAACGTAGCAAGCTGGAGCCAGGGACATTTGGGAAACCAAGGGACATTTTCTATATTTTTTGCAGGCACAACACTTTGCGCTGCGGCTAGAGGGACGAAACTTGGCACGCTTCATGTGGGTCATGGGCCGACGGTCTGACCCGACTTTCGGACTCCTAGCTCCATGTTAACACCCATAATTCAAGCCTTAAGGCCGAGGTTCCCAGATGTCCCTTCAGAGTAATAGCACGCTAAACATCGGCCGATCGGCTTGAGCTCCAACTATGTCATACAACGGGCCGAGGCGGACCGGATGACGCGCGTTTCGTGTCGGCCAGACGTTCCCTGACGGAGTTTGCCTCAGGAAGGTCCACGCGTCCCGCCCTTCGAACCACTCGTCCGTGGATAGGAGACGGGCTGGCAGCGCAAATTTGCAAGACTTTGGGCCAAGTCTCGACGGGATATGGAGCCTTGAAAAAGGGACATTTTGGTATACATTCCCATTCACTTTCCCTTGCAAATACATCCCATTCAAAAGTATGCCAAATGTCCCGTCTCCCGTGGCCAAACGATGCGCGCCAGGAGTTCAGAACCAACGCGTGGGCGACCGTCCTGGACCCCCGAACAACATATTCCGAGCTCGGGTCCCAGAGACCTTCCGAAGGTAGAGTTGCTCCCACCGGACCAACTTTTGCAGAGGGCCTTCTTGGCTCCAAGTCCAACACTGCCTTGGCTGGAAAACTCCCAACGGCCACTTTGACCCCAGGAGGGTTTTAAAAAATCTTTGACCCCGTGACCTCATACTAGGCCCCCAGGGCTGTCCCTGTGCAAAATTTGGTGTCTCTAGCCCCTACTGGTGAGGAGCTGTGAGCCCTGAAAGATGTGTGCCATATTGCACAAGGTATCCTAAAAGTCCCTGCCCCCCAACCTACACCTTGTGGCAGTTGGTTTCCTAAATGTCCCAGGACATTTGGCATACCCGGAACATTCGGCATACACCAACAGGACATCTGGGGAAAATCGGGACATTTGGGAACCCTCCGGGGCGCTCCTTAAATGTCCCTTAGCTTCCCAAATGTCCGGGAGGCAAGGGGTGCCCAAATTGCAAAAGGGTTCCCGAATGTCCTCCCCCTGGTGGCGAAACGTGGAACTGACCATTTGGGAAAATACCGCCAAAACTTCGGAAATTTATTGCTCGGCGACCGAGGGCGCTAGAAACACGCCAAAACATCCGCGCTGTCCTTGTATTTTTGTGGAAGCGATCCGCAAGTCGCCGGATTTTTCCCGCGCTTCCCTGGTGTCAGCAAGGATAGGCGAAAAAAGTCCTCCGTTACCGTTTTGGACTATATGGGAGGTGTGCCGAATGTCCCCCATTTTTCCTAAGGTGGGCTAGTACCGTCTGTGTCCGCATATAATACCATGGGGGTCCGGGGGTATTTTACCCCGGGATTTTTTCTTCTTTTCTGGTTGCTAATCACACAATTTTAATGTGTTTTGAGAGGGACAGGCCTATCTTTTGTCTGACGCATGTCACGTTACCCCATGCATTAAACCAAATGTCACTGCTTGAAATTATGTTATTTTGTGTCAACATATTGTAGAAACACAACCACAGCCTTTATTTGGTGAATGGAGGTCCTTTACTTTCTTTGGTTATTATATAGTTTACGATTCACTTTAACCACAAGTGCAAACAAAACGTTTTGCCGTCGCCACATTTACAACTATGCTATAGGCCTAATGCAATTTACCTTCGTTATCAGTGATAGGCAGCGATGGGCAAGCTACTTGATATGTGTATTGAGCTAAGCTACCAGCTACTCTACAATAAATTCAGCTTCACAACACAGAAGCTACCACTCTTACAAATGTAGCAAGCTAAGTTACAAACCGTCAAAAGTAGCTTAATAAGCTACATTAGTAGCTACTTTCAGTTAATCAAACTGCATGCCAAGTCAATGCAATTTTAGTGATCAACACCGCTGTCAGATAAAGATAAAGGCTAAAATATGATTGGCATGAGTCATCTAACTGTTCGAACTTCATCAATTATTCCATTCTTAAGCCTGATTCTTTTTCTCTACAAAACTCCCCCTCGCTCGGTCTGAAGCTCTTTTCCTTTTCTTTGCATCTTCTGTCAAGGGTTTTCACTGCTTCTTCGCCGGCTCTGCCATTATACACACGTTTGCAACAATCGCTAGCGTTTTGTTAGCCTGCCTCTGTGTTGTGGATGCAGGATGTAAACTGATCCTGCTTCGGTCGGCGGGTACGATACACTGAACTTGCCAGCGGGATATTCTTCCTACAGGCAGTAGGGGCGGGCGTGTAATGAGTCATTTAACCATATACCGACTTACGAAGATGAGTAAATAACGTGAAAACGTTGCCTGGTGTGCCTTTAAGCTTCATTTCATTTATTGATGCAAAACGGTAGTTCAATGAAATTCAGTGTTCGTATGTTTGTGTTGGATGTCGTTGACGTCGACAGGAACTTTTTCTTTGAATTACACAGAAGGCATCTGAAAATATATTTATTTTCGTTGGTCTCGACTAAAGTGACAGCCTACAGAGCGAGTGAGAGATGCAAGAGTGGATGCAACAGCTCATGCGCTTGCTAGAGATTATTTTTTTTAAAGGGCCAGTACAAATGACCTCGCGGGCTGTCAATTGACCGATCCCAAGCCCCGCCCCCCTTTACTATGTCACAATGAGGACTTCGGAAGACCTTGGTCAACCTCGGTCAATTTTCTAGTGTCATTCTGTATGGCAATACGCCAGTTATGCTTCTTTTGCAAGTAGCCTAATTAAACAACTAAAGAGCTCAAAAAGGTTAAAATAAATGCCTAGGCTGCTTGTAGAAGTGACATCCGATACCCTGACCGTGTGAAACGTTTACCACACATAACTTTGCATTGAGCCTATATGATAGGCTGCTACTTTTCAGAAATACTTTTAAAGAAATCTGAGTTTGTACAAAAATGTCCCCTTTATTTGTGTTTATAACTACACACAAAAACATAACTAAACCTGGTTTCCACACTTTAAATGACAATGGACAACATAAGCCTACGCAAACAATTACACTTAACCTACCTTGCAATGTTGCTCTTGATAGCGTCTGCCTGCCATGCCGATATGTTGTGCGTGGTATGGGTTTAAACTCGGCTAGATCTAGTGGTTTCTTTTCAATACACTTGTATATCATGTTTATTTGAACCTTCTAAAAGCAGCCATTAAAAATAATAAGTATCAGCCTACCGAAGCAAGGCTACAGGGCTCCAGAGTGCGACCAATTTACTAAAAAAAATCTGAGGTCGCACCGGTGCGACCAGCTATTCGAGAGAGGAAAAAGTGTCCGCATTGAAACTCTGCCTTTGGTTCAATAATAGACACATATTTGGCCAATATTGTGGTTTAAACAAATAACAGATAGTGAAGGGCGGGACCTCCCCTCTGATTGGCCGTGGCCCAGTGCCTGTGTGTAAATTTGAAAATGCGTGTGCTGCAGAGAGAGAGAGAGGTCAGAGACCCGTAAGATAAACAGAGTGGATGTAGTTGCATTACAGTGTGGTCACATAGGCCGAGATAAATGTCCCCTCTCCCCACTCCCCAGCAAACTGATCAGACGAGCCCGAGATGATCAAGTTTATCGTTGCCTAGCCTAGTGAAACTTCCCTTCACCAAGTTCAGTCCGAAATAATTATTCACCAGAAGAATTGTTTGAACGTAAACCCGACGCACAGGAATGACACTTGCGGCAAATTTATAGGAGTCATTGCAGATGAAAAGACGTCTTAAAATTGTGAACAATGCATACAGGGCCTTCGCGAACGACAGAGATACAGATATCGCCGAAAAGGAGTGCGTCATTGACTGCAGTTACATGCAGGGAGTAACCCGGTTTTCAACAGCAATATTCGTTTTGCGCGCTAGTTGTGTAAACTCATTCTGATGGCATCAATCAATTTAATCCGGTATTTGGAGCAAACCGGAATGGAGCTACATTTAAAGCCCGAATATTCCCTGCATTTATAACTGTGGTCATTGTGTACGGTGAATTGAATGGACACATTTAGAACGAGCATGGCAAATCATTGCAATAGCCTATAATAATAGGCCTACCATTTCGTTAATGCATTAACCATAGTGATGATCTTATTGAAAATTTAAAAATACTAAAATTAAAAAGTAAATTGCATTGTGGGACTGTCAAATGATTAATGCAATCATCATTGCAAAATCACATAAAAATCCCCCAGGCTACTTGGAACATCTCTTTAAATTGTGCTCAAATACATTTATATGGAAGATGCTAGCATGGCGAGCTGGTTTAGCCAAGGCCTAAAGATCATGAAGGATAGTATAAGACATTGAGCCATGAGATGTGCAGTTTGAAGCCCTTAAAAGACGTGCACTGTTAATTTACTCACTGTTATTTTTATTTAATTCATCTTGAGATGTTTTAAGTTTAAATTTCAGCTCAGTGAAGCACTTAAAGCACCAACACTTCATTAAGTTACTTTTCTTGTAGAATTGTAAATCATAAGTCATAGGACAACCTATATAGGACAGTAATTAAGGAAAAAAAGTGAACCTGCTGCTGTGTTAAATGCGATGTGGTTGAAACTTTGGGTGCACCTAACTTTTGTGCTGGTGCACCTAAGAAAAAAAGTTAGGCGCACCAGTGCAAGAAGTTAGTCTGGAGCCCTGAGCTATCTCTCCACCTCCCCAACATGAGCTGCTTAACAGGCTAGCCACTCTCCCAAGTTACTTGGGAGCAGCACTTGGTTCCGTCTTCAATTAATCCTCGAAATATGTTTTTTTTGTTATGGGCACGTCAACACCATATGTTCGCACAGACCTGTTTATTGAATCAGAGTCACATCTGCAGCAAATAAGGTAAACTACCTGTTCGTGATAACGTGCTAATTGTTTATCCCCAGTTAACATGCATGCCATTAAGATCCGTGACACCGGATTGGTTTGTCCTCAATTTGTGGTGTTCCACCTCGTTGATAAAAGCGGACATTTTGAATGTGTCCTTCCGTATTCTGAAGGCCTTTCTGTACAGTGTTTTTTGAATATATCAATATTACTTGACGCCCAGAAATCCAGCATGCACTCGGCTAAATGGGCAAAAGCATAAGCATAACCATATCACCTACTAGACCCAAGAGCACATATTCACAGAAGCTTATGTCAATACTACATCAATACCATATCAACACACACACACACACACACACACTCACAGTGTGTGCAAGCCTGGTGAGCGGTGGTAGGCGGTCTGTGCTGAGGCAGGCCTGGGTAAGTTGGTGAGTGTTGGCAGGTGGTCTGTGCTGAGGCAGGCCTGGGTAAGTTGGTGAGCGGTGGCAGGTGGTCTGTGCTGAGGCTGCGGTACAAAAACCCTCTTCATTAGTTGGTCTCGTTCCCAGCACTACCCCTCTGGACGCCATAACAACAACAGCCCATAATTAACCTCCATTAGAGCTGAGCTCCACTCAGCAGGGCTACGGTCCAGCTGGGGAGGACACGGAACCGGCAGAGAACCAGCTGGATCAGAGTCAGCAGAACTCCTCTGTGTTCCACAGGGCTGCTACTGCTGATCAGCTGAGAGACAAACACTCTGTGTTTCGCAGGGCTGGTACTCTGTCTTCTGTGTTCCGCAGGGCTGGTACTCTGTCTTCTGTGTTCCGCAGGGCTGGTACTCTGTGTTCTGTGTTCTGCAGGGCCGGTACTCTGTGTTCCGCAGGGCTGGTACTCTGTGTTCCGCAGGGCCGATACTCTGTGTTCCGCAGGGCTGGTACTCTGTGTTCTGCAGGGCTGGTACTCTGTGTTCTGTGTTCCGCAGGGCTGGTACTCTGTGTTCCGCAGAGCTGGTACTCTGTGTTCCGCAGGGCTGGTACTCTGTGTTCCGCAGGGCTGGTACTCTGTGTTCCGCAGGGCTGGTACTCTGTGTTCTGTGTTCCTCAGGGCTGGTACTCTGTTCCGCAGGGCCGATACTCTGTGTTCCGCAGGGCTGGTACTCTGTGTTCTGTGTTCCGCAGGGCTGGTACTCTGTGTTCCGCAGAGCTGGTACTCTGTGTTCTGTGTTCCGCAGGGCTGGTACTCTGTGTTCTGTGTTCCGCAGGGCTGGTACTCTGTGTTCTGTGTTCCGCAGGGCCGGTACTCTGTGTTCTGTGTTCCGCAGGGCTGGTACTCTGTGTTCCGCATGGCTGGTACTCTGTGTTCCGCAGGGCCGATACTCTGTGTTCCGCAGGGCCGATACTCTGTGTTCCGCAGGGCTGGTACTTTGTGTTCTGCAGGGCAGGTACTCTGTGTTCCGCAGGGCTGGTACTCTGTGTTCCGCAGGGCCGATACTCTGTGTTCCACAGGGCTGGTACTCTGTGTTCCGCAGGGCCGGTACTCTGTGTTCCGCAGGGCTGGTACTCTGTGTTCCGCAGGGCTGGTACTCTGTGTTCTGTGTTCCGCAGGGCCGGTACTCTGTGTTCTGCAGGGCCGGTACTCTGTGTTCTGCAGGGCCGGTACTGCTGATCAGCTGACAAACACTCTGTTTCAGAGGAGCTGTTGTGTTACAGTGGTGCTGTCTTGCAGTCAGTGTGTGTGCTGAAAACAATCTCATTCTGTCAGTGTGTATGCTAAAAACACTCTGGTTCTGTCAGTGTGTGTGTTTAAAACAATCTGGTTCTGTCAGTGTGTGTGTTTAAAACAATCTGGTTCTGTCAGTGTGTGTGTTTAAAACACTGATTCTTTCAGTATGTGAGAGGGATGAGGTGTTGAAGTTTAAACACACACACACAAAGAGACACAAAGACGCACACACACATTTAAACACATCAGCACAGTGGGAGCCATTGTCTTGGCTCTCATGGGCACTGACACTTTGCCCTTCACTTCAGAGTGATGTAATAGTTCCCCCATCCAATCAGGAGGGAGCTGGCAGACACATATGGGGTGTAATGGCTCAACTTGTGAAATGTCACCATGGTGATAGGCGAGAAATAGGAGATTGCACGCCGGGCGCGAGGGCAGGGGCGGAGAATCAGTCATGTGTCTCACGCTGGAGATCCTAATCTGCTGCTGAGGACGTCCTCAGTGTCACACGAGGATTTACTGTCCTCGCCGCCGGCAGTGCCGTGCAGGGTATCTCACACACTCACACACACCATCAGGCCAGACGCCATTCCTCCTCAGGGCTGCCTGCCTCACACTATACCCTACATGCTGAGTCACTGTTTAACATATATCACACCCTACATGCTGACTTACGGTTTATCATATAGTATACCCTACATGCTGAGTCACTGTTTAGCATAATTCACTACATGCTGAATCATTGTTAACATATATAATACCCTTCACTGTTTACCCCACACCAGATCCTATGAGCGACCATTCCTCATAACAGCTGATACCTGTTCTTTACCCCACACCATACCCTACCTGCTGAGTCACTCTAACTCCCCGAGGGGAACAGGGCTTATTAAAGTAACCCTGGGGCAACTCTACCAGGAGCCCCTGCCCTGACCCTTTCACAGCATGCTCTCAGCTTGGCAGTGTGTGTGAGTTTGCGTGCGTGAGTGTGTGTGTATTTCAAGAGAGTCGACTCACTCAGAGGGAAACTGGAACTCTCACAGATCGGGGTGGGATCCGGAATGGACCACGGGGCGGGAATGGAACCCGGGTCGCCGGCATACGGTGCATGTGCCCCGGCCAGTCGCACCACGACCAGGGCCCTCTACTCCCCTTTTCAACCCGCCATTTGTGCTCAATCACCCCCCCCCCCCTCGTCTGAATGTGTGTCCGGTTGTAATTTTGGTGAGCTGCTGTTGTTGGGTTGTTTAATGGGGTCATTAGCCATGGTTGTTGGGCATACCCACCATCACCTGCAACATAATATAGAACAGAATGAAAATATAGTGAAGAGAAATGAATGTGTGCTATTAATTCATGGGATGTTTGTTAATGTAGCAATGCAGGCAGATAGATGACTAGATAAATGTTTACTGTGAAACGTCCCCATACAAACAAATAAAATAAACCATGCTTACCAAGTAGCCACGCCTCTCCAAAAGCCCGGTGGCTCAATCGTTGGTAGATGGCACTGTTGCGGAATATGAAGCTGTCATGGTCAGACCCAGGGAATTTGGCCACAATGTTTGTGATCACCATGTTTGCGTCACATACAACTTGTAAGTTCATGGAATATGTGTGTTTCCTGTTTCTGTAAATGTGTTGCTGGAGTGACGGGGAGGCAGTTGGTATGTGGGTGCAATCAATAGTTCCTATGACGTTTGGAAAGTTGGCGATGTCAAAGAAATCCTGCTTGATGGGTGTTATTTCAGCATTAGTGGTGGGGAAATGTATGCATTGACTAGTGCGCTGTAGCAAAGCATTAAGTACTTGTGTTATGATACGGCTGAGTGCAGACTGCGATATTCCCACTGCTGATGCTTTGACTGTTTGAAATGATCCTGATGCCAATATTTGTAATGTAGAGAGGCGTTTAACAACTGCTGGAATGGAATGTGAAAGCTGAGTCGGAGATTCAATGTCATCTTTTGATTTCTTCCAGTAACTGTAATATTGGCTGCTTAATCTGTAACTCTTAATGATTTCGTGTTCAACTGAAAAAGTGTGATCCTTGTGGCAAACATCTTTTCAGCTCGTCTCCTTGGCCTATGTCTTGGTCTTGCTCGGATCACTGCTGCCATACTGGAGGCACATGCGAGGAAACTCGCTTCCTGGTTTACACCTGCTTTTAAGAGGCGGAGAATGTTCACTGCAAAGTAGAGGAGCGCTATCACAGGCGTTCTTTGTACATAACACGGGATACATAATTAGGTGCTCTTTGTACATAACGCGGGATACATAATTAGGTGCTCTTTGTACATAACGCGTGTTCTTTGTACATAACGCGGGATACATAATTAGGTGCTCTTTGTACATAACGCGGGATACATAATGAGGTGCTCTTTGCGCTTCCCCTCCTATCTCTTTACGCTAAACTCCCACTTTCCCCTTGACCCTCCCATGAATGCATATGCATGACACGAAAAAGCGCAATTTGCCATTTTCAGCTCCCGCGACGCTTTTACCTCAGTGCGGCCTGTTTACCTCAACATGATTTTATGCGCAAGTTGCGAAACAAATGCGCCTGAAGTGGGCGCAAAAACGTTTATCTAGCCCAAAGTAGTTCCCGGTTTAGTGGTGAGAATGCTACCTGAGGTATCTCAGAGCAGCAAATATTCTCAGCTTCTGTGGGCATGGTAGCACATTTTCCACAACGGCACCTATCCCAAAAATATAGGTAGATGTAACAATGACAGTGGTCTGACTAATATAGTGGTGCTGGTTAGTGTCTATAAAACATATATATATATACAGGGGCGGATTAAGGTGGCTAGGGGCCCCTAGACTATACAGTTACTGTGGGCCCCCCCAACCCCCATACACACCACCACCACCACACCACAAAAGAGGCCACAAATTAGACAGGTGCTAGCAAGTATGAACACCCCCATGCTTGCACAGAGGCAACTGAACTACTCCATCAAATCAAATTAAATCTATATGGAAAACGGGGCGACTCTGGGCAAATGCACTTTTCCCACACCACCTACTACCTGAGTCTTAAGCATTCAGATGTAAATAGAGTGGGGAGAGGAGAAGAGAGGGGAGGAGATAGCCTGGCGAGCCAGACCCACATTTACATGTAGGGTCTGGACACTCACCGTTCGCAGTGCTCAGTCCGAGGGGCGGGATAATCAGTTGTCTTTCAAATTCCCTCTGCACGCAATAGGACAGCGGCAGCGCTATGAGTCCCATGCGTTTCCCACCAGCGGAGCTAGTTGGCTAGTTCAAACGTTTGCCAACTTAATAAAAGCTTAACTCGTGTCACACTGTTCGCCAACAGCAACATCCATCTTATTTGTTTTCAAGTAGCAGGGAATTCAAGCCAAACCGTTGCAACTCTGCCATCAATCATTATGTTAAGCCCACCTACCGACTCTATAAACGATTTCATTGGCCCGACGAAGTCTGGAGATCTGGAGCTCACAAGCCAACGGAGAGTTGCTAGACTAGCCCTGGCTGCCGCTAGGGGCGCGTCTAGATTTCTAGGCTAGGGAGGAGAGGGAAAACAGGGAATAACAGAATGCTGGAGTGAGGGGCTTGATAGACATCAGGCGTGTGTGTATGTGGTGTGTGTGTGTGGAGCGGGTGTGTGGAGGCATCAGGCGTGTGTGTGTGGAGCAACAACTACATACAAAAGAGGACACAAATTAGACCATTGCCTAGTTTCCTCATGAATAAAGAATTTTGAAAAATACCTTTTCTGTTGCTTATATTGCCTTTCTGATGCATCGACATTCGCGTCCTTATTACGGCATTTGTCTGGCCCCATTTTTATCCAGTATTTCCTCGTATTTTCATCAATTTCACCCCAACAACCAGGATCCGAATTCACATTAGCATCGACCTGGCTAGAAGGACGTTCTTGAGTCCCATCATCGGAGGCAGTAGGTGGGTGCGAGAGGTTAGCATTGGTAGAGCTTGAACATTCGGGAGTCCCTTCAAAAACAGTGGGTGACGTTAGATCCGAGAGGTTGCAGGACAACGTAGTGGTTGGAAGGCCATCATCATGGCTAATGTTAAAGTTGTCATTGACTGACACGCTGGTGGTGGCACATGATCTCCCAGTTGTTTGAGATGGTCCTTACTCAGAGCTAGCTGCAGCCCGCATAGTGGCGCTATCATCATTGTTATTGTTAACGTCTCTAATGGGTTCGACAGGCTTAAAAAATTCTGCTAATTTGGGGATTTTTTTTTCAGGAGAGTTTGATCCCTTTTCTCTTTAGATTTTATAGCCTTGCATTTTTGAGCGCCGCTCTGGTACTTTCTTTCCAAAATTTTGAACTGTAACGTGAATGAGGTTTGAAAACAAACTTACTACTACCAAAGATTGTTAAGGCTCTGCCATAACAATTTTGCTACTACTTTAAATATTTATTTTGGACCAATGACGTTTAATGTTCATTCTTTTATGCAAATTTTTATAAATTATTTTTTTTTGTATGGCCAATAGGGGGCCCTCTGACACGTGGGGCCCCTAGGCTGCAGCCATATCTAGCCTATGCGTTGATCCGGGCCTGCAGGCCCGGGGTGGGTAATCGGGAGAATCGGGAGAATTCCCGGTGGGCCGCTTCACTTTTGGGCCGGTCGAGGAAAAAAAATATTGACATTTGTCACGTTAGTCTATCTTTTCTTAAAGTAGGCTACACGTTCCGCATTCTGTGCATGACACCGTTGCCTCTGCATGGGTTGTAGCCTACCGTGTGAGGGAGTTCTCCCCTCCCAAAAAGAGTTGGTTGGGTCCATATCGCCCGTCTTTTCCAAAAAGTTTTCTCTGATAGCCTACGGATAGCCGGGCCGGCCCTACAGTAGCCATAAGCGTCAGGAAGGATGGATGTAGAAAGAGGCCAGGAGGGATGAAACGGCCAGGTAGAATGCTGCTAAATGTGCCAAGCTTCCAGATTACAGACAAAAGTGGCAACTGTAAAGAGAGATAGCCTATAGGCAATGATTAGCCTATTGACAATGTAATTATTGGGCTAATATTGGACGTTTGTCAAGCTATTCACAAGCAACATATTAAATTACTTTAAAATTAGCCTTTTGTATCCGATTCATAGACTTTGCAGTATGCAAATATTGATAACAAAACTGAAGCATGATCTGTGTAGGCCTATGCAATAAAAATTGTAGCCTCTGAGCAGCAGATTAACCAGTCGACCACTGAAAATGATGAGCCCGAAATTAGTGATGAGGAGGCCATGACTACAGGGACAAGTATAGAGGATAATTTATAGTTATTTAATGTAAGAAAGAGCAATTATGCTACATGATAAACATATGCCTTGTTTGCTCAGAAGAGGGTGTAGTAAAGGAGTAGGCTAAATCACCTAACAACATTATAGCCTACCCATGCAAAAACATAGCCTAAACATTAGTTCAATATGCCTCTTTGTGGGAAGCGTGGGATAGGCTACATTTCAAAGGCTTTCTTTCTTTCTTTCTTTCTGTTTTTGTTAACTTGTGGAATAGTGGAATATTTTTTGTTAACTTCTCAGTTGAAGTGAATTATAACCTTTTGTTATAACACATTTGTTGAACCATGGTAGTAATAAAAACTACAGGATAGTAAAAGCTGAAATGTTGCTTCATTTATCCAATTTCCACCACTATGGAAAACATGGGCCGGTCTTGGGCCTGAAACTCCCGGGCTGAAAAGTGGCCCCACTCCGGCCCTGCGGGCCTGTATATATATACAGTATATAAGCTATAGATATAATATATATTGGAAATATAATATGGTTTATGTGCAACATGACTTCAGTAAATGTGGACATAGACAACTTTGTCATTAAAAAAATTAGCCAGAGTAGTCTTCTCTAATCTACAAAGATGACTGATATAGATGCTAATACAGCTTTAGAACAATAGCAACAGAACAACATATACCAACAACATAGGCTAGCTTTATAGCTAGATGATAATTACTGTAACGTAGGCTAGCGTTATAGCTACATGATAATTACTGTAATGTAGGCTAGCGTTATAGCTACGTGATAATTACTGTAACGTAGGATAGCGTTATAGCTATATGATAATTACTGTAACATAGGCTAGCGTTATAGCTACGTGATAATTACTGTAACGTAGGCTAGCGTTATAGCTACATGATAATAACTATAACGTAGGCTAGCATTATAGCTACATGATAATAACTGTAACGTAGGCTAGCGTAATAGCTACATGATAATAACTAACAGCAGGGACGGACTGGGAAAAAAGGCCCTGGACTTTCTTCCAAATAGGCCCACGTCCATACGCAGTACACATACACACACCCTTGATGTCTCATATACTTTGCCAGTCAATAGGTGATCACATTTTACAAAAATACAAATTATTGATTGGGTGCTTCTGGAGAATGTGGGGCCCATGTAATAAAATAAAAAAAATGATAAAAGCCCGGTATGTCAGATGGCCAGTCCGCCCCTGTTGTAACAGCATACATAAAAAAACCAACTAAAGTACCGTACCCAGACACAATATTTTAAACTAACCATTCAGAGACATCCTGCTGTTGCAGCTGAGTTTCAACATCTTCGGGTGCTTCTCAATCCAGATCAGATTCTGGGTCAAACTGGAAAGCTTGAACGACTGCGTGTCTACGAGCCATTGTAAAACCACTGTAAACATTAGCGCATGGTACTGTGGCTGCAAGCTGGTCAAGGCCACACCCCCACCCTGCCCCACCTCTCTCCTCCTCATTTGCATTTAAAGCTAGACACAGAAACGGCTGTCTATTTGTGTGGCCATGTAGTTTTCTCAGCAGATGTATGAAATTGTAACCAAATAATTGAGTTGATATGGCAGGCCAGTTTAACATGACAGGCTAAAGTAGCGGAGTTGATATGGCAGGCCAGTTTAACATGACAGACTAAAGTAGCCTATTGTCACTGTTAATAAGCAGCCCTTTTCCACACACCAAGTGGCGCAGTACCTGCCATAATTCAGCCACCAATACAAACATATACTCGCCATTGGCGTGTGCTAAACTCGAGCCCTGTGTGTGTGTGTGCATGTGTGTGCTGGGACAGACTCTGCGTTAAGCCACAGTGACTTCTTCATGGTGCTGCTAATGGTAACCAGCCCTCTCTCACACAGTCCATCATTCCACATGCAGGAAGCGCACTCACTCAACACAGACCGGATTACCTTCAGACAAACATGCACTCAGACAAACAAACAAACAAAGAGACAAACAACACAAACAACATGCAGTGAGTCAGAATGAGTCAGCATCAGCCCCTGCAACCCACAGCCTAATACACACACACACACACACACAGACAAGTGCAGGCCTCTGACACACACACAAACACAGCATGTCCTCACACCCACGCACACACACAGACAAGTGCAGGTCCCCAAGATCAATAGAGGCAACGTGAGGGTCAAGAATAAAATTCAGTCTGGAGCCATTATTGATCAGACGGCCCTGACAGCCTTCTCCAGATACACACACACACACACACAAACACACAGGCTATTAAGTTCCACTGAGGAGAGGCACTGTATTAGTGTGTGTGTGTGTGTGTGCTCCCAGGAGTGCACTGCGCCAGTCCACCTCAGGGTCAGTGCAGGAGAGCAGCACTCACCAGGGGGATTCTGGGATAGCTCATGTCAGGGACGTGCACAGACATTTTGAGGGGCCATGGCTCTTACCTGAAAAAAGAACACCCCTCCCCCTTTGCGTGTGTGTGCGGGTGTGTGTGTGTATGTCATTCTATAAATGGCATATTGCTATTTTCATTGCAGTCAGATGAATTGCAGTCAGTCTTGAATTTCCCCTTTGGGGATCAATAAAGTATCTACTGTATCTATCTATCTATCTATCTAGATCCTTTGGGTGTTTGCCAACCTATTTGAGTTTTCTTTCTTTTAGATATTTTGGTTTGGACATTGTTCAGAGCTTAAAGCCACCTTAAGGTTATCAGACAATAGCTGACTGGCCTATAGAGCCTATTTTCAGAATATAAACAGTTCGGCCCACGCTGAGCCATGTTACATTACTCACTAGTGTGTTTATAATTTACTCTTAAAAGGTGACAATACATGTAGGCTATCTTTTATCAGACTCAGATAAAGGTTTTCATATTCATGTGCACTGCTAGTACTGAACACCTTTAGCACAGACCAGCCCAGGAGCCTTTTAGAGCCCATGTTTAGACTATCTATGTTGGACCTAACCATAAATGCATGTTCAAATTGATTTCAAGAGTGTGTGCGTGTGTGTGTGGGAGGAGTGTGTGCGTCAGTGTGTGGAGTGTCAGGTTTGATGAGGTATCTGATTTGTCTGCTGTCTCTCTGCAGGTCTCAGGTGTAAGCCAAAGTGCTCAGGAGTGAACCATTCATCACCTGCAGGTATAACACCTTCAGCGGAGCAATTCAATCCCACTGGAGTGTATGTGAGTGAGTGAGTGAGTGTGTGTAAGAGAGAGGGAGAGTGCGTGTGTGTAAGAGAGGGAGAGTGTGTGTATGAGTGTGAGTGTGTATCTGAATGTGTGTGTGAGAGATAGGGAGAGTGTGTGTGTGTGTATGATTGTGAGAGTGAGTGTGTATCTGAATGTGTGTGCGAGAGAGATAGGGAGAGTGTGTGTGTGTGTATGAGTGTGAGAGTGAGTGTGTATCTGAATGTGTGTGTGTGTGTGTGTGTATGAGTGTGAGAGTGAGTGCGGCTGTGAGTTTTTGTGTAGATAGTGCCCTCCAGTGGAAGACATCTGCTAGTACATGATCAGAGAAGCCTGTGGCTCTGGCTCATCTGTTGCCCTCCACCTCACACACACTCTTATTTCTGTTAGAATAATGCATCTAGGCCCCAGCTCTGGGGCAACTGGCTGGGGCACCTGCACCGTACACCGGCGACTGGGGTTCCATTCCTGCACCGTACACTGGCGACTGGGGTTCCATTCCTGCACCGTACACCGGCGACTGGGGTTTGATTCCTGCACCGTACGCCGGCGACTGGGGTTCGATTCCTGCACCGTACGCCGGCGACTGGGGTTGGATTCCTGCACCGTACACCGGCGACTGGGGTTTGATTCCTGCACCATACACCGGCGACTGGGGTTTGATTCCTGCACCGTACACCGGCGACTGGGGTTGGATTCCTGCACCGTACACCGGCGACTGGGGTTGGATTCCTGCCCCGTACACCGGCGACTGGGGTTCCATTCCTGCACCGTGGTCCTTTCCGGATCCCACCCCTGCTCTCGCTCCCACTCACTTCCTGTCTCTCTCCACTGTCCTATCATTAAAGGCATAAAAAAGCCCAAAACAATATACTTAAAAAAAAAAAAGAATAATGCATCTATCCATTTGGCTCAGACTGCCTGAGTTGGACGCGCGGATGTGATGTAATTGCCTGGCTTGTAGTACTGTAGCGTTCCAGTTCGTCTTTGTGGGAAAGAACATGGACGCCACCAGGGCAGCAGCTGTCTCGGTAGTGCTGGGCGCTTGCCTAGAACACGAGAGCAAGCTTGTGGCTCAGTAGTGCGGGTGCTTGCCTAGAACACGACAGCAAGCTTGTGGCTCGGTAGTGCGGGGCGCTTGCCTAGAACACGAGAGCAAGCTTGTGTCTCGGTAGTGCTGGGCGCTTGCCTAGAACACGACAGCAAGCTTGTGGCTCATCTAAACAAGCTACGGGAGGATTTACACTTGCATTCATATTCCAGCTTCATCACACTTACAATTTTAATTTCAACAAGTGCTGTGCGTTTTTCTGGAGCCACGAGGGGGGCAGTAGCTATTGCTATTGTTAGCTACACTAGTGCAGTGCCCGTTCAAACATGCTATTCCTGTAGCCCAATTACATGCCTGCAGGTAGGCCTGCAAATAGGATGATAGGGATAGGGAAAAATAGGGGAAAACATAATTCTAGGTAAGCATGCAATAATGAATAGGCCTACAGATAATATAATAATATAATAAATGTGAAGTGAGCAGAATTTAAGCATGGCGGCATGTGACATTTTTTACAAATCAAAATGACATAATCCTAACAGCTGTTTTCAGTCAAGGCTATATGCTTAGTCTATTGAATAACTTGACGATAGAGAAAACAAACCATTTTGTGGAATGATGCATCATATGGAATTTGCAATGGTGTGACTCAAAAACAGTCTCTGGTGGCCTATAAGTGACATCACACTCTGTCTGCCACTTGTTGCTTGTCGCTGGTTATGCTTTACATGTGTGGCATTCTGAGACGTTCTTTAATTCGGGACCATTATCGCTCGTTTCAATTTAGGACCTTGCAGTTGGAATTGTTGTTTGCTTAAAGTCTAAAGACAGTCCAAAGTAGCCTGGGCTATTCAAAGTGTCCGTTTATTGCACATCATTTTTTGCGTCATTTTGAAATATTATCTGTTTATAATGAGCTTAAGAGTCTATATAAAGACCGTCAAGGAACACATTTATGTCTATCTGATCTCTAACAGCAAAACATTATTGCTTTTCCATCAATAATATCAATGGTGTGTAGTTGTGTGTGTGTGGGGGGGTAGTTGTGTATGTGTGGAGGGGGGTTACAGTATGGGGTTTAGATGTGTGTTCAGGTGTGCATGGTCCATTTGTATCATACAAGTCTGTTTAGTTGTGTGTTCATAAATGTGTGTTGTTGCAGGTGTGTGTGTGTGTGTTCAAGACAGGTTTGTGTCTGAGGCAACTGTCTGTTCAGGTGAGCATGTGTGTGTGTGTGAGCGTGTGTGTGTGTGAGCATGTGTGTGTGTGTGTGAGCATGTGTGTGTGTGTGAGCATGTGTGTGTGAGCATGTGTGTGTGAGCATGTGTGTGTGTGTGTGTGTGAGCATGTGTGTGTGTGTGTGAGCATGTGTGTGTGTGTGTGAGCATGTGTGTGTGTGTGTGTGTGTGAGCATGTGTGTGTGTGTGTGAGCATGTGTGTGTGTGTGTGTGAGCATGTGTGTGTGTGTGTGTGTGTGTGTGTGTGAGCATGTGTGTGTGTGTGTGTGTGTGTGTGAGCGAGCATGTGTGTGTGTGTGTGTGTGTGAGCATGTGTGTGTGTGTGTGTGAAGCGCCTCTCTTGTGTCTGCTCTTGCATCTCTCATCTCCCTCCTCTGGAACTTAATGGCTTTCAAATGGTCCCCACAGATGAGTGTTTAATCTGCTGCCTCTTACAGCCCCCAGAGCACACACACACGCACGCTTACACTCCTGAGAGCGTCTACACACACACACACACGCTTACACTCCTGAGAGCGTCTACACACACACACACACACACACACACACACGCTTACACTCCTGAGAGCGTCTACACACACACACACACACACGCTTACACTCCTGAGAGCGTCTACACACACACACGCGCTTACACTCCTGAGAGCGTCTACACACACACACACACACACACGCTTACACTCCTGAGAGCGTCTACACACACACACACACACACACACGCTTACACTCCTGAGAACGTCTACACACACACACACACACGCACGCTTACACTCCTGAGAGCGTCTCTTCTGACCATCCCCGCGTCTCCTAGAGACCCGATCACCGTGCCAGAGGAGAGGCTCATTCAGTGTCCACAGGTGCTCTCTGGGTCCATCAGTGAGTGGGTGAACGACAGCACTTACACACACACACACACACAGAATCGCACACACATACGCACACACACAGCATGGAGCCAAACCCTCATGCCGGAGACAAACATCTGCTACGTTTAGGAAACATATGGAAGGAGATTACTCCCCCTCACAGCGCTACACACACTCACACACACACACACAGAAACACACACACACACACACAAACACATATATGTGAACAGATACACATACACATAAACACATACACAACGCTAAAACCACATAGACACTATGGAGGGCGTACTTAGTTTTGCGTTCATTCATTATTATGACCGCCACGCAGCGAAGCGGCAGTCATATAGGTTTTTTTTTAGGTTCAGATTATTTATTTATTTATTTTTTCGCATGTCCAAATTTCCGTCAAGGATTCCCGGAACACTGTAAGACCGGGGTACACGAAACTTGGTGGGCATGTAATCCCACATGGATAGCATGGAACCTCCTATTTTCGTTTTGATCTGTAGCCCCCCTGCTGGACTGGAACCCCCGAAAGGAGGGTAGGGCAAACATGGCCCTTTGATCTCAAAGGGCCATGTCAACCCATTCCATAACCACTCATTTCATGTATAGCGCCACCTAGTTAAACACAAAAAAGTAAAAATGAAGTGTGGTAATCGCAGGTATCTGTGACCTAACATAGTCAAAACTTAACGAAATTGGAAATGTAGGATCATTATGACACCCTCTGAATGCACGCCAAGTTTCGTGGAATTCCGTTCATGGGGGGCCACACAATAAATGAATTTATGTTACTATACACCAACTGGCCTGTAGGTGGCCGGAGACAGTTTTCTGTGAATATCTCGAGAACCGTAGGGCCTAGGAGGTCCACCTTTTTTTTGTATGTTGGTCTTAAGGCGGCATGTCAACCTATCCCATTACCACTTATTTCATGTATAGCGCCACCTAGTTAAAAATTAAAAAGCAAAACATTAGGTGTTTTCATCACAATATCTCTGGCTGACATGGTCAAAACTGCACGAAATTGAAAGTGTAGGATCATTATGACACCCTCCGAATGCATGCCAAGTTTCGTGGACTTTCGTTCATGGGGGGCCTTACAATAAAATAATTTATGTGTACATTTAGTGACCGTACACCAACAAGGATTCCCGGGACACTGAAAGACCGGGGTACACGAAACTTGGTGGGTATGTAACCCCACATGGATAGCATGGAACCATCATTTTTCGTTTTGATCTGTAGCCCCCCCGCTGGACTGGACCCCCCCGAAAGGAGGGTAGGGCAGACACAGTTTTCTGTGAATATCTTGAGAACCGTAGGGCCTAGGATGACCAATTTTTGCGTATGTTTGCCTCCAGGGGTCATGTAAACCCATTCCATATGCACACATGTGCATAAACAGATACACACGCACTCACATACATTCACAGTAATCCTACGTATGACACATACTCACACAGTAGACATATATATGCATGCATGCACACACACAGGCACATAAACAGGAAAACACACAAGCACATGCACATGCACGCACACACACACACCCACACACACATAAACATGTACACGCACACATGCACACAATTCAAGATAAACAGGCAAGATGGGGGTGGGGTTGTATAAAATGTATATTACATGTGAAATCTATGAACTAATCATGTTTTGGTACTTGTTGTCTAGCAGATACCAGTGAGAATTGAGTGTGCATAATGCAATACAGTGAGACAGTTAGAATCATATATGCCTTTCAGCGTGACTTATTTTTGTGGAAAACATGTGCTGGGGTCATATTTTGTACCGCTCTGCGGTACATCTAGTTCTATTTTGGAAGTAAAATAGAAAATGGAATAACAAGTAGTATATGACTTTTTGAAGTTCTATAGTTACTTGCTAAATGAAAATGATGCCGTATTTTCACCTATTTCAGGGATGGGCTACAAAAACAATGTTGACTTAATGAATGGATAATGTAAAATGTAAAATTCAATTAAGAAAGAAATGTCATTCTAACAGTGTTATTTGGACAGTAACTAAAAGATCTGGGGCCTCATGTACAAAGCTTGTGTACGCACAAAAATGCTGCGTACGTCACTTCTCACACACACATTCGGATGTAGGAAGACTGACTTAAACGTGAGAATGTGTGGTCCTCAACGGCAACTAAAATATCTGGCGTACGCACATTTCCAATGTGTATTGTCAGTTGGTGACACTTAGAGGCAATGCAGCACAACAACATTAGTTGATCGCGAGTTTAGGCCATTAAATGTGGGTTACTAAAAATGATAAAATTTTTAAAGTAGGCCTAGGCCTATTTTTCTAGACAAATGGACATGATGCAAAATGCGCAAATACTTGCCTAAGTTATGCAACAATCTATCAAGATAACGACAACTGTAGCCTTATTAGAGGATAAGAATTAAAAGGGAACGTGACACAGCGCCTATATTTGGTTACATGATTGTTGATGACTGACTTTTGAAGTGTTTTCCTTTCATATCTCTGATAGTTTTCATTTAAAAAAATACATATGGGACAGGATCATCCATGTGAATAGTTATAACCTGACTACTGTAATAAGCGTGAATATAAGCTATTTCCCTTAGTGTGATTGACTGTATAGGCTACTTTGACTTTCTTTGCATTATTGTTGTCACACTTGTGTGCAAATACAGGGATATGATCCAGAAATCGGAATGTTGTGGCAAGGTGGCCTGGATCAACTTTGTTTATTCCACTTCGAGTGTGCGATGCGTGTTAGGCCTACTGGGACACGATTGATTTAATGATTTTTTAATTACAGTAATGCGGTTGTGTTGTAATGGTTCAAATGCATCAAACCCAGTTATGCGAACCCTGTCACCTACTTGCAGACTGACCAATAATTCTGCCACGGTTGACCCTATAGCCTAACCACTGCCACGCTCTGCCACTTACAGATGACAGACATTACAGATGATAAAGACGTAAGATTATTGCCATTTCGTCGGATAAGCACTTCAACCTCGCATTTGCTGGAGATAAACTTTTTTATTAATTTGATGCTTTCAATTATTAAACTTTGGAGCAGGTTCGAGTATGAATGGATCCACAAATGAGTTTTCATTTTTATTAATATTGCGGGATAGGCCATTTTGTCTTCGCGGAGGTCTGCGCTCTCCAATGGCCTTCTAGTTAGCATATTAAAATGAGTGTGATTGAGGGAGGAGAGGGTGGAGTGTAATGCTTGTGTATATGCGCTTAATTTCACGTTAATTAGGATGTACAAAGAAAAGCTGCGTGGAATGCTGCGTACACAGTTATATATCAGGATTTTTTTGTGCATACGCTACATTTTAGGTTTGCACGTACGCAATGTTTTAGTATGAAACATTAAGAAATCGGCAAAAAAGTCGCTAGTGAATAAAATGTGAATTTTAGTCGCCAGAGATTACAAAAACCTTGGGGCGGTGGTAGTGTAGTGGTTAAGAAGCTGGGCTAGCGTGCAGTAGCCTGAAAGTTGTCGGTTCAATTCCCGGCTTCCACCGCTGTTCCCTTGAGCAAGGCACTTAACCCCAAGTTGCTCCGGGGACAATGTGATCCCTTGTAATATAGCTGACATGTAAGTCACTTTGGTCAATAAGTGTCTGCTAAATGTAATGTAATGTAATGTGATGTTTAAAAACATGTAACCCTACTATAATATACAATATTGAACAGTGTAGTGTGGCTCAATATCCAAGTGTGTGATCGCTAATACACATTTAATTTTCTTTAACTCATTGAGTGCCAAAAACGTAATATTAAGTTTTTCCTTCCCATGCGTTGAGTGCCAAAAACATAATATTACGTTTTTAGCTCTTTTTTTTAAATTACGAAACTAGACACTCTAACACACCTAATATGTGATTTTGGGAACTCTGTGATGAATGGAAATGAAATATATGAAGATCAAAAACTCATGAAAACGCACAATCTGGACATTTTATCATAACTCGGTTGCCGCTTTGGGTCGAATCAGTGATGCATGCACGTCAGGTCAAAACCAGGCCATTTTCGTGGGTCTATCACTAGGCAGTCTCGCCAGGTCTCGTTGATCACTTCCCGGAAGGTTAAGTAAGGTTAAGTAACAGGCAACACTTCATATTTCATGAAAGACGTTATATCTCCATTTCTAGAAAAAAAACTGTTTAGCTTGGGATTTCTCAGGAACAGAGGCGTGTAGAAATACACGGTTTTCACCCACCGAGAGCTTAAAGTCTCACCTTTTAATCGAGCTATTGTATGTGTTCATAGCTATAACACAGAATATGCTGTGGCTGTACAAAAATCATCAACAATGGTCTAGATTGCTGGCACTCTAGGAGAAAGCTCCCGAAAACAGCTTGGCATTCAATGAGTTAAGGGTTGTTTTAGGACACGTTTGAGTAGCCTAGGCTACAGTATGCCTGTTGGAAGCCACTCTGAGTAGTCAAAGGCGATTCAAAACGAATCAGAAAAGTCGAGACAGGACCAATCGTTAAAATTTCGGTGTCCACCACTCTAGTTCATCCAAAACAAACCAGAAGAGGGACTCAAAGTGCTAAATACCGGAATTTTCCTTGTGAGATATTTCCCAATTGGATGTAATTATTTGTCTCATTTTTGAGACAGAGATACTATATTGAGTAATGGCGGGCTTACATTGTACGATTTTGGTCTGTTTTCAGAGTCGGCGACTAAATTTCCAAAGTCGGACAGAAATCACGGGAGAATCGCGGCGCGCTCCCGTCAACTAGATTGTTAAGTGTAAGGTGCCAATCTTAGCGGTTTTAAGTCAGTCGGAGTCAGTCCTTTTCTAGTTTTGCCGTTACGACAATATCAAACATGTTTGATATTATCGCAAGTCTTTCTAGTCGTGGCTCATGCAAATAGTGACGTGAACTATTCACCTTATTCAGCCCCGCCCATTTTTTTAAATTCCACGTTGTCTTTAAATTTCCGGTCGGCTAGCTACGTCTAGTTAGCTTCATTGGGATAACACAGCAGAAGAGGATAGAGAGGCTAACTTATAGAACAGCCGCTCCAAAGTCAGTTTTTTCCTAACTTCAGATAGGAAAGCTGTATAACAGAAATGTCTTAAGTCACCAAAATCCTAAATAAACGTTCCTAACTTTAGGATGACCCATAATATATGATGCCAGTCATCTCGATAGAGCTCTGCTATCTCAATGTATCGCAATGGATGTACTGCTCAATCGGAAGTTCGGAGACAATTTGGGCAAAGCTAGCGCCCCCATGTTTGCGCGCGGAATAAGGTGAATAAAAACCAATAGTGACCTCTCTCCAACACAAAACAGGAAGGGGCAAAGTAGGCGACAGCTGTAGCCTATATGATTATTTGTTATTCTTACAATATTTGTCATTTCTTATACATATTTAGTCGGATCTTCCACGTGACAGAACAACTCTATAGCGGTTAGGGATGTCACGCATGAAACAATGCTGCAGAAACACGAAAATACAACTTTGAGTTTAGTAGGCTATCATTTCAGTTCCTGTTTATCTACGATGGGTAATAATTGAATTTAGTTGCAGTCTTGTAAATAGTAACCCTGCAAGATCCCTAGTCATTGCAAAATCATAGTCTGTGACTTAAAACTCTACTACTTGTCTTTAGATGTGAAAGGGTCTGAGACTGTAGTCTTTCAAAAATATTTTCCAAATCTTTCCAAAGTCTGTCAGTGTAAGGAGGGCTTAACAAAACATGGTCTAAAGTGGGTCTTAGCTCTGAAAGTTTTTTTTTTCTTATTCTTCTTTAAAAGGTCAGAACGAGTGACTTATGTCTATGTAATTGCCAATTATCTAGAGCTGGGACCTGTGTGAGAGGCGGGCCTGGCAATTAAGCAATTTTCAGGAGTGATTGTTAGCACCTGTCCTTTTCCTTGATAAATTCACTTCCTGTTTTGTGTAACTATACCATGAAAGGTCTTATACTGCTACGCGTGGGCTCTTTTAGCTGGTCCATTTAGAAGAGGCAAATTTCTCTCTGTTTTTTGACAGTCTGTTACCTTGAACCAAAGAGCACCCGAACCTTCTAAAAAAAATTCCTGTGAATTAAGAGCACGCCTTAATCTTCAAATTAGATTAGTTCCAATCGGATTGAAATAAAAAGGTCCATGGACAATCCCGAAAATGGCAACAACAGCAACAAATCATTTCCTCTGTATTTGCAATTGCAAACAGACTAAAATAGTTTACACCAACATACATGCAACTGCTACTTTGAATGCATCCATGATCACCAGGTTGCACTTTTGAAGAGCTCTAGCGCATAGGCCTACTGTGACGTTGGCTGCCTAAACCTCCGTTTTCTGTCAGTTTACATGCAAACGTTCAACCAAAGTTTTCCAAAATCTCCACTCTTGCCAGAGTTTAAGAAGAATAGTTTTCAGAGGCTTCTCTCTGTTTGCATGTAAACGAAGGGCACAAATGAAGGAAAACGTCAGTTTGTCTAAAACAACCATGCATGTGTAAACGGGCTCTGGATGAATGCTCATACCACCACTTTAGTGCATTCTCGATGTTCACCACTTGTATACTCTTATGTTTGATGACACCAAATCAACAAGTTTTTCCTGAGGGGTATTTCACAAAACCTAGATAAGGGATTAAGCTGGGATTTTTAGGTTACCCTGGATGAATTTAGCCTTAGTATCACAAAAGAGATGTCACATAATTTACCATGGGGATTTATTCTCTGCACCTAGCCTGTGGGGTGTACTACGAATCTCGATTAGTGGGTTAGCGAGGTATGTTGCGCTCAAAGCCAGGCAATGCCGTGACACTAAAGTGGATCTGTTTTAGTGTCGCTATATCACCATGGTATCTTATGCTGTCAACCAAACCTGGTCGGGAGGAGGTTATGTGCTAAGTTATAAAATCGTTTAATCTACCGCACACTGACCAATCAATTGTCTTAAAAAAGAAGTTCTCTCACGTGTAAAAAAAAGATTATCAGAGATTCCATGTACGTGAACATGAACTTCTTTATTAAAATATTTGCAAAATGCCATTTCAAACACACAGAGCTTAACAAAACACAGTACAATCATTGGTCTTGGTCAATCATTGCTGAGGCCCGGCAGGCTAGCCATGGAGCCACTGAAGCTCTCCACCACACACCACCTCGCCAGCCTCAAATCTGTGGCTCGTGATGATCCCTCTGCCCTTGTGTTCAAAGTTCTTGACATGAAGTCCTTTCCACTCCGCCACTGTAGCTCTTCACCAAAAGATTTTGTTGACTCCGTAGTCAAAGAGAACTTCCTTTTCATCGTCACCAGGGCTTTGGTGGTGGATGAGGGATCACATCTCTTTCCTCTCCTTTTATCATCACACTAAGTGCTTGAGCTTGATGTTGGCCTTCTTTTTAGAATGGTTGATGAGCCTGCCTACAGTCTGCATCCCAGGGTGGCAATCGCAGTTGTCCGAGTGGGCGTCAACGCACATGGATTCTCCCTTTGAGTTCTTGAAAAAGACATATCCAGTCTCCTTATCAGTGGTGGTCTGGTGAATTCAATGTCCCTCTCTGAATGTGACGACAGTCCCATGGTAGTCACACACCACCTCACCAGCCTCAAATCTGCGGGTCAGGATGAACCCTGCAAATGTAAAAAGCAACAGAACTGAACACCAAACAAACACAGAACATAGAAAGAAAATATGATGTCCTGCAGGCTTCTTGTCAGAGGCAGAGAGAAGAGGATGTGAAGATGGGTGCCTTCTTACACTTCACCTGGTCTGGGACATGCAGGCTAGTCATGGAGCCACTCTAGCTGTCCACCCTCTCCACCAAAAGATTTCTTTTTGACTCCGTAATCAAACAGGACTTCCTCATCTACCTCCAAAGCCCTGGTGGCAATGAAAAGGATCACATCTCTCCTCTCCTTTTATCACCACACTGAGGTGTTTGGGCTTGATGTTGGCCTTCTTTTTAGAATGGTTTATGAGCCTGCCGACAGTCTGCATCCCAGGGTGGCAATCACAGTTGTCCGAGTGGGCGTCAATGCACATGGATTCTCCCTTTGAGTTCTTGAAAAAGAAGACATATCCAATCTCCTTCTCAGTGGTGGTCTGGTGGTGAATTCTCTGTCCCTCTCTGAATGTGACGACAGTCCCATAGTAGTCACACACCACCTCGCCAGCCTCAAATCTGCGGCTCGTGATGATCCCTCTGCCCTTGTGTTCAAAGTTCTTGACATGAAGTCCTTTCCATCCTGTGTCTGAACAAGTTTCTGGATCTGCTTGCTGTCCATGATTCGGTCCTCAGATCCAGATGGTGCCCAGTTTCTGAGAACTTCCTCACTGATGTCGGCAGTCATCCCCTTCCATCCCTACTTCTTGATCCAAGCCTCCACCCGGTCTTTTGTTGGCTGACGCCAACTGCTGTCAAAATAAATAACAAAAGTTTAGTTAGTCATTGATACTCACCGCAAGCAATAACGATGGGGTACATTTCCAACAAGGCTGTAGATAATGTATTGACTAGTGGTGGATTTTTATCGTTCGTTCTCATGACACAGTTCACGTCGTTCAGTTCGCCAAGATGATTCGTTCTGGTTCGTTCGTTCATTCAGTCGCATTTCCGGTACAACGTAGTTCAGTGGTGAATCATGGAATGCAGGTTCTCAGCTCCTCGTTTGTGCAAACAGTCAACACAACACTGTAATTGTAGTGGCAAATATATAGCTGCAACTTCGTGATTATGTGTACTTTTAGACAAAGCAGCAGTAGCTAATGTGTTTCACCTTGACATTAAATTGACATATTGAAGGTAAATAGAGTAGACTACGGCTAGATCAGATAATTTTTTTTTTTAAATGTTTTCATTCATAAAGGAACAAAGACCTAGTAGACTATGCCAACAAACATGTTTAAAGGCCTGGCAGAAAGATTATATTGATGAAAAGGTTAAGTCCCTTTTGCCTAGGCTACAGAGCCATAATCACTCTGCTTCTAGCCAAGAATGAGTGACTGACTGAACGAGAACGGCAGACCGAAGTAAAACAGGTGGGGGGTCTTGGCGTGAGAACAAACTAACGAACGAGAGATTGAAGAGACATTATGTTATCATCATTAACTATCTCGTTATTTTTTATCGTATGCTCTTCCACTAGTCTCACTAGCCCATTTGTTTTTTTTTCATGGAAACGGTTGCTATGCTTTCATTCCCCTCATTGGCTAATTCGCTGAGAACGTTTTAGAAACAATGCAGACAACAGCATACGATTGGTTTGGCTCTTGCCTTAGAAAGCTGGGCCATAGGCATTCACAGCAGCACTAGGTCAGTGTGATTCAGCGACGAACGAAAGAACGAACAAGAACTGGAAAGGCGAATCAGTTCAGGTCGTTCATTTTAAAGACCCGTTCGAACGAACTGATTGGTTTGTGACTGACCCACCTCTAGTATTGACAGGTGAAGATAGTAGCTCCTCTGGCCAAACGCTAGCGACCACACACACACATTTAGAGAGGTTGAGAAGCCTGGAAATATAGGCTCTACCCTGAGGAAATATACAGTGGGCATCGCTTTCAAATGACCACTTCATTCGCGCATTACGAGGCCGTGAAGCTGCGTGAAGCTTTAGTACCACTTTCAGCCACTGTGCGTCGCTCTGCCACTGTACATCGCTCTGCCTGCCGCCCCCCTTCTGAAAAAGCAGGAGACTTGCCGAGAGTAATCCCAGCCTACGAATTCAATAACAAAATAAATCATGCATAATTAAACATTACCTCGATTTAGGCTACTTGGGTATGTCTTAAGGCTTGACTACACGGTGGTAACGAAAATCGAAATCGAAATTTGCTGTCTACATTATTGTCAGTGTTGGGTTAACGCAACTACGCAAATCAAAACAGTGGTGTGATAATTGAGCCAGTAGAGAAATAACTGTTCAGAATTAATCTGTAGCCAGTTTATGCGACGTTTTTAACAGGCTACGCTATAGAGGCTTAGACAACTATTAGCGTGTTTCCATCCAACTTCCTAATACGCATTTAATCTATTCGAATAAGAAATCCCGGTTGGAAACACGTGAAATGCCCATCAAAAATCCTAATGCGCATCTATATTTGATTAGCTAGAGGGGGGTGGATTAACTCTCGATGCGCATAAGGTATAATGCGAATCAAGTTGATGGAAACGGTTTATTCGCATCGTGTGACGTAACCTTCAGAGAATCTCAGCAATCTCTGGCGCTTCCCTATAACATTAGGCAACTTGATGTGTTCTCTTGCTTGTTTCCGTAGAATAAAACTGAATACACGCATCGGTGCACAGCTGTTTTGCTGACGCTAAAGTTTTCGCCAACAACTCGATTGGCACACATCGCAAGTTTATACAACTAGTGCAGTGCCCATTCAAACATGCCATTCCTGTAGAAAACCTGTAGCCCGACACATGCCCGCAGGTATGCCTGCTTTAACAATAGGATGATGGGGAAAAACATCATTCCAGCTAAGCATTCAATAATGTATACTGAATATCATAATATATTAGCCTATAATTAATGTGCAGTAGCCTAAGAAGAATTTAGGCATGACTGCATGTGATTTCTACAGATCGGAATGGAATAACACATGTTTTGAGTTAAGGCTATAGGCCTAGCTTATTGCATAACTTTCCCGATAGTGAAGACAAGCCGTTTTGTGATCGTTTGACATTTGCAACGATGTGACTCAAAAGCAGTGTTTGGTAGCATAAGTGATGTTTCTCTGTCTGCCACTTGTTGTCTAGCTGTGTGGCACGTCTTCTGAAACGTTAAATTCGGGACCATTAGCCCATCGCTTGTTTCAATTTGGGACCATGCAGTCGGAAATGTAGTTTGTTTATTCAAAGTCTCACGTCCAATGTAGCCTGGGCTATTCAAAGCATCAGTTTATTGCACATACTTTTCATGTAATTTTGAATAGAACTACATACCCGTGTTTGTTGGCCTGTTGTTGCAAAATCCGCGTAATCATTTTATGCAAGTAAACATACAGGAAGTCTTTATTGTTGATCAGAGATGATAATCAAATATCTTGCATTTTAACCGTGATTTGGTGCTGCCAAATCTCCGCTTATCCTCTCTCTGGTCCTGCGCGCAGTTCTGTGTGAGAGGGTGGCTATGGTAGAGCGGAGAAAGCCAACGTCTGTTTCTTTTACCGATATATAACGATATATTTAGCTTTTCTTATCCAAACAATGTCAAACTATGCACTGCACTTACTCATGCCAGTAGCAAGACACTACTCATGCCAGTAGCAAGACACCTGCCAAGTTTGAAATCAAACGGACCAACGACACGCAGACAGACAGTCAGACAGACATTCCTGCAATTTATGGATAGATAGATGCGATGGCTTGTTTGTTGGGATAGGCATCCGACAACGAGTACTCGGGGCAACAGCCAGGTCTATCATTCGTCATAATTCTTCAAACCCTGACTTGTGAATCTAAAGGTCTCCACCCACTGTTGCTCAGTGAAGTAGAGCTATAATCGGCCTTTAAATTTAGGCCCGACAAGACCCGAGCCCCACAGAAATCAGCCCGAGCCCTGACCGAGCCCGAGACTGACAGCTTTTTAAAAGCCCGAACCCGTTTACAGCCCGACATTATTCAAATGTCCGCACGCACGCAGCTCTTTTGCCTTTTGTCAAGAATGAGTAACATTTGACATAATTTATTCATGACTAACGTAGCCTAGGCCACTTGGAAGTTGGAACAAAGAACTAAAATAGCCCAAGTCCTCTCAGCATTCTGAAGTTTGCGGGAACCCTCCCATACGCAGCCCCGACATTAAACTCTATTGCAGATATCAATGCGTCTTTGTTCATGGGTTTGGCCTCACAGCAGAGGCTTAAATTTGCCCTACTTATTGACTGCAATCTAGTCAATTGACTGCTTGACAGGTTATTTTTATTTTTCTGTACAATAAACAAATACATCTGCTTTATGCCGCAGAATTACGCACTTGGCCAGCCTATAGAACGGGCACATTTTGGAGAGAATAGAGAATGTACGCACGCAAGAATCTGTAGGCTATTTGTGGCTGGTTACCAGCAAACAATGTTTAATGCATTAACTCAAGACGTCAAACCTTTTCTAAACAATACAAACAGAATGCAGCAGGCAGCAAATATAGAAGAGTCATTTCCAGTGGAAGAACAAAATGCTGAATGAAGCCCAAAGATATGAAGGCATATCTGACAAGTTGTTATTTTTTGAAGACGTACTGTAAATCATTGGGCTATAGGCCTAGTTTGCAAGAAGGAAACATAAAGCGTGAGCATGCCACACTATCCACAGCTGTGGTAGCGGGGGTAGGAGGATTACTGTTAGCGCAGGATTTATATATTATTATATAAAAACAGAAGGCCTGCTTCGAATGCAGGCTTGCCCAAAAAAAGGCCTGTGGTTTGCGCAGCCTACAGTAAGTAGGTCAGTGAGTTAGTCCTCTAGACTTCTTTTAAGCTGTCTCAGAGGTGGAAAGTTGCGTATGTTGGGGGCAGGGCCGAATTAACATATCATAGACCCTTGGCCTTGGGAACAAATGTCTGATGGCCCCCCCTGCCCCCCAGCCAACGTGAATCTGGCGGTCAGTTAATAGGCCTATCTGTGAGGCCAAGCCTCACCAAATAGCCCGTTTGTTTACAACTAACATTACATTTAATTAAACTGCTTATGCTATGCCGAAATAGTTTCAACATTTTGAATATCAGTGTCGGGTGAATTAGGAAATGCCTTATGGCTGAACGCTGCTTGGGATCCCCCCCTGTCAAGCAATAACCATACAAAAAGTTAAAAACAGATGACATGATTCGCGTCACTGACATAATGCACAAAAAATATAGCCTATATATTCCAATATATTCGAATACATGTGTTTATTTTAGAGGGGATATTCGAACGTCATTTTTGAGCAATTTTGACAGCCCTAGTCCACTGTAGGCTACGCCAATCGTCTATTAACACCTTCCACCTAACCCCGGTGAGTGGGGGTCGCTATAATGCGTGTGAAATAGCACCATTGAGTAGCCTATGCGAAATAGCCTTAAAATCGTTCCGGTGTTGTGTGCCTTCTGGTTTCTCCACCTACTGGTTTCCTTGTGCGTGCATGCGCTGCAGCAGTTGTCAGACATTCACAAACAAGTTGTTTTAGGCGATTTAGAGCGCTCGGCTACATTACAGCCACTCGGACAAAAGACATGTAAAAAAATATATGTTTTGAAAACTAGCATTAAACTGGATTCGATCCCGCAAAAGCAACACACGCGTGACTCTCTCCATCCTGATTCCCTACTCTTTGAGCCAACTAATATGTTACGCGAATCAATTAACTATTGTAGGCTACCATTAATTAATAACGTAGGCAACACCCAGGTAACATGTTGTCCAGGCTATCTGAAACAAGGGGTTGCCTCTCATCTACAACAACTGGTTACCTTGGGCTGCTACAGTCGTGCACAGTAGGCCTATGCTCTATGTGGTTGATCAACTAAAAATAAAAGATGTATTTGGTGATGACGTTATTGTAGGCCTAGTAGACCTAAATTCTGAGAAATTAAATGGTACGAGAAACGATCTACATAGCGCACAGTGTTGCGCGGTCTGCCCGAAATTAGCCTCAATACAGTAAAGCATCAATACAGTAAAGTCAACAGTAAAGAAGCTGAAGACGCGAGTTAAAATAATAAAGACACCCCTTCAGGAAAAGCGATATAGGCTATGGGAAATATTGGGAAAAGTTCTTAAAGAAGATGACAGTAGTACAAGTTATGGTCTATGTAGGCCTACTTCTTGCAAAGCCATTTAAAAGTATGACAGCCAAAACGGACAGCCTGCAGGAATAAATCTACCGGTATGTATAGGTTCGCGCATGCATAAAAGTTACCTTAGTTCGTTGTGATTGTGACTTTAAACAGTGGATGTGCTTTAGTAAATGTGCTTTGTGCTTCATTCAGCATTATAAACCAGTTCTTACGCTAACGTTTTGACCAGCAATGTATCTCAGTCTTGCCTATACCTTGCCTCACCATTTCTGTTTTCGAAAGAAAGATGTATGTCCATGGCCTTCAAATCTTATCCTAGTGTTCTAATCCTTGGTGTTTGCGTGCGTGCTTGCGCTCTTATTCTCATTCTCTCTCCTGCGCAAACATTATGTCCTGCATGCCTACTGCATAAAGTTTCGCAAATAAATTAGTTTGTTTTAGGCTACAGAAATGGCCTACTGTCACACTGCATGCAGGCTATAACCAAAAGCACACATTTTGTAAATAAGCGGGTCGGATTGATTAAAATATCGGGCGACCGCGGGCCGCTTGTGACCAAACCCGCGCAACACTGCACCAGACCGCGATGTTTTCAAGGGTTGAATGAAGGGAGTTTGCAAAAAATAGTGTATTTTTCAAGTCAATAAACATTCTTAATTTTCGAATGTATTTGTCAGGGAACATCTAACTTTTAAAAACCATAGGCCTGGTAGTCGCTCAGACAAGGAGTTATAAGACAAAGGCAATACCATTTGTGTCACCTAATGCAGTTCAGTGAATTAGCAAGATACCATCAGAAGCCAAAAATCATAAAGCACCTGTGCGCGCGCGCGCTCTCTCCCCTGCACATGAAGCTGTCTGCGTGTTGTAGGCTAGATTTGCGTGAGTTCTTTCTATCTGCTTTACTTTTGTGAGTTGCGACCACCTAGGCTATGTTATAGACGTTCTATGAGGTACCAGTGTTTAGCTGTGTCACAAAACAATAAGCTTTGTCAGACTTACTTATTACTTTTAAAATGATATTCAGGGCTATATACATTTTAAACATTTGGGGCTGAAGACCCGACAAAGCCTTGCGTTAATTCTTCAGATGGGAAGTGTCAGGAATTTTCATACGAGAGACGCTCTCATTGGTGGTTAGTATAGGGAATTGACAGCAACATATCCAATCACATTATGAGAGATGCTGAATTTAACATAAACTGCGATGTTTGATTTTAAATTAATATAAATTTAGCTGGGACTGTAAGCTGGCACACGTGGGTGATCGATGTTTTCAGTGGGTGCCCGAGAGTCGGAGCACCCACGGTATCGGCGCCTATGACAAGCGTATCTCGCGGTTGCATCCATTACAAACAAACATGCAATGTGAACGTCTGGGATTGGGAAGAGCACTAAATGCTCTGAATAAGCACGAAGTCAAACCTTTAAATGAAACACTTTAATAATCAAAAAAATAAACCGCTAATGAAGTAAACTTGTGACCATCAAAATTCGTTTATCGCCTGTAACTCCGTGATAACAGGACGTAACAGGAAGGCATTTGGCTGAGCAACGGAGGTTAATATGCTCTATATTTTGTCCAAATGATGTCTGTCTATCATCGTTGCACTCGGAGAAAACCAGAATGTTTAATTTGTCCTGCGTTTCTTTTACAGCTGCAAACGGGATTCACTCGCAGTTAACCAAATATTTCTTTATTAGGGCAGGGCAGGCATATTTCTGGCTATTAAATTTTCCAAACCAGTCTGCTAAAGTCTGTAGTGAAGTCTGTGTAGGGTTTTCCAGGCTCCATTTCTTTTTACGAGACACCCTGCTCACTTGAGCCATCTACCGGTTGTTTGGGTTGTTGCAGCGTCTCACTGGGAAAATACAAATTAAAGTCGCGTGACACCGCGTGATCCCACGCGCGGACCGCGAGTGAAGCTGGCCAAGTCGAAGCACTGTACACATAGCGAAATTAAGGTGTCCTAGCAGGGAGAGCAAATCTCTTGGAAAAGGACGAAGACTTCTGAGCCTCCCTCATGACCTGTCATGCAATTTAATTTCTCGATGGGCAGTGAGGCTTGCATACGGTTACAATCTAGAGTGATGCCTAGACATTCAATGACTTGAAGAGAGGTTGTGAAGCCTGGAAATATAGGCTCTATCGTGAGGAACTATACACATAGCGATAGGAGAAGTGTAAGATAGGATTTTTCTCAATTTGGTATTACAGAAACATATCCTATCTTATCTCAGGTTCTATCCTAAGTAGGCGATCTATCATCGACGTTCAGCTTTTATGTCTGTTACTTAGCAACAGATGAAACTTGTTGTTGGATCACCTCACTTCACAACTGACAGCTAGCAGCTATCATAATAATAATTCAATGTGGAGTTCATTACCCGTTGGAAACTTGATGTAACGTCGCGCTAATCCACCAATGGCGTTTGCCACCTCTGTTAAAGGAGAATTCCGGTGTGATATTGACCTAAAGTGTGTTGAAACATGATACCGAGTGTGAACGTAGAACTATGTCTAGCTCATCTCGGCTTGTCCCCTGCACTCAGAAATCGGGCGCTAGTTATCGGCCTAGCCATGCAAATAAATCACTGTTTTACACCATTTACGAGTCTCAAAGTAGCTCCATACTTCATTGTTAGACTTCCGAGGGCCTTGACATTTAAAACGAGACATTGATTTAATTTATTTACAAGACGATTTATACCGACAGTACCTGCGCTACATGTAACAAAAGAGCTGCCATCTTGCTTATTTGTAAAAGTAATTTGACAGTTAGGAGAGCTGATGGGTCATCCTAAAGTTAGGACAGTTTATTTAGGATTTTGATAACTTCGGAAA
Organism: Alosa pseudoharengus; assembly: GCF_046254945.1. Taxonomy (NCBI): domain Eukaryota; kingdom Metazoa; phylum Chordata; class Actinopteri; order Clupeiformes; family Clupeidae; genus Alosa; species Alosa pseudoharengus. The sequence goes on from NW_027468657.1 coordinate 3,060,866, forward strand.
TGTGTATTACAGAAATATCCTATCTGGAGTTAAGATAAGAAACTGACTTTAGGATTGGCCGTTCTGTAATGACTTTTTTCCTAAATCCGATCCTAACCCTTGTTACCGTAGTTACCAAACAGATAAGATAGGATTTTCGAGTTAGGAAGTTTCTGTAATACGCCCCCAGAACTGCAAAAATAAAAAAATAAAAATATATAAGATAAACATAATTTGCCTAAATATAGATTATGGTGTGCTTAGTTGTGTTTGTGCAAAACATGCTCACCTTGAGACAACACCTATCCTAGCACCCATCTTATCACCAAATTGGCAAAGGAGCGCTTAAGTGCAGTGATACAATGGTCTGGATTTGCGGCTGGGAAATCCACGAGAAGAAAATCATCTGCCATGTCAGAGAAGATGGAGTTTGAACGGCAACTTGTCATTATTAAGAAGAATCCAGCACAGTGCCTGGGATAATGTGTGGAAGCACAACAGAATTGTAACTAGATTAATGTCATTACCTGCTAGATTTGGCTCCTCAGCTGGTGTGATACGGCTGCAGACGAGGGAACAAACGGAGCCGATGGTCACAGGGACTGTAGTTCCCAGAGTCCTTCTCAGGACGATCACCTCCACCTGTTGATGCTCGGAACCCCCGGAGACCTGTTGAGCGGTAGCTGATGAAGAGAATGCAGTGGCGAGAGAGTTGGATTCCAGCACCTGGATTCTGGTGTTGATCTCGAGGAGGGAGGATCGCTTATGTTGAGAGTGCTTAACGTTACTGATCTACTTGGCAAACGAGAGCTTCCCTGCCATGGCATCCTCTGCTTGACTGATTTGACACGGATCGTCATCATGGTCTTCAGCAGGGCGAGTATGAGCAGAAACCGCAAATGACTCCTAAAGCCGGGTAGAATATCTGAGCCGATGCAAAGCAGCAAGCGGAGAGGGCAGTGAGAGTAAACAGACTGATGCAGCCCTTATGAGAGGCCACTTGCGAGCAAAGGAAGTGATCAGCTGAGTGGAACAGCTGAAGTGGGCTGGGTTTGGCATAGCCAATAAGAAGCTGACAGCTGAAGTGGGCTGGGTTTGGCATAGCCAATAAGAAGCTGACAGCTGAAGTGGGCTGGGTTTGGCATAGCCAATAAGAAACTGACAGCAGGCTTGACTACACGGCCTGCCAGAACTAACGCAGAATGCTTGATTTAATGAAATTAAAAACACTATTTTTATGGATTAAACAACTGCAAAACAAAAAACAGTGGATTCTAGGCTATAGCAGTGCAAGTGTCCCCTGGGCAATATAGTGTCCCCTGGACAATATAGCTCAATGACTGAAGAAAGAGCACAGGACAGGTATAATGCACAAGCGCCTGCCCTGCCCTGCACTATGCACACACACACGCACCTAAATACTAATAGTAGATGCAGTCACTTTAAATCACAGGCATGACTTATTATGTGTGGTTCTCGACACCATCGACGGTTGGGGGTTATAGGCTCTCAGTGCCCTGAGTTGGTTTAAGGCCTTCTTGTTTTTGGCGTCTGCCACCAACCGCTCCTTCTCCTCCGTCGAGAGCTTTGAATGCCCGCTTGCCAGGTGCTTGTCCAAGCGCAAGCTTGAATATGAGCAGCCTGGCAAGGGGCAGGGTTCAGTGCGTATCAGGATCCTGCCCGTCCCCAGCTGGAACAGGATGCTCCTCTCGATGGAGTTGGTCACCTGGTGCCCGTGGGTCAGGTGGTTGGCCAGAGCGGCATAAAGCCGCTGGCAAATGGGGCAGAAGGTTGCTTTCTTGGTTTGCGTCATCCTCTCCAAAAAAATCAGGCCAAACTGAAAAATATTGGAGTATAGGGTTAACCTGAAGGCCCAGGTGAGGTCCCTCGGACGGGAGCTTGAAATCTCCCGGCGTAGGAGCCGAGCCTTGGCCAGACGGCTGAGGCGGTTGAATGTGAGAGTCCAATCATCATTGACCTTGTGAAAAAAATATGTGTTTGTGTGTTTGTCTTTTCTAAGAAATGTGTGGTATGGACCCATTTATCAGATATCAGCCGGCTTTATTGACGTGTGAAATGTGATTGCTAATTATCCAGACAAACCTGTTTGCAATAGGCTACAACATTTTCTAACAGGTTCGTTTAGGTTCACCCAGGCTACAAGTGTGTTACATTTTCCGAACAGGTCAACTAATAAACAGCATAAGCTAGACTACAAACACAATAGGGAAAAAGAAAACTTTACACATAAGTGGCCAGTGGTCCCCAAACTTTTTCTTCCGAGGGCCAGCTCACTATGCCTGGCTCTAAGAGAGGGCCAGAGACTTGGAGTATATTAGTAACCATAAATAGCTTAGTGCTGTGAACAACAGCAGTCTACCTTAGTTGAACATTTCATTACATTTAATCATAGGCTACTGCAATTTACCATTGTTAGCTGTGTTTATATTGCCATCATACAATATCAGTGTAAAATGTAGCTCAAATGAAATAATACTAATAGCAGAGAAATAATATTACCAGGTAGTCCCAAAAGTGTATTTTATTCAAAATGTTTTATTCAAAACTCTGTGTCTATGCATACACAGCTCAAGTTGTGAACAAGCAATATCCTACAAATAATTTGAAGTTCTCAAACTATGAGAGTTTTATGAAGTGCTGGCAAAAACATCTGAAATGACCACTTTCACTCACCTGATGAGAACTTTGTGAATTGTGAATTTGTACATTTGAACAAGTGAATAAAAATAGAAATAATTATCCCAGAAAGTCCCAGAAATATGACTTGAATAAAAGTTAGTTAGTTTGTAACAATTAATTGATAAACTTTTAGAATACTTTGAGCACTGATGCAGTCAGCATAGGCCTCTTACATTGTTTGCAGGTAGGCCTACATTTCATTCCGTTTTCGATGGCAAACGCGAAACAGCGCCAAAACAACCACCAGTGGACAAAGAGTATTACATTGGTGCTTTTAAGACTCGTCATAGAGAATGAATGGGGGAAATTACGGAGGTTATAGTTTGACGATGTCGTACTCCCATGCGGGGCAGATGCTATATACCACGGATATGTTTTGGGGGGCCACCCAAAATGAAGTGGCGGGCCGTATCTGGCCCGCGGGCCGTAGTTTGGGGACCACTGGCCTAGGCGTAATGTTAATTCCACTGTTCCCATTGATATTCAAGCTGTCTTCATGCCTCAGTCAATCTGAAACAACACAAAATAAACATCAGCCATTCATTCCTTTTTGAAAATAACTCACAATTACACTTGTCTTTGTATTTATCATCAGTGATCCTGTGTAGCGTTAATCGCTAGCCTAGAAATCTAGACGCACCCTAGCGGCGGCAAATTAATTTGCTCAGCCTGTACGTCTAGTATCGAACCATAGGAATTTCTATTGGCTTAACACCGTGGATGTTCTCCAATCACAGCGCTCTATTTCATTAGAGAGTCTTAAGGCGGGCTTAACAGGATAACGACATCCTGCGACGGTGAACAACAAGGAAGGTGGCTATGGCGAACGAAGAGCGGTTGTTTGAATCGGCGTTGGCGTCAACTTTGGAGGAGTTGGACTTGTGCTTTTCTGTGAAAGTAGAGCAACACAATGCACTTAAGTCATTCCTTTCGAAGAAGGATGTATTTGCCGTTTTGCCGACCGGATACGGATATGATCGTAGTGCTGGCCTATTGCATGCCTAGGCAGTTTGAAAGACAATTCTCTGCCCGCCCCTTGGATTAAGCAGGTGAATGATTCGATTCCAGACTATACATTTCAATGATATAGGATGGCCCGCCAGGCTAGTTAATCGCGTTTTTTCCAAAATAGTTACTGTGATGGCTGTCTTGCCCACTGTAATCTAAAAAGCTGGTATATTGTTGAAAAATAATAGCATAGTTAACCTTAAAGTTAAGTTATCAATCGCTCGGCTGCTTCATGTTGTGTCTGAATAAACCAACAAATACCCCGTTTACATGAGCATGTGTATTTTTATAAACGAAGACATTTCCCTACGTTTGAGCCTTTCATTTAGACGCAAACGGAGAATTCGCCCCGTAAAACGGTTATCCAAAAGAACTCCGGCCAAAGTGTTTTTTTTTTTAAAACTCCGTTTATGCGTTTGGTTCTAAACTGTGGTAAACGGAGTTTTGGGCAGCCAATGTCACAGTATGCGACAGAAGTACACCAAATCCAAATGTGCGATCAATGTTTACATTTACATGTTCTCACGTGCGACTTTTCAGGGTTCTGATTGGTTAATGTGAGCTTGAGGCTATCGTTAGACTGCCACTGTGGTTTGGCGTGCTCATGACAGCATGTATGTACAGGGGTTCGTGTAAACACATTTAACCCTCTATACCCCAGTGGAATTCTACAACAATGCCCCAGATTCCTGGGAATTCTAAGAGAAAAGGGCAATTTGAGAAACATTTCAAATAACCAAGAATAACTAAAAATCTAATGAAAAGTGTCAATTGTAAGTTTCTTTCAGTTTAAAGAATAGAAATGGCTCTTTCAAATTATATATGATCCATTAAGAATTATATATTCATGTTTCCCATAGACGGCCATAGGCCTACTCACTTAGAGTCTCAAAGTATTTTACTAACAAAAAGTTATAAATATGGTTCACATTTTTCTGTATTAGAAGCTGGGAAACAAGATACTATTTCATTGAAATAGACTGGCATATCTTGCACTTATTTGGAATTTAGCTGGACAGTGAGCCTTACAGCTAAAAAATGAGGCCAGAAGCATAGCACATGAAATCGTGACTCATTTGATAAGCATGTCACCAAGAACAGGGACTGTTAAACCTGACATGGATTTACGTTTTGTTTTACATGCACATCATGTTATATCATTTATCTAAACTTGATCAGTTGATGCTAATGAACCTGTTCACTAACCTTCAACCTATCCTGTACTAACATTACGAGTCTCAGACTAACGTTACATCAGTGAAGGTAGCAAATTAGCAGGCTTTTTGTAATCACAAAGATGACGAGACATTGGCCTACTTGTATACAAATACATTTTCCTGACATCCGTAAGCAGAAATCACAACGGTGGTTCCCGCTTTGGTTATTAGTCAACATAAAAACTTATTGAGAGAGACATACATAAGTAGTAGTTTGCAATAACTATCTGTCTTTTGATTTTGAGATAGCGGACTATTTGAAAGTCAAACTGGATGGATCCGAATCACACCAACCCAAAGATATGCTCTCGTGGTGCACCCTTACACAGCCTAAAGTGCACACACACACACAAGCACCCTTACACAGCCTAAAGTGCACACACACACACACAAGCACCCTTACACAGCCTAAAGTGCACACACACACAAGCACCCTTACACAGCCTAAAGTGCACACACACACACACACACACACACAAGCACCCTTACACAGCCTAAAGTGCACACACACACACACAAGCACCCTTACACAGCCTAAAGTGCACACACACTAGAGTTGGATGTCTCGAGACCGGTCTCGAGACCACTTTTACGTGGTCTCGGTCTTGTCACAGTCTCGACCGTCTTTGGTCTTGGTCTTGTCTTGGTCTCGGATCCCTCGGTCTTGTCTTGGTCTCATTGTCTTGGTCTTGCAGTCTCGGGTCGACATAGTGGTCGGGAGATTTGCAACAAATATGTCCATGATACAAAACATAACATTCGATAATGCAACATTAAATTATTTAGCCTTTCACGCCCTTCAAATGCAACCTTTCAAATGCAACCAATCAATGACATACATGTATTTTGTTGTGATTAAGAAACTGGCGCTCATTCAATCAAAAGACGCAAGTGTAGCCAGCGCGAAACGTTAGGTTTACGTCGTAGCTAGTCCCAGTCAGACCTAGTAATAATAATGTCAGCGAATTCCGCCATCATTAAATTTGCATTCACGGAACATAAAGAAATTTGCAGTCCAGGGGCAAGAAAGAAGCATTCTGCAAAATGCAAGTTTTGCAAAGTCTCTCTCTCTCATCATTGTCATGCAATTGCTATAGCCTACATAGTTTATCTCACCCAGTCTACGAAAACATTTACAGTGAGTGAGCTCACAGTCACACACATTCATGACATGGTCTGTCTCTGCATTGTTCTGTCTGTAGTTGAAATAATACCTTCTTAAATTTAATTTAAACTGGGACTGAACCTCTTACCCCAGCAGGGTTCTCAAGTCTCACGCAATGGGCGTGAGACACACGCAATTCAACAAGTTCACACGCTCACACACCACACCTTGCATTTCTCACGCAGAAATATTACTAGGGATGTCAAGGTATCTGCATAATTATTAGAGGAGGCGCAGGGATACGAGAGGATTTCTCGCAGGGTTCAGAACTAGCGCACCACTCACCAGCAAAATCAAAAAAATAAATAGCCACCGACATCCAATCAAAAAATAGTAGGCTATTCGTTGTATCCGGGTAAAATTCCAAAATAGCACATCCCCTCCCTACAACCACGTTATGCTTGTGTGGGGTTACACGTTTAAGATTTCAAAACTGCACCAGCATTCTTTTTATTCAGAAATTCAACTGTCTGTCATTTGGTAAACCAGCCTACTTATGGTACTTTACAGGGTGTGTAAATCAAGCCTTTTCACAAACATTTGGCCTAGCCTACTTTATGGCAAAATTATTTCTTATCTACAAACTAAACTAAACTGTCGGTCATTAAGAAAACCTAATGATTGTGTCGTTATAGCTTTGTGTAAGCCAGACATCAGCAACGTTCATTTTACACGACCAATCACTCTCGTGGCTGCCTGCACTTTCCCTGTCGTCACGGCTGCAACTTTCGCACTCGTTTGTGCTTTTTAGCGCCGTGTTCATCAGGTCCCGGGACACCCATCTGATCCTCCATGGACCATGTCAACAATGAATGAAAATTAGCTTATTATTAACGAGTGTTATCAATTTGAGCGAGTATGCTACACATAGGCCTACATTTTTTTCTAAACATAGAGGACTGCTGCAGACAATGACCTGCCAACCACCATAATGTATAATGAACTTGCTGTCCTCGGTTTCGGCATGCACATGCTTAGTCTAATGATTCAGTGACAATATAGGCTACTCAAGTGAATAAAGCAATTAGCCTAATAAATAAAATATTTGTCTCACTCAGTACATATAGGCCTACATCTCGTAAATTGGTGAGCCATAGAATATCCCAGCGTCATGATTATTATATTTCAAGATTCCAATCTATCCCACCTAAATATGAAAAGTTATTTCTACTGACATGCTTCCTGGTGACATAAAAAAACAAAAAAGAGACATAGGCTATGCATTATACTTTCCCAGACAAAAACAAGATATAGGATGTATAGATTACAATGACAAATTCAAGGTCTCAAAGGGTTAATGCTTCTTTCCATTTTTTTTTTATAATTAGTGAGTGAGTGCACCCCCCCCCCCCCCAATCTCACTCCAAGCTGAGCTCAAAACTTGAGAACCCTGCCCCAGTATGCTGCTCTTTTTCAATTGATGCAAGTTATGGTGTAACACCAGAGACTTTCTAATGTGGAGACACAGCACTCAAAAAATCCTCCATAGAAATGCATGGGGCTAGTTTGCAACGCCAATATGGCCGTTGTCTACACATATCCCACCCCTTCCTCGCCAAAATGTCGACATGTGTATACATTGAGCGAATCATGTGGTGTGAGTTGACTACTTTGAGCCAATTATGTGCTGTGTTGTGCAGACATTGTGCCAATCATGTGTTGTGAACTCGACACTGGAGCACGGTTGGTGTGGTGAAGCCTTGCGCACGCGCATTTCTGCTGAATAGGATGCCCGATGAGTACCCAAAAAGCGTTGCAATATGGCCGCCGAGTGGAGGGACATGCCTAAAAGGACTTTGGTAACACTAGCTCGCTAGCTGTTTTTTTTTTTTTTTTTGGTCTCGGTCTTGGTCTCGGTCTCGTCTCGACTTTGTCTTGGTCTTGACTCAGTCTGTCTTGGCCTTGGTCTCGTCTTGGTCTCGGTCTTGATACCCTCTGGTCTTGGTAGTGTCTTGGTCTCGGTTTAGGTGGTCTTGACTACAAGTCTAGCACACACACACACAAGCACCCTTACACAGCCTAAAGTGCACACACACACACAAGCACCCTTACACAGCCTAAAGTGCACACACACACACACAAGCACCCTTACACAGCCTAAAGTGCACACACACACACACAAGCACCCTAACACAGCCTAAAGCACAAGCACAAAGTCTCTTGTAGACATAAACTGCACAATGCCAGTCATGCAAGACCTTGCACACAATACTCTCACTCCCTCTCACACACACACACACACACGGGGATAAATCCCCTCACAGTCTGTCCAGCGGAGAGAGGACGGCTGCAGATTAGAGCAGTGGGGTGAGACCGGTCAGAGGGAGAGGGATGGAGAGAGAGATGGAGAGAGGGAGAGGGATGGAGAGAGGGAGAGGGATGGAGAGAGGGAGAGAGGGGTGGAGGGAGAGAGAGGGGTGGAGAGAGAGAGAGAGGGGTGGAGGGAGGGAGAGGGATGGAGAGAGGGAGGGGTGGAGAGAGAGAGAAATGGAGGGAGGGAGAGAGGGATGGAGGAAGAGAGATAATATATAAACAGTATATTGTAATAGAGAGGAAGATTTATATATATATTATATATATATATAGATATGGTATAAAAGAGATGAAGATTTATACGTATTTATATGGTATAAGAGAGACAAAAATGAAAAGTGGATTTGCTCCTTGTGACAATTCCATGAAGATGTTCTAATACCATGCTTGAATGTCTGTGTGTGTGTGTGACAATTCCATAAAGATGTTCTAATACCATGCTTGAATGTCTGTGTGTGTGTGTGACAATTCCATAAAGGTGTTCTATTACCATGCTTGAATGTCTGTGTGTGTGTGTGAATTCCATAAAGATGTTCTATTAACATGGTTGAATGTCTGTGAATGGAGACAGAGGAGAAATAGAACACTATAAGGCATCGCACAGACGTGTGTGTGCACATGCGTGACTGAGTGTGTATGCGTTTCTGTGTGTGTGTGTGAAGTGGCCACTTCTTAATGGGACCCACTGTATGGAAGTGGGCTAAGTAAAATAGAGATGTTTTAAATAAGATAAGGTTAATCAGAATTCTACGATATGCCCGCTTGACAACGGCAGAGATAGAACTGCCCTTTGGCCATAGCAACCATCCATTTAGAACGACTGGACTTCATAGCAACCAAAGATCTGAGCTGTGTTGCAATGTGAGGCAAAGTATAGAAAGGTGATGAAACATACAGAGACAGGTCAAGAAATATAGTGCAGTGTAGACAGTAGTATACAGTTGATTTACAGAACGTGGTTTAGAGTAATTAAATATAAATATGTACAGTGTATTAGCAGTTATCTCATACAATAAGTAGAATAATGTAGGCTATGTAGATGTAGCAGTAACATTATAATAGTAGAAATAATAATATAGATATATGCAGTGTATTAACAGAATATAATAAAACAGAATAAATATGGATATTCAATATGACAAATATATAACAGATATGTACATAACATACAGCTATGTGCAGTGTGGAAACAGTGTCATTGTAGTGCAGAAACAACACTATAAGAGTAGTAAGAATAAGTCTATGTGCAGGATGAATAGTATAAAGATCAGTAGAATAACTATGTATAAATGTAATTACAGTAGGCCTATGTACATTTGTAAATAAATAAAAAATTATGGGTGAGAGGGATAAATTAATTTTATTTAATCGTAAAAGTAAATTGCATTCAATTAAATTGCAATTAAAAATCTTTCCAGTAGGCTTTAATGTCACGCAAAAAGTAAAGAACCAGAACTTGAGTGTAGTTTTTTGCTGGGTCCCAGGCCATGTTGGTCTGAGGGGAAATGAGAAAGCGGACAGTGCTGCTAAGCAAGCTCTCAATGAAGAAGTCACAGAATGTCAAATCCCTGCCCCAGACCTTAAACCTATACTGAACTCTTACATCTCAGATAAGTGGCAATCTGAATGGGATTAATGTACCAACAACAAGCAAGGAATGTGAATTTTGGCACATTTTCATGATCCACTGGGTCGTTATGGGCCACACAAAATACGGTGTTGCTAAAATGACTCCTATTGTGGCTATTAGAGACATGCGTTCATGAGTATCCAGCTACATTCAATGAGTTAAGTAAAATATATTCACACACACAAAAAAAACATCACTAATGTTGTGGACATTCCTTTATTCTGAGATACATCAATAGGCTCTCAAAACAATCCCAAACAGACATAAGGTCTTTATAGAGCAAATCCATATAGATTATTTGTCAAATAAACCAGTAAAACAGAATTAGGGGATGGAATATATAACATTCACACTCATAGCTCATATTTTTAAAATAAATCAGTGAAAAAGTATCCTGACAAACAAGCAGCATTTTAATGCCTTAGTCATATTTCATAATTTCAAAATTTTCTCTAGGTTACCTGATAGCCCAGTTTGAGAGGTGCAAGATGCGTGACATTATTTATTTTTGCAGCCAATCACTGCTGTTGTTTTATTTTATTGATTTGATTTTAGTCATAGAAGCTAAATTCGAAGGCAGGCCACAGGTAAAATCCAACGAACTGCATTCACCCCGCAAGGCAATAGTTGAATAGAGCTTTTGAGGTATTGCCACTGCTCCAACACTGAAAGGCACTGTTAGAATGCTTGGATCAAGCCAGGTTCAGCATAGCGTATGTCACTGTTTGCTCATGTTGGTGACCGGACCAGGGCAAGCACACTTTCGCAGTTCCCACCGGAAATGCAGTCTAGTTCAGTATTCATTTCATCAGACCAGATGATATTACTTCTCATGGTCAAATATATCTTGTAGGCAATACATTGTCATGTCAGGAGGTGGGTCAACCAAGTATTTAAGAATAAAGGTAAGATAGACTATCCAAAATAGTAATGAAAATAAGACAGGCCTGAAACAGAAGTGTTACCTTTCTGCTGCGTGGGCAAAGTGTGTGTGTGTGTGTGTGTGTGTAGAGAAGTCCTGAAACAAGTGTTATCTTTCTGCTGCATGGGCAAAGTGTGTGTGTGTGTGTGTGTAAAGAAGTCCTGAAACAGAAGTGTTATCTTTCTGCTGCATGGACAGTGTAGGAATGAAGAGCAGTCCATTCTGATGCCATCGATAGCAACAACTCTATCTCTCTCTCTCTCACACACACACACACAGGCGTCCATTCCGATGCTGTCGATAGCGGTCCATGTCCTTGTGCAGAGATGGCTGTGTCTGTGTGTAGAGAGAAAGATGGCTGGGTGTGTGTGTGTGTAGAGAGATGACTGTGTGGAGAGAGAGAGAGATGGCCGTGCGTGTGTGTGTAGAGAGAGATGACTGTGTGTGTGTGTAGAGAGAGAGAGAGAGGGATGGCTGTGTGTGTGTGTGTAGAGAGAGATGACTGTGTGTGTGTGTAGAGAGAGAGAGAGAGGGATGGCTGTGTGTGTGTGTGTGTAGAGAGAGATGGCTGTGTGTGTGTGTGTGTAAAGATGGCTGTGTGTGTGTGTGTAGAGATGGTTGTGTGTGTGTGTGTAGAGATGGCTGTGTGTGTGTGTGTAGAGATGGTTGTGTGTGTGTGTGTAGAGATGGTTGTGTGTGTGTGTGTAGAGATGGCTGTGTGTGTGTGTAGAGATAGAGTAAATTCCAAAATGAATCATTTCCACAGGCAGGAGTGACAAACATATCGCTCTCTCTCGCACACACACACACACACACACACACACAAGTTGTCACTTGGGTTTAGAGCTATCAGAGATACCTGTCAGTCAGTGAGAGTGTTTGTGTATTTCTGTGTGTGTGTGATGGTGTGTGTGTGTGTGTGTGCGCGCACGTGTGTGTGTGCCCCTTTGCCTGAGTGTGAACTAAAAGCTGAGTAGATTTCAGTGAGAGTGTGTTTTTGTGTGTGTGTATGAAATAAAAGAGTGCATGTGTGTGTGTGTGAACCTCCCACTCACAACCTGTAGAGGTCTCTGATGCAGTGGTGGAGGACCCATCAGTCACTGTAGAGACGACACTGCACCACAACACCACCCAACTGCTCCAGCCGAGATCAGCAAGGCAGACTCCTCTGGAGATTCAGAGAGCCCAGAACATGGAGCACTGGTCCAGTCTAAAGCTCCAGGGGAAGTGGGCAAAACTGCCCTGTGCGGACCACTCTGTGTCACACACCATCTACAGTAATGCCACCATCGGAGAGGAGAGGGGGCGTAGCACACGATCCTGGGCCCCTGCATAGGCAGTCCTGATGGGCCCCTGAATAGGCAGTCCTGATGGGGCCCCATGTTCCTCAACCCAGGTCAAATAAAATATATTCCCTCTCTCCCCTTGGGCCCCTATAATCAGTAGTGGTTTGACCCTTGGGCCCCTATAATCAGTAGTGGTTTGACCCCCAGTCTGACGCCCCTGCTCCCCACAAAGTACAATCTAGCACTGTGGTTTCCCTCCATCCATTCACCTGCCTGCCTGCACACACACACACACACACATCTGGAGTCAGTAGCCCACATCATGAACAGCTGTAGCTCTCTTAAAGGGCTGTGTACTCCCAGACCCAGAGATGACAGACCAACGGACCTCATAGCTGCTCACAGGGCCGGCTCTAGCCCTTTGGTTGCCCTAGCCCCCCCCCCCCAAATGAGCTCTGTTGGATATCAGAAGCCTGTTTGTCTACTTAGATACTGTAAATCCTCAAATTATGGCCGGAGTCTTAAGACAAAGTACAGGCCTTTAGGGGCAGGATTGTATTCGAGACAGCCCTTTATTTCTTATGCGAGTTTTATTTTAAGACATGCGTTTCTTGGAGCGGCATAGGCTACTTGTAGGCCTTCAAAAGCATGACATTTTTGGTTTAGTTTGATATTTAATTTACTTTTGGACTGTTTGATTATATTGTTAAATGTTGGGACTGATGGGCACTGAAATCTAGGGAGGTATTTGATGATCACTATGTTCCATGTAGGTGAAAGAGTGTCGGGGTTTCAAACAAACCATCCGCTTTCATGCGTTCATTGAACGTCCGCAGTGCTGTAATGGAAACCTTATTGCATAGCCAAGTAGCCTATTGAGTTATTTTTAAATTATGCATGATTTACTTTTTATTAATTTCGTAGGCTGGAATGCCTCGAGTCGCGGCAACAATTGTGTTTAAATGTAGTAGCGTGTTTCAGCCTCTGGCAAGCTCTGGCAAGGCGGCAAGCGACTGAGCTTGAGAGCGACATGTTGGAGACCCAGCTGGAAAGTCAGTGGCCGAATGCACGCAAGAGTTGTATACATAAGAAACACCCAGAGTTTGGGGGTGCCAAAATGCGTAACTCCCTCTATCGCGCGTAAATGACACAGGGGATAATTCTGGCAGGGTGAAATATGCGTAGTTACGCGTTTTTTGACTTTACGCACGCACTTGGGTTAATTCCCCTTAGTGTTTTGTTGTGCCTATACAGTGTTGGGAGTAACGCGTTATAAAAGTGGCATAATGTAGGCCTAATGGGCCTAATTTGCTGTAGGTAACGTGGTAGGCTAATGTAAGGCATTACAAAAAAAATTGTAAATATTTTACTCGGGAGTCGGGATAAACTTCAGTAACGCGCGTTAATGCATTTTAACCCGAAATTAAGTGGTATTTTGTTTTTATAAGCATATACAATTTCGCCAACAACGTCGCGAGATCAACAGAGGAGAAATCCGTGTAAATTGTAGAATGTTATCTCCTGTCAGGCCTAGGCTAGGCTACTTTCAAGATGATTGTGGCTGCAGCAAGTCGGACTCTACATTTGCGACATGGACATAAAGGCCTGCTTGAGCATATGAAGGCAGAACATTCATTCATATCACAGAAGGTAGGCCTCTGACTCTGGGTGGATTCCGCCAAGATTAAAAAAGTTAAAGCAGATCGCCTGTTTTACTTTGTACAGTATGTTGACAGCTGCTGGACGGTGGAAGAATAACAATTTTTTTTTAACTCTCAATTACTGTAACTGTGTGTCACGTCACCCTGGCGTTCGTTAGGTCCGTAGCCTACCACTGGAGGAGGGACCGCTAATAAACTCCCCTCAATTGTTGCAAATATAGACTAGATATAGTTGCGACTTCTGAACAGTTTTTGTGAGTGCTACTTTGTTAATATTTGGGGAAATTGCGAGTAAGGGGCTGCGACCGTTCTACATGTAGGCGAGGGCGCAGCAAATGAACTTCAGAAGCAATATATTTAAGCTCACGACATTCAGACTGGCAAAAAAAGTTAACGGCCCACCGGGAATCCTCCCGAAGCTCCCGATAGCCACTCCGGGGCGCCCGCAACACATTTGTCGCCCTAGGCAATTGCCTAGCTCGCCTATAGCAATCGCCGGCCCTGGCTCCTCAGATCTCTAAACACACCACTGTCCACTCAGAACGCTTTAACTCACCTGCAAACACCTTCTCTGGAATTACAAACACACTGGACATTATCTCCATTTGTCACAATGACAAAAAAGTATTTGAAAAAAAATATTTGAAGTGTCATGTGCTTTTGACCAATTTATGGAGGACTCATACTGTACAAAGACATACCAGCCTTTGATCTCTGCCACTGAGAATCTAGGATACAAATGCCTGTTTATTAGGATTATTCAGATAATAAACTAGTAGCCTATGCTGAACTGATGTAGTCTACTAGGATTATTCAGAAAATAAACTCATGATAACATGCTGAACTGCTGTAGTCTACTAGGATTATTCAGATAATAAACTAGTATGCTGAACTGATGTAGTCTACTAGGATTATTCAGAAAATAAACTCATGATAACATGCTGAACTGCTGTAGTCTACTAGGATTATTCAGATAATAAACTCATGATAACCAGAGGCGGACAGAGTACACAGCTTCATTACTTGAGTAAGATACCCTTTGCTAAATTTTACTCAAGTACAAGTAAAAGTACAACAGTCAGATGTCTACTTAAGTAAAAGTACTGAAGTACTTGTTTTTAAAAGTACTTGTGTATCAAGAGTACAAGAGTAGCCTACATTTTCTAAATATTGCATTACTACTGCCACAGTGCTTACATTTATGTACAGAAACATCCTACAATGTAAAATTAATTGGAAGTAAAATCAAGTCGTTTTCATCTGTTTACCATGTTGCCAGGAATGGGCAGTATTTCTCATACATGTATTTAAAATATGTATTTCAAATACAAAATACTATTTTGTAATTGAAACACTTGAAGCGAAAACTATCATTAACTTTTTTAGAAAATTGAAATAGTCTGGCAAGGTGGGGCCACATGTTGGCACATTCCTGGGATGGACCTGCTGCGTCTTCATCCATTGTTTCGTCCATGGTTTCGTCTCTTATCGAAATCTGACCATGGAGTTTGGCGGAAAGCTGGAGGAGATTGCTGATAGGCTGTCCCAATCAGTTGCGCTTGCACAATCCTATCACGTTTGAGAGGGAAACAACAAACAATCAAGTCTGTTGTAAAGCCACTTCTCAAGAAGAATAACCTGGATGCCTCCATGCTAAACAATTACAGGCCCATATCCAATCTACCTTTTATTGGCAAAATTATTGAAAAAGTAGTCTTTAATCAATTAACCACCTTCCTAACATCAAATGGGTATTTTGATTACTTTCAGTCTGGTTTTCGGGCAAATCACAGCATTTTCCAATGACATACGCCTCAACACAGATTCAGTTAAAACATCAGTCCTAGTGCTACTGGACCTTAGTGCAGCATTTGACACTGTTGATCACAATATTTTACTACACAGACTAGAACACTGGGTTGGATTTACAGGCATAGTTATCAGGTGGCTAAAATCATATCTACAAGAAAGGGCTTCTTTGTTGCCATCGGAAACTATACCTCAACACCAACGTCCTTGACCTGTGGTGTTCCCCAGGGGTCGATCTTGGGGCCACTATTATTCAACCTCTATATGCTCCCACTTGGACAAATCATTCAAAATAATTTGATTTCATATCATAGCTATGCAGATGATACACAAATTTACTTAGCTCTGTCACCAAACGACTATGGTCCTCTTGAATCTATGTGTCAGTGTATAGAACAAATCAACACCTGGATGTCTCAAAATTTTCTTCAGCTGAACAAAGAAAAAACTGAAGTAATTATATTTGGTAAAAAGGAGGAAAGACTTAGGGTTGCCACTCTCCTTGACACAAAAGGGTTGAAGGCAAAGGATACTGTTAAAAATCTTGGTGTATTAATTGACAGTGATCTAAATTTCAACAGCCACATGAAAGCGATAACTAAATCAGCTTTTTACCACCTCATAAATATTGCCAAACTCAGAGGGCTGATGTCAAAACATGACTTAGAAAAACTCATTCATGCATTTATCTCCAGCAGGGTTGATTACTGCAATGGACTGTTTACAGGTCTTCCTAAAAAGACTATTAAACAGCTTCAGGTGATACAAAATGCAGCAGCTAGGATTCTAACAAAAACTAAAAGAACTGACCATATTACTCCAATTCTTAAGTCCTTGCGCTGGCTTCCAGTAAGTCATATAAACTATTGCTTGTTTATAAATCAGTAAATGGAGCAGGACCTAAATACCTGTCAGACATGCTTCAGCAGTACACACCTTCTCGTCCTCTCAGGTCCCAGGTGAAAAACCTGCTTGTAAAACCTACTGTTAGAACTAAACATGGTAAAGCAGCTTTTAGCTGCTATGCGGCTCAGCTGTGGAACCAACTTTCGGATGACATCAAAAAGGCCCCAACTATAGCCAGTTTTAAATCTAGACTTAAGACCAAACTGTTCTCAGATGCTTTCTGCTCAAATGCTTTAACTGTGCCGAGTTACAAATTCTTTATCTGCCTTGATAATTATTCTACCTTGTCTTTTATTACTTTTTTACTACTTTTGCCTTTGTTTTTGCTTACTAATTATTCTTTATTTTAAATGATTTTTCCTTGTGTTTTATGGTTTCTTTTTATTATGATCTTTACCTTTTAACTATTCTTTGACTATATTGCCCTTCTATGCTTTTATTTGTTATTATTGTTTGGTTTTGTTTATGTAAAGCACATTGAATGACCTCTGTGTATGAAATGTGCTATATAAATAAACTTGACTTGACTTGACTTGACTAAAATGTACTTGAGTACTCCCCAAAAATGATACTCGAGTAAAGTACAGATCCCTCAAAAAATTGTACTGAAGTACTGTGCTCAAATAAGTGTACTCTGTTACTGTCCGGCTCTGGTGATAACATGCTGAACTGCTGTAGTCTACTAGGATTATTCAGAACATAAATGTGGTTCCAAATGTAACTTGACTTGTAAAGTGGAACCAAATAAAGTATATAAAATGTATAATTTGTACAAATGTGTATAAAATTAGTCTATTGCAGTATTCTAAACTATGTGTGTGTGTGTGTAAGCGAGAGAGGGTTGAATAAGGATATGTGTGTGTGTGTAAGTGAGATAGGGTTGAATAAGGATATGTGAGTGTGTGTAAGTGAGATACTGTAGGGTTGAATAAGGATATGGGTGCGTGTGTGTGTGTGTGTGTGTAAGCAAGCTAGGGTTGAATAAGGATATGTGTGTGTGTGTGTGTGTGTGTAAGCGAGATAGGGATAGAGATCTCTAATCTATTCAGATTCAGTCTCGCTGGCCAATAGATCAGATGAGACTGAAACTCAGTGAGACTGACTAATGAGTCTGTGAGTAACAGGGCCCTGATGTGGCTCTGATATGGCCCTGATGTGGCTCTGATATGGCCCTGATGTGGCTCTGATGTGGCCCTGATGTGGCTCTGATGCGGCCCTGATGTGGCTCTGATATGGCCCTGATGTGGCCCTGATATGGCCCTGATGTGGCTCTGATGCGGCCCTGATGTGGCCCTGATATGGCCCTGATGTGGCTCTGATATGGCCCTGATGTGGCTCTGATATGGCCCTGATGTGGCTCTGATGTGGTCCTGATGTGGCTCTGATATGGCCCTGATGTGGCCCTGATGCAGCCCTGATGCGGCCCTGATGTGGCCCTGATGCGGCCCTGGTGTGGCCTTGATGCGGCCCTGATGTGGCCTTGATGTGGCCCTGCTGTCTGAGCTGTTTGGCTTTAGAGAGCTGATGCGGCCGCCAGTGACTCTTCAAAGCCCAGGAAAGGAGAGTTATGAGCAAACACTGAACTATACTCTACTCTCCCATGGCCAACTTCATACAGGATGTGTGCGTGTGTGTGTGCGCGTGTGTGTGTGTGTGTGTGAGTGTGTTAGCTGATGGCCAACTTAACTGACAGGATAACCCCATTGTCCCCAACTACAAAACAACAGTGCCCCAAATTCATTGCAAAAACACACAGACACTACAAACTGCTCATGCACGTCCTAAGGACCGGCAGCAGGAACATTATGAGACACACACACAGAGACACAGACACACACACACATACACACACACACACACAGACACACACACACACACACACATGGAGAAGTGCAGTTAATTAGTAGATCGGAGGGGAAAGGGAAAGGACACAGCAACAGAGGCACTCAGGCACTGCTAAGGGCTACTACTCCACTTAGGACCCCAGTGGGCAGCAACAGAGGCACTCAGGCACTGCTAAGGGCTACTACTCCACTTAGGACCCCAGTGGTCAGCAACAGAGGCACTCAGGCACTGCTAAGGGCTACTACTCCACTTAGGACCCCAGTGGGCAGCAACAGAGGCACTCAGGCACTGCTAAGGGCTACTACTCCACTTAGGACCCCAGTGGGCAGCAACAGAGGCACTCAGGCACTGCTAAGGGCTACTACTCCACTTAGGACCCCAGTGGTCAGCAACAGAGGCACTCAGGCACTGCTAAGGGCTACTACTCCACTTAGGACCCCAGTGGGCAGCAACAGAGGCACTCAGGCACTGCTAAGGGCTACTACTCCACTTAGGACCCCAGTGGGCAGCAACAGAGGCACTCAGGCACTGCTAAGGGCTACTACTCCACTTAGGACCCCAGTGGGCAGCAACAGAGGCACTCAGGCACTGCTAAGGGCTACTACTCCACTTAGGACCCCAGTGGGCAGCAACAGAGGCACTCAGGCACTGCTAAGGGCTACTACTCCACTTAGGACCCCAGTGGGCAGCAACAGAGGCACTCAGGCACTGCTAAGGGCTACTACTCCACTTAGGACCCCAGTGGGCAGCAACAGAGGCAGTCAGGCACTGCTAAGGGCTACTACTCCACTTAGGACCCCAGTGGGCAGCAACAGAGGCACTCAGGCACTGCTAAGGGCTACTACTCCACTTAGGACCCCAGTGGGCAGCAACAGAGGCAGTCAGGCACTGCTAAGGGCTACTACTCCACTTAGGACCCCAGTGGGCAGCAACAGAGGCACTCAGGCACTGCTAAGGGCTACTACTCCACTTAGGACCCCAGTGGGCAGCAACAGAGGCACTCAGGCACTGCTAAGGGCTACTACTCCACTTAGGACCCCAGTGGGCAGCAACAGAGGCACTCAGGCACTGCTAAGGGCTACTACTCCACTTAGGACCCCAGTGGGCAGCAACAGAGGCACTCAGGCACTGCTAAGGGCTACTACTCCACTTAGGACCCCAGTGGGCAGCAACAGAGGCAGTCAGGCACTGCTAAGGGCTACTACTCCACTTAGGACCCCAGTGGGCAGCAACAGAGGCAGTCAGGCACTGCTAAGGGCTACAACTCCACTTAGGACCCCAGTGGGCAGCAACAGAGGCACTCAGGCACTGCTAAGGGCTAGTACTCCACTTAGGACCCCAGTGGTCAGTCACAGAGTAGAGCTGCTTGAAAGGCGTGTGTGTGTGTGTGTGTGTGAGTGAGATGGACAACATCTCAATCACTGAGATGGACAACATGGATTCAGCGTGTTTGTGTGTGTGTGTGTGTGTGTGTATGTGTGTGTGTGTGAGTGAAATGGACAACATGGACACTTTCAGTGTCTGTGTGTGTGTGTGTGTGTCTGTGTGTGTGAGATGGACAACATGGAAAATACCTATTACTTCTTCCTATCTTTTGCACTAAATCAATCTTCTGCTGTTTAATTCTAAATTTATCCTCATAAAGAAGACTTTCAAATGGCTTCACCCAAATCAGGTCGACAATATTAGCCTTGTCTGCCATCGGGTGCGGCTTGCTAGCGTTAGCCTAGCCTACTGAATGGATGAATGAACGAACGATGATCTAACAAAACAATGTTAAACATGAAGGAGGAAATTTGGGAATTAGGTTAAACTGAAACAAGGAATGTGGCGTATAAGTGTATGAAATGTACAATGAAAATTGGCTAGCAATTTCAGCAAGCAAAAACCAAGAAATTTACAGAAATGTGTCTTTCGACCACACTTGCAAAATCCATGAAGGGACTGAGTGAGATCAAATGGCTTCAGCGACTTTTTATAGTACAAGATCGCAGTCAATCAAAATGAGACGCAGTTTTTCAACAGACTCTCCAATCATCACGCAGAAGCCCGGAGTCCGGGCCAGCCGAGGCCAGCCCACTCCCCCATTAACCCCCAGAGCGTCTGGGGGCGGGACATACTCGCAGCATTTACCCAATGACTGTCTAGTTTCAAAGCACTGAAAAAAAAACTGTTCAAAGCAGCCCCATTGAAGTCCATGGACGCTGGGCTTCAACAGGGAAATGCACTGAGACGCTACGGCTATGAGAAGGAAATGGAGTCAGTGGACCTGCTATAATGTATAATATATGTAGCTCATTCTGAACAAACTCGTCTTCAAGATGAACGTGTTCTAACACATTTTAGTCAGTAAAATGTTAACACAATAGTACATATTTGACCTTGATTTACAGCAGTAAAATGTTAACACAATAGTATATTTGACATTTTAGAGGAAGCTGAGCTTCCCTTGCAGTCTTAAAGAAATGGCCTGTTGTCAAGCTAGTTATAGCTCAGCTATGGAATCTACCTGGACCGCTGTCATTATTTTCGTTTACATGACGAAAGAAAACCCCTTTCAGTGTGTGTGTGTGTGAGATTGACAACATGGACACTTTTAGCGTGTGTGTGTGTGTACTATAGGTATAAGACAAACATGTACTGTATGCATATGGATGTGTTTATCACAGATGTGATTGTGTGTGTGTGTGTGTGTGTGTGTGTGTGTATAATGGTTTGGATGTGATGGCTCTGATCTATCTTGATTGTGTGTGTGTGTGTGTGTAATGGTTTAGATCTATCTTGATCATGCCACTGTAGACTGTAGGCATTTAAGTGTCATGGGAGATGAAGCACTTCAAAATGTCAGGAAACAGCAGGGAGGCGGCACACACACACACATACACACACACACACACACACACATATCACACACACATACACACACATGTCTTGTCTCCACCGTGGGATAGTGGGAAACGTAATTTCGATCTCTTTGTATGTCTTGACATGTGAAGAAATTGACAATCAAGCAGACTTTGACTTTGACTTTGACATACATACAGTACACACACACACATACTGTACATACTGTACACACACACACACACACACATATACACACACACACACATGGATATTACACACACACACAAACACATATTTTACACACACACACACCCATACACACACTGAGATCTTTAGAGACACATGGGTCATTATTAATTAATTAGTGAACTCACTCTCTGCTCACACACCCTCACCCCTGTGCATTTTTTAATTAAATAGAGCTGCACTAATTATACTCACTGAACATTCTTCCTCCAACCCAAATGTCCCTCACCTCTCTCTCTCTCACACACACACACGCACGCACACACACACACACTCACACACGCACACACACACACACACACACAACCCAAACCTCTTATGAACCTCTCTCACACACACACTCAGACAGTGGCACAAAAAGTGGGCACGCGCTATATGCGACACATAGGGGCGCCAAAACGATGGTAAAATAATAATAATAATAATAATAATTATAATTATAATAATAATTATATTAAATTTGTATATTCTATAAGTAGCTACTGTTGTACATTTCTAAATAATTTCTACATTTCCTCAATGTTCTATAACATTTTAGAGGACTAACAGGCTAGAGTAGGCGCCCTATCTCATAATATTCCATCATAGAATTCTGACATAGAAGATGGAGTGGGGGCGCCGTGAGCGCTGAGTGAGCAGGTACGAGTAGTGAGTTGCCATCTATGGAAAAAGATGGATGCAGCAAAAAAAAGCTGTCAGCGGCTAAAAATAGAAAAAGAAAGAGGGAAAATTAGATGGCATGTCAAGGGATGCGACAGCAGTTAAATAAGTGGATGTGAAAGGCAACAGGTAGGATTTAAAGTGTGACGTCTGTGCTTGGAGGCACACATTTCATGTTCACCTTATTCATGTTACCAGACTAACTAGCGTTTGCTAAACATATGCTGATTGGAATAGCCGATTCCATTCAGATAGCTAGGTGGCTTAGCCTAGAAATCTAGACGCGCCCCTAGCGGCAGCAAATGACATTTGCTGCCAGGGCTAGTCTAGCAACTCTCCGTTGACTTGTGAGCTCCAGAAATCGAAACTTTGGGGCCGTGCACACGACGCCGGTTTTTGTGAAACCGGTGAGGTTTTGTTAACGGTTACGCCTTGCGTGTACACGACGCCGGCAGTTTAGGAGACTGAAACCGATAGCTTTTGAAACCGGCTTCCGAAGTGCCGTGTAGACGCCTGTAGGTGTGAAGCCGGCAACTTTACGACGACATACATGCTGCCCCACCTCTCAACTCAGCCACGGCACTCGACCTGACATGCTGCTTGTCAAAACAAACCAAACCATTTATTTATCATATTAAAATGTCTTTCTTTCCCCTGTCATGATTTATGTGCACAGCCTTTGGCTGTATCAGCCTTTAGTGGTAAGTTAGAAGCACACGTTAGCTTAACTTAGTTAAACATTAGCTTACTGCTTGTTAGTGTTTTCTCCAGTGGTACTCAGACCTAATGCAATGCGTAGGCTAAGCATTTGAAATTTCACATAGCAGTCACATACCTTGAAAATGAACTTTATTAGTTTAACAGTTGAATTGAAAACTGAATTGTCTGTAGTCTCCTTATTTTATGCGACTGCTTAACCAGAGCACTTATTAGACATTCTCTGGCTTAACAAACTGTTTCAACAATGTTTTCTTCTACGCGATTCACGCGAAACTATCGTGAAGCTTCTGCACAGCGGCGCCATCGACTGGTCTGGCATATGCACTACAGCACATTTAGCCGGTTACACCTATGTGTGTACACGCGAGGTTTTTTCTTGCCGGAGTCGTTAAAGGTGTGAAAGCGGTAAGATAAAATCCACCCGGCGGTTTCGTGTAAACGGCCCCTTAATCAGGCATTGAAATCGTGTATAGAGTCGTTTGTTGGGCTTAACATAATGATTGATGGCAGAGTTGCAACGGTTTGGCTTGAATTCCCTGCTACTTGAAAACAAATATCCTATTGCGTCCTATTGCGTGCAGAGGGAATTTGAAAGACAACTGCTTATCCCGCCCCTCGGACTGAGCACTGCGAACGGTGAGTGCCCAGACGCTACATTTTAATGTGGGTCTGGCTCGCCAGGCTATAGGTGGCTACCATGCTCATACTGAACTTTTAATGGCAAACTGCAAACAGAAATGTCACACTAGCAACAACTCATTATGTTTCCATTTCCTAACAATGAAGACTCCTTGTAATAACTTAATATTGTGCTGTCAATGTGGCGCAAACAAAGGCTAGAGTTGGATCAGCCTTATCCTTTGTGAGCAACAGCTGGCAAAAGGACATTATGAGAACCATTTAGACTCTCCTAAAGTGACAATGCGACATTTAACAATACACTCAAATTGGCAGAATTCTTAAAAAATAATAATATGTAATACATGATTGACCTTTTGTTTTACTTTAGTTGTTGGCTTTTTTTTTTTGGGGGGGGGGCAATTTGTTGTTGCATACCCCTCAAAAAATGGGTAGCTGCGCCCCTGCACTTAGATACACACCAATGGAGAGAGTGATGGATACACACACACACACACACACACACACACACACACCTGTGGGTCTGGCTTAAAGTGGAGCGTGACATGACAGAGACAACACACACACACAACCCAAACCTCTTATGAACCTCTCTCACACACACACTCAGATACACACCAATGGAGAGAGTGATGGATACACACACACACACACACACCTGTGGGTCTGGCTTAAAGTGGAGCGTGACATGAGTAATGTTCACAGAGACAACACAGGAAGACATTTAGGACCACAGAAACACACACGTGCACTCACACACACACACACACACACACATCCACACACACTCACACACACACACACACACACACACACACACATCCACACACACACACACTCTCACACACATACACACACACACACACACACACACACACACACACATACACACACACCTGTGGGTCTGGCTTAAAGTGGAGCGTGACATGAGTAATGTTGTCCACAGAGACATTTAGGTCCACGGAAGCACACACGTGCACTCACACACACACACACACACTCACACACACACACACACACACACTCACACACACACACACACACACACACACACACACACACACACTCACACACACACACACACACACACACACACACACACACACACCTGTGGGTCTGGCTTAAAGTGGAGCGTGACATGACAGAGACAACACACACACACACACACACACACACACACACACACACACACACTCACACACACAGAAAGCCTTTAGTGCAAGCCTTCAGCAGAGACCACCACAAGACACAAAACAGCACTCAAGCATCTGCTCTCATGCTCTGTCTGTGTGTGTGGATGTGTGTGTGTGTGTGTGTGTGTCTGTGTGTGTGGATGTGTGTGTGTGTGTGTGTGTGTGTTTGTGTGTGGATGTGTGTGTGTGTGTGTGTGTGTGTTTGTGTGTGGATGTTTGTGTGTGGATGTGTGTGTGTGTGTGTCTGTGTGATAGACCTGGATGCTTCAGGTGGGGCGTCCCACAAGGAAACAGGATCTAGCGCCCTCTATTTGTGGGATGACTGGACTACACCACTGTCATCTTTGTCTTTCTCTCTCTCTCTCTCTCTCTCTCTCTCACACACACACACACACACACACACCTGTGGGTCTGGCTTAAAGTGGAGCGTGACATGAGTAATGTTCACAGAGACAACACAGGAAGACATTTAGGACCACAGAAACACACACACACACACACACACACACACACACACACACACACACACACACGCACACACACACTCTCACACACACAGAAAGCCTTTAGGGCAAGCCTTCAGCAGAGACCACCACAAGACACAAAACAGCACTCAAGCATCTGATGTCATGCTCTGTCTGACATACAAAGAGATCGAAATTACGTTTCTCACTATCCCACGGTGGAGACAAGACATATTTTACCAATTTAAGTCCACAGACAAACATAACATTCAAGTAAACAAAAAAGTAAGTAAATAAGTAAATAAGAGGGCACTTATAATGAAAAAATAAGAGCAGCAAAATTTGGTTGAAATTGTGCATAGACAGTCAATAAAATACTAGTGCAAAGTCAGGCCAATAAAAGGCTGAGGTAGTTCTGTTTGACCAAAGTAAGAAAGAAAGTGGCATAGTGGTGCAAATTATGTAAGAGCAGCAGAAGTGTTGTGTTTTCAGGACAACAACAACAAGTTGCAAAGTGTGCAAAGTGTACAAGTGTGCAAGTGGAGTAGTGCAGGCGGCCATTGTGGGTCCAATGTCCAGGATGTTATGTAGTGTGTGTGTGTGTCTGTGTGTGTGGATGTGTGTGTGTGTGTGTGTCTGTGTGATAGACCTGGATGCTTCAGGTGGGGCGTCCCACAAGGAAACAGGATCTAGCGCCCTCTATTTGTGGGATGACTGGACTACACCACTGTCATCTTTGTCTTTCTCTCTCTCTCTCTCTCTCTCTCTCTCTCACACACACACACACACACACACAGCATGTGAAGAGAGGTTTAGAGTCTCCAGTGTTATCAATCTACTCTGGGGACCTAACTTGACTGAAGTGCAGAAGTGGGTCAGAGTAGTTGTGTGTGTGTGTGTGTGTGTGTGTGTGTGTGTGTGTGTGTGTGTGTGTGTGTGTGTGTGTGTGTGTGTGTGTGTGTGTGTGTGTGTGTCTGTGTGTGTTGAAGGATGGGAGGGCTGCTTGAAGAAGTTGGAGAAAACAAAGAATATAGTTGCCTGTGGGATATATATGTGTGTGCATGTGTACAAGAGTGTGTATAAATGTGTGTGTGTGTGTGTGACACCACTGCTGATGGAACAAATAGTCTTTTTTCCAGGCAATCTGAGCAGCCCTCTGCCACAGTAGCGCTGAGAGGATGGTGTGTGTCTGTGTGTGTGTGTGTGTGTGTGTGTGTGTGTGTGTGTGTGTGTGTGTGTGTGTGTGTGTGTGTGTGTGTGTGTGTGTGTGTGTGTGTGTGTGTGTGTGTGTGTGTGTGTGTGTGTGTGTGTGTGTATGTGTGTGTGCTGAGAAAGCTTCTGCAGCGAGGCTGTTGCCACAGATCAATATTTCATCTCCACGTTATTGAGCCACCAAATAGCTTATGGTCACGAGAGCTCTGTGTGTGTCTCTGTGTGTGTGCATGCGTTCGTGACTGAGTGAGAGAGTGTAAGTGTGTGTGTGTGTGTGTGTGTGTGCATGTGTGCCTGTGGTCTATGTGCGTATGCGTGAGAGAGAGAAAGTGTGTGTGTGTGTGTGTGTCAGGACTTGTGGGAGGAAGAGCAGTCATTAAAATCACATCCATATTTTTAAATGAAGCAGCTCAGTGGAAGTTTTGAGGGAAACTGTCCTCCAGAACAGAACCCACCCTTACAAGACAAGACCCACTTAAACCCACCCTTACAAGACCTACTAGAACCCACCCTTACAAGACCTACTAGAACCCACCCTTACAAGACATACTAGAACCCACTAGAACTTACCCTTACAAGACCCGCTAGAATCCACCCTTACAAGACAAGACCCACTAGAACCCACCCTTACAAGACAAGACCCACTAGAACCCACCCTTACAAGACCCACTAGAACCCACCCTTACAAGACCTACTAGAACCCACCCTTACAAGATAAGAGCCACTAGAACCCACCCTTACAAGACCTACTAGAACCCACCCTTACAAGATAAGAGCCACTAGAACCCACCCTTACAAGACCCACTAGAACCCACCCATACAAGATCCACTAGAACCCACCCTTACAAGACCCACTAGAACCCACCCTTACAAGACAAGACCCACTAGAACCCACCCTTACAAGATCCACTAGAACCCACCCTTACACAACAAGACCCACTAGAACCCACCCTTACAAGATCCACTAGAACCCACCCTTACAAGACCCAGTAGACTCACCCTTACAAGACCCACTAGAACCCACTAGAACCCACCCTTACAAGACCCAGTAGACTCACCCTTACAAGACCCACTAGAACCCACTAGAACCCACCCTTACAAGACAAGACCCACTAGAACCCACCCTTACAAGACAAGACCCACTAGAACCCACTAGAACCCAAGACAAGACAACAAAACACACTAAAATCCGTTGTCCCTCTCGGATGGCTGCAAACCTGTTATGATTTGGGTTGTACCTGAGGAAGGGCTGCAGAAGACTGTGTGTGTGTGTGTATGTGTGTGTGTGAGTGTGTGTGTGTGTGTGTGTGTGTGTGTGTATGTGTGAGTGTGTGTGTATGTGTGTGTGAAAGTGGAGATGATTTAGTTTCTGATTCTGTCAGCACTACAGATTGAATTGAGGTTTCTAACTGACAAACACACACACTCACACACACACACACTCACACACACACACACACACACACACACACACACACACACTCACAGGCGAGGGTTGTGGGAACAGCAGCAGTGTCTCTGAAACATTGATGCAGATGAGGCTCCCAGCGCTCTGAGCTGATTTGATGATATTGATGATATTTTTATGTGTTCTACAAAGCCACTGAAACACACACACACACATACACACACACACACACACACACACACACACACACACACACACACACACACACACACATAGCGACACAGACTCACACGTATGTCAGCATGGGCATGAATAGCTAATCACTCTGTGACAAATGGCTGCTAGCTTCATGCATAATGGCAGGTCACAACCTCAACAAACGTACTCTCTCTCTCGCTCTCTCTCACACACACACACACACACACACACTCTCACTCTCTAAGACGGCACATAGATTATCCCTGCACAATCAAACCTACTGCAGCCCAACAATAACAAATAATGCAGATTCACTCATGTAGCGCACATCATGTCTGATAGAAACACAACCCCCCCCCCCCCACACACACACACACACACACACACACACATTCACATCTGTGAATCAGACAGCCCAACATGATGCATGGGTACAGATTAAACACACCCAAATAGCCACCGCAGCTAATGCGACCTGACAAAAGACCTGTCAGAGTGTGAACACACACACACACACACACACACACACACACACAGGCTGTCAGTGCTCATACATAACACAGATACACATTTACACACACACACACACACACACACACACACACACACACAGGCTGAGTACATCAGCAAGAATGAGTGAGTGAGAGGTTGAAGCTGATGAATCATTAACATGATGATACACACATACTCATTATACACACACACACACACACACACACACACACACTCATTAGTCCGGACACTGGAGACAGCGCATACACACACACACACTCATTAGTCCCAATGCTGGAAACAGACTGGCTGGAGACGACCTACACACACACACACACACACACACACACACACACACACACACACACACACACACACAATCATATTCCCATTCCCGTCAGGACTTACAAAACAGATACAGTGTGTGCGTGTGTGTGTGTGTGTGTGCATGTGTGTGTGTGTGTGTGTGTGTGTATGTGTCTGTGTTATTTTGTGAGTGTGTGTGCGTGTGTTTGTGTCTGTATGTGTTTGTGTGTGTGTGTGTTTGTCTGTGTGTGTGTTTGTGTGTGTGCATTGGCATGTTCAATCATTGAAATATCTAGTGGAATGTTGGGGTGTGGCAGACGGTTACAGACCTCCAGTGTGGTGTGTGTGTAGGTGTTTAGGTGTGTGTGTGTGTTTAGGTGTGTGTGTGTGTAGGTGTGTGTGTAGGTGTTTAGGTGTGTGTGTGTGTAGGTGTGTGTGTGTAGGTGTTTGTGTGTGTGTGTGTAGTGTAGGTGTTTGTGTGTGTGTAGTGTAGGTGTGTGTGTGTGTGTGTGTGTAGTGTAGGTGTGTGTGTGTAGTGTAGGTGTGTGTGTGTGTGTGTTTAGGTGTGTGTGTGTGTGTGTAGTGTAGGTGTGTGTGTGTGTGTGTAGTGTAGGTGTGTGTGTGTGTGTGTGTGTTTAGGTGTGTGTGTGTAGGTGTTTGTGTGTGTAGTGTAGGTGTGTGTGTGTGTGTTTAGGTGTGTGTGTATGTGTGTGTAGTGTAGGTGTGTGTGTGTGTGTGTTTAGGTGTGTGTGTGTGTAGTGTAGGTGTGTGTGTGTGTTTAGGTGTGTGTGTGTAGTGTAGGTGTGTGTGTGTGTGTGTGTGTGTGTGTGTGTGTGTGCATTGACCTCTCCAGTGTGGTGGAAATGAAACTATTAAAGCCTCTACTAATCTAAGGAAAGCAAACACAATTACTCAGCAATCTGCACACTGTCAACACAGTAATAGCAGAATTTATGGTGTAATTAAAAAGCTTTATTTTGTTTATGCACTTGTTTATATTTATTTTGACAGTGTGTATAAGATTATCTATAGTTTTAATTAAGTTGGAATAGGCCTGTTGGATTAGAGCATTTACACAGTGACTGCAACTCAGAGACTGTTCACACACACACAAGCACACACACACATGCACACACACACACACACACCAACCACCAGAGCATTTACACAGTGACTGCAACTCAGAGACTGTTCACACACACACACACACCAACACACACACAACAACACATACACACACACCAACACATACCAACACACACACATACACCAACACACACACACACCCACAGCAACACACACACACACACACAAGAGAGACTTTAGGAGGGTTTTCTGTCACTCATGCTCTCGGATGAAGTCATTTAGTAGTGATGGCCTGTGACACAATGACATAGTTTAGTAGTGATGGCCTGTGACATAATGACATAGTGACACAATGACATAGTTTAGTAGTGATGGCCTGAGACATAATGACATAGTGACATAATGACATAGTTTAGTAGTGATGGCCTGTGACATAATGACATAGTTTAATAGTGATGGCCTGTGACATAATGACATAGTGACATAATGACATAGTTTAGTCAAGTCAAGTCAAGTCAGATTTATTTGTATAGCGCATTTAACATGCAACCTAAAGCGCTCCACATATAAGACATTGTCATTGACACATAACAAAAGACAATAGATGCCGGACGGATCGGCGTAGTCGCCAGCGTACACCAATACATACAAAACAGACAACACAGCAAATTAATAAATAAAATAAATAAAAATTAAAAATAAAATTAGTCCAATTTCCAACCGGCTGAAAATGTCCAAGGGCAAGATGACCCGTGTGAAAACTGCGCACAGCTGTGTCTTCACGATGCAACACCAACAAAGTTCTTTATAACTGACCAACCCGGAGAATTCACTGGCAGTCTGGAGAGCACTGGAAGGACTAGACAGTCTGAATTTGTGATGGGCGACCCTGCTGATTATCAGCTCGGTGGTCCTAGACAGTGACCGTTTGTTGTTTGTTGTTCCATGGTTGACGCTGTCATCAGAGTTTCTTAGCACTCAATCCAGACTCCAGGCACCGGTAGATGCTAGCATGGCAGCTCGCATGTCAGCCGCAGCTCGGTGGTCGTGGCAGCTGCAGATCTCTTGCAGATTGAAGTTAGGCCCCCTTGCTGAGCAATCCCTCCGTCCAGACATTGGATGTGCAGCGTCACGGATGGATGAGGGACTTCAGAGACATAAGGCAGGCTAGCCAAGGCGCTCATCAGCCCAATGGAAGCTGGTTAACGTTAACTTGACGGGGGAAATAAGAATTAAAATTTGTTTTGGTGAGTGGTTGTTTTGACCATTATGCACTGGCCAGTTGTCCCCGTCCCACTAATCCCATCTAAAAGTCAAATAAAATAAAATAAAAGTTAAAAAGAAGATAAAAGAGAGGAGCTGTAAAAAAGACAGAGTGGTTTAAAACTTTATTTTCATTTTTCATTAAGACCTTGTGGGTGTAGTGTTTGAAGTTTTAAAATCCACAATCTCTCTGCTCTTTTCCTCTGTAAAATGGTCCAGCCTGGGTTCCCTTCAAGGCCACAGACCCTCAAGTGTGTGATGTTGTGCGTCTGGAAATGTGTGACGAGATAAGTGTTGAGTGTATTTTTGTGTATGTTGTGCAGATGTTGTTTGAGGCGAATGCGTAGTGTATGTCCAGTTTCCCCAATGTACAACATGTGACAGTGAGTGCAGGTGATAACATATACTAAATTGGGAGTGTCTAAGTTTAATGGATTGGTGGGTGCAGAACAGTGACTATGAATAGGATTAGGGTTAGGGTTTTAAAAAAGGGTCCTATGTTCCCCGGTCCCATACAAAGCGGGGAACATAGGACCCGGAAAACATAGGTACGCTCCCAACTTGACGTTGATGGTGTCAGCCGAGTTTGTTAATCAGAAAAAAGGACTAAGAATAATACAAAAACGATCGAAAATAACATAAATAAAGAGTGATTACATTTAACTAGAAAAATAAATACAAAAAATGAACAGAACATTACATAAAATTACGAACATTACATAAATACAAACAAAAACATGATGCCAGACGGAGCGGCTGTAGTTTAGTAGTGATGGCCTGTGACACAATGACATAGTTTAGTAGTGATGGCCTGTGACATAATGACATAGTGACACAATGACATAGTTTAGTAGTGATGGCCTGTGACATAATGACATAGTGACATAATGACATAGTTTAGTAGTGATGGCCTGTGACATAATGACATAGTGACATAATGACATAGTTTAGTAGTGATGGCCTGAGACATAATGACATCCCCACGATATGACTTTAGCCTACATAGCCTAGCCTATTTGTTATCGTTCATCGTGGCATTTGCTGAGAAACAAATAGTTTGCAGCAACACACGCTGAACTTGATTCAAACATTCTTTAGAACACAGCTGATCAACCGTCTGCTTTCACTTTTGAATGAAGTTCCAGTCCTTGCGTATTGATATGAAAGACGTTTTAGAAGCACAAAACCCGTTGCCATTGACAGCAGTAATTATATGTTTGCAGCGGTAATTACATGAAAATATTTTACCGTATAACTTTGGGAAATCCCATTCAAGCCAATGGAGCGTTCTACTTGCCTTGTGAAGAGCAGTGTAATAAGCAAGAGGAAAGTAAGCAGTACACACACACTTTAGCTTACTGTACACACACACACACACTTTAGCCTACTACTCAGTCTGTACACACACACACACACACTTTAGCCTACTACTCAGTCTGTACACACACACACACACTTTAGCCTACTACTCAGTCTGTACACACACACACACTTTAGCCTACTACTCAGTCTGTACACACACACACACACACACACACTTTAGCCTACTACTCAATATGTACACACACACACACTTTAGCCTACTACTCAGTCTGTACACACACACATACACACACTTTAGCCTACTACTCAGTCTGTACACACACACATACACACACTTTAGCCTACTACTCAGTCTGTACACACACACACACACTTTAGCCTACTACTCAGTCTGTACACACACACACACACACACACACACACACACACCTTAGCCTACTACTCAGTCTGTACACACACACACACACACACACACACACACACACACTTTAGCCTACTACTCAGTCTGTACACACACACACACACACACACTTTAGCCTACTACTCAGTCTGTACACACACACACACTTTAGCCTACTACTCAGTCTGTACACACACACACAAACACACACATTTTAGCCTACTACTCAGTCTGTACACACACACACACACACACACACACACTTTAGCCTACTACTCAGTCTGTACACACACACACACACACACACTTTAGCCTACTACTCAGTCTGTACACACACACACACACACACACACACTTTAGCCTACTACTCAGTCTGTACACACACACACACACACACTTTAGCCTACTACTCAGTCTGTACACACACACACACACTTTAGCCTACTACTCAGTCTGTACACACACACACTTTAGCCTACTACTCAGTCTGTACACACACACACACACACACACACACTTTAGCCTACTACTCAGTCTGTACACACACACACACACACACACACACTTTAGCCTACTACTCAGTCTGTACACACACACTCACAGATATAGATAAAGAGAGAATCACCGCTGATTTAAGCATACACAACCATGTCGAAGTAATGTTGCGCACATACACACTCATACACATACACACACGTGTACACACACTCATACACACACACACACACACACACACCCCACTGGAGCCATAGATGCTAATTGTATGTCACACACGCCCCACTGGAGCCATAGATGCTAATTGTATGTCGGGGTTCACCCTTTATTACGACATCCCGTTATTACGACAACCCTCTATTACGACATGCCTCTATTTAGATGCATGGATGAGCTGTAGTCATGTCATCTGCACCTGCAGCTACATCAACAATCCACCCGCCATCCACTCCAAACAATGTTTTTCCCAATAATTGATATCGGCACACATTTCAGTCAAAACCTTAGGTGATTTTGAACTGGCCATGTGAATAAATGTTACACATTATGTAAAACACAGGTAGCTCTCCTCATTTTCTTCTCTAAGCTCTCAGCGGAAAACGGTCGGAAACTCCATGCATCAAACAAACTCTGTGCGTGCAGGCCACCTATATTAATTAATTAATGGCCGTCAATCAATGGCCAATTGCGCAAAGACGGGCGGAATTCTTACGCTCCAGTAGCCTAAACCACTTCAGCGAACGTTCAAATAACCCCCAGAGTTCAGTGTCCAGCAGGGTGTGCGATATATTCAAGTTGCTTATATTGCAGAGGACAATGATAAAGCCATGTGCAACGCATTTTGGCTTGCCAGCAGGTTGGATAAACTCAATTTACTACACAATAATGTAGGCTAGGAATATATCTTTTATATGTCATGCGTGCAGTTGTTGAATTGCACATAACATGTCTGCATATTTATTTAGTCTTCTTTCTCTCGACTCTAGGCTAGCGCATGCATTATCATGGTCCTATAATTGTGCAAAGACAGGCGGGATATCCGACGCTCCTTTTACAGTAAACCACTTCACAACGAACGTTCAAATAACCCCCAGAGTTCAGTGTCCATCAGTCCCAACATTTAGAAACATAATCGAAAAGTCCAAGCGTGAATTGGGTGTGTTTTGATTTTGAGAGAGACTGGAGAAGGGCCGTATGTCTCACAGCATCTGTGATAACCTTGTTTCTTGAAGGCTATCCTTACCTCCAAATATCCACATCTAATGAGGGTCGGCGACTATCCAATACCCAATACTATTTGCAATACCCTCGATATACATATTGTTGGAAAGTTTAGTTTATGGCCGTTCGTGTGAGTACAATAACTTAATTTTATAAATTTTACCAAAACGACTGGTTTCGCCTTGCAGGGTCACATTTCATTTGTTGTCTTATCTTTTTTATTCAGAGCAATTAGTAGGTATCCATACTCAAGTCTAATTACCACCAGACACAAATAATCATCACCTAGGTTAAAATCTCTCTCGCCAAAATCTCTTCCTCTGAGATGCACGCGCTAGGCTATAATTTAGGCTACCCGACATTTCAAATGTGACTCTCTAATCAACTTTTTTAGCTCTTAAACACGAAAACTACACTGTTCAACGGAGTTGGTGTGTGTGAGGCGCACTCTTGGACTCCTTGAGACGCGACTAACCTTTCGGTTAGTTCTTGTGCGTAGGCTATTATAGAATCCAATCCTGTTGCCCCTGCTATTTATCAATGTAGCCTTTTATTGTTTTTTTGCCATGAATCGTCTGAGCTGTGATGAAATCGTGTGTTGTTTAAAGTTGTGACGATTAATGTAGGCCTATACTGCCCATATTGGAATAAAAAAATAAATGCCCACCCTAGGCCTACTTTGCAAAAGTCCACTCCGTTGAAAAATCCTGCCTACGCCACTGTTAATGACCTCGTGTCGGAATGGCAGGACGTTTGAAAAAAAGGTCAAGTGTCGCTACTCCAACAATGGAAAAAAAAATGTCGCAGTAGTGGGACGCTTGAAAATTAATGTTAATGCCGCCACTTCGACAATTAGACGCCAATGTTTAAGTAGCGGCATGTCGGAATAGCAGCATGTAATGCAGATGCTAATTGTATGTCACACACACACACACACACACCCCACTGGAGCCATAGATGCTAATTGTATGTCCATGAATATGAATTTGTTGTCTCTTTGATGATCTGTGGAGATTACAGGCTTTGCCGGAAGGATGTTGTTGATAGTCATGTTTCTGTAATGTGTGTCAGTGTGTGTGTTTGTTAGTTTGTGTGTGTGTGTGTGTGTGTGTCAGTGTCAGTGTGTGTGTTTGGGTGTGTGTGTGTGTGTGTCAGAGACAGCTTGCTGAAATCTGTGCAAATATTTTGACTTTAGAGATCAGGTTTACACTGTGTGAGAAGACTCATAAAAAGGAGATGAGATGTGTGTGTGTGTGTGTGTGTGTGTGTGTGCGTGATTAAGAGTAGAGAGAGCTGGCATTCCGCTCTCTCTCTATTGACCTACACGCTCTCTGATTCTTCAGCAACTCATTTCATTGTTTCACAACATCAGGTTAAGCAAAACACACGCGCACACACACACACACACACACACACACACACGCACACACACACACACACACACACACACACGCACACACACACACACACACACACACGCACACACACACACACACACGCACACACACACACACACGCGATTTCATTGTTTCACAACATCAGGTTAAGCAAAACTAATTCAATTCTTATCGGCAGCACGGACTTGAACAAATATCACGTTTTTCAAAGGAAACACTGAGGCTAATTCAAACAGACACGCACAATCAAGCCCACACACTAGAAACTCACACAGACACACACTACAAACTCACACAGACCCACTACAAACACACACTACACACATACATACACACACAAACACACACACTACACACACACACACACACACACCAGCACACACACACTGCAAGAGAAAGAGAGAAGGTGTGTGTGGGTGATGCAGTGTGATGATGAGGATATCAAATCTATTCATTAATTCTACACTAGTGCTGCTCACATTAACTCTACACTAGCGCTGCTCACGTTAACTCTACACTAGCGCTGCTCACATTAACTCTACACTAGCGCTGCTCACATTAACTCTACACTAGTGCTGCTCACATTAACTCTACATTAGCGCTGCTCACATTAACTCTACACTAGCGCTGCTCACATTAACTCTACACTAGTGCTTCAGTGCTGCTCACATGAACTCTACACTAGAGCTGCTCACATTAACTCTACACTAGTGCTTCAGTGCTGCTCACATTAACTCTACACTAGCACTGCTCACATTAACTCTACACTAGCGCTGCTCACATTAACTCTACACTAGTGCTGCTAATGTTAACTCTACACTAGCACTGCTCACATTAACTCTACACTAGCGCTGCTCACAATAACTCTACACTAGAGCTGCTCACGTTAACTCTACACTAGTGCTTCAGTGCTGCTCACATTAACTCTACACTAGCGCTGCTCACATTAACTCTACACTAGCGCTGCTCAGATTAATTCTACACTAGCGCTGCTCACATTAACTCTACACTAGTGCTGCTCACGTTAACTCTACACTAGCGCTGTTCACATTAACTCTACACTAGTGCTTCAGTGCTGCTCACATTAACTCTTCACTAGCGCTGCTCACATTAACTCTACACTAGTGCTTCAGTGCTGTTCACATTCACTCTTCACTAGCGCTTCAGTGCTGCTCACATTAACGCTACACTAGCGCTGCTCACATTAACTCTACACTAGCACTGCTCACATTAACTCTACATTAGCGCTGCTCACATTAACTCTACACTAGCGCTGCTCACATTAACTCTACACTAGCGCTTCAGTGCTGCTCACATTAACTCTACACTAGCGCTGCTCACATTAACTCTACACTAGCACTGCTCACATTAACTCTACATTAGCGCTGCTCACATTAACTCTACACTAGCGCTGCTCACATTAACTCTACACTAGCGCTTCAGTGCTGCTCACATTAACTCTACACTAGCACTGCTCACATTAACTCTACACTAGTGCTGCTCACATTAACTCTACATTAGCGCTGCTCACATTAACTCTACACTAGCACTGCTCACATTAACTCTACACTAGCGCTGCTCACATTAACTCTACACTAGTGCTTCAGTGCTGCTCACATTAACTCTACACTAGCGCTGCTCACATTAACTCTACACTAGAGCTGCTCACAATAACTCTACACTAGCGCTGCTCACATTAACTCTACACTAGCGCTGCTCACAATAACCCTTTACCCGCCAAAGTCGCAAAATTGCGACAAACAACGTCACTGATTAAAACAGACGATAGACGCGAGTACAGTGTAAAATCTCATTTGTACTCTTGACCACTAGTTGGCAGACACCCAGAGCTTCGAGTCAAGCTCAATCTTTTTTTTTCAAAGTTTTCAGGAAGCATGTGAAAAACATGCGAGAAACACACGAAGAAGACGTGCATTTCCTCCATAACGCGGAAGCGATGCGGGCCATAGTTTTGCACAAATTGAAGCAGAAATACACCAAATGTTGAACAACGTGTGATGAAGTCTCGGGTCTTTTATTCATCTATTCTGATTCTAAAGGATAAAATCTGCATTTTGGAGGATATGATCGATCGTCTATTGGCAGTGATAGTCACGGATCGTCTGTGAATGGAGGTGCGTCATTTGCGTCTTTCCGACAGTGTTCACTAAGCATACAATGCTTATTTCGACCCTCTGCCCAACATAGCTGTAGGTGCCAGTGGTAATAGTGATGATAGTGTCCGTAATGGACGTGGTATTACACGCGATTACACACGAGAAACACATAAGACGTGCATTTCCTCCATAACACGGAAGCAATGCAGGCCATAGTTTTACACAAATTGAAGCAGAAATACACCAAATGTTGAAGAAAAAGTTAACATGTGATGAAGTCTTGGGTCTGTTATTTACCTAGTCTGATTCTGAAGGAGAATATCTGCCTTTTGGAGAATATGAGCGATCGTCTAGTCACGCTGCGTCTGTGAATGGAGGTGCGTCATTTGCGTCTTTCCGACAGTGTTCACTAAGCATACCACGCTTATGTCGACCCTCTGCCCAACGTAGCTGAAGGTGCCAGTGGTAAAGGTGATGATAGTGTCCGTAATGGACGTAGTAAAGACAGCAGGGGTAGTAAAAATAGGGCTCTGAAGAACTACAAAGTCACCCGCGATAGGAACTGATTTGACCAGGCTACTTTATTGTATAGCAGAATAAGGTTTGTGGTAATAGTAATAGTTTACTATTGTTGGTTTACATGTGACTGCTTTCCTGTTCAGGTGTTATGTGGGTGAAATGACAAAAAAGTAAGCAAAACTGCTCAAATATATGTTCAACATCCAGTATTTACTGAAATGTGCATAATTCGAGGTGGTTGTCATCCAGTGACGTCATAATATGCAAATTACTTTTGTTCATACTCAATGATTTTCACATTTACAGTAGGACTTTATCTCTGACCACTTTCAAGCCATGGCCTTTTGAAATTTTGATGTAAAAATCGAATGATGTTTTTTTTAAAACCTGGCGCCTAAAGGGTTAACTGTACATTAGCGCTGCTCACATTAACTCTACACTAGCACTGCTCACATTAACTCTACACTAGTGCTGCTCACATTAACTCTACATTAGCACTGCTCACATTAACTCTACACTAGCGCTGCTCACATTAACTCTACACTAGTGCTGCTAATGTTAACTCTACACTAGCACTGCTCACATTAACTCTACACTAGCGCTGCTCACAATAACTCTACACTAGAGCTGCTCACATTAACTCTACACTAGTGCTTCAGTGCTGCTCACATTAACTCTACACTAGCGCTGCTCACATTAACTCTACACTACAGCTGCTCACAATAACTCTACACTAGCGCTGCTCACATTAACTCTACACTAGTGCTTCAGTGCTGCTCACATTAACTCTACACTAGCGCTGCTCACATTAACTCTACACTAGCGCTGCTCACATTAACTCTACACTAGCGCTTCAGTGCTGCTCACATTAACTCTACACTAGCATTGCTCACATTAACTCTACACTAGTGCTGCTCACATTAACTCTACATTAGCGCTGCTCACATTAACTCTGCCTGGATGCATCTGAACAGTCACTAGCGCATACAGTATACACACACACACAAAGCTCAGAAACACATTCATAGAATTAAAACACACACACACACACTGACTCGTCTATCAGCTGTCAGAGGCTGTGTATGCGTGTGTGTGTGTGTGTGTGTGTGTGTGTGTGTGTGTTGGAGGTGACTCCATTAGTCTTCCAGACAACATTCCACCTCCTGATTAATAGACACCTGATGGATGTTCTGACCTTGTTTCCTCTCACTGACATCAATCCTCCAATCACAAGACACACAACCACACACACACACACACACACACACCACCACACACACACACACAACCACACACACACAACCACACACACACACACACACACAACCACACACACACACACACAACCACACACACACACACACACACACACAACACACTCACACAACCACACACACACACACACACACACACACACACATATGCACATACTCACACACACACACACACACACACACACACACAGGGTGCGATTTGTAGGGGGGGTTTTCCTATCCCTACCTCTGCTAAATTATTTTTATCCCCGGTGGGGACAAGGATTTTCTCCCCTTGATAGCGATGAATGCAACTTAACTGCTAGCCTACTTAAACTCTTGAAATCTAACGATCTTCAGTGTCTATACATCAGAGTAGGCTATTCAGTAGCCTTCTGGCAGACGGCACATATTTCTGAACGTCATCGAACACAAAAACATTGTAACATTTTAGTGCGGGAACTTCCGCAGGGAAAACAGCGCTGAACCAAACATGAAACGCGTTCAGAGCAGCATATCGTCTTACTTTAAACACCTGTAGTTTGCGGAGGACGAACGAGAAAGCACTCGTTTGATAAATCAGCCAGTAGGCTAGGCCTAGTAGACAAATAATTTACAGAAATAATCTGTACAGCAAAAACGAATGTTGGTGGGTATTTAAACTATCTAGCGGGTGTTTTAACAGCTGCAAGAAATAGAAGCTTATGGCCCATATGTTCTGGTTCGTAAATTATTTTCATAAAACTTCAAGTTGCCCTATAACTTCTCTCCAAACTCTTCACTGCACTGTAGGCAATTAACTGACAGTATGATAGTAAGCTATTTATTTTCTGTAGGCTTCAATAAACACATTTATTTTTTCAACTTTTACAATATTACGCACTTGGCTACTGAACGCAAATCTGCAGGAGAGAGAATGCACGCAGCCTACGCAGCGTTTAGCGCAATGTATAGGCTATTTGTATACCAACTAACACTGTTAGCCAATTCACTAACTCAAGACTTCAGTGTCATCATATACAACATTTTACTAGGGCTGTCAATCGATTAAAAAAAGGAATCTAATTAATTACATACTTAATTGTGATTAATTCATCTAAATTAATCGCATATATAATTTTTGCTGTGAAAGTATTTTAAATATTTAAATTCAAATGAATCATTAAATAATCAGCATTACTGAAATTAAATTTCAAAAATACTTTTATTATTACTTTCACTGTTCAAATAATGGCCATAATAATCTATGATATGACCTAATATGCTGAGGAAATAAATTCAAAAGTGCTTCGGGAAGAAGTAATTTTTTAACATACAAGGCATTTCAAGCCACAAGCTAGGGCAGGGGTTCCCAAACTTTTCCACGACAAGGCCCCCCAAATACCACTAGGTTCTGGTGATATGCAAAT
This sequence comes from Alosa pseudoharengus, assembly GCF_046254945.1. Classification (NCBI taxonomy): domain Eukaryota; kingdom Metazoa; phylum Chordata; class Actinopteri; order Clupeiformes; family Clupeidae; genus Alosa; species Alosa pseudoharengus. The sequence continues at coordinate 3,102,175 of NW_027468657.1, forward strand.
TCCTTGCTGCAGACTTTGCAGAGGACTTTATTTTCAACACCATCAGGCCGTTTTTAAAAAGTAAATGTTCCAATCAATGATCCAGGCAGCACGTTCTCTTCTCTCTCCTTCATTTTACAGTCTAATTTTTACTGACTAGAACGGCTCGGGGTCAAAGGTCATACGGAATCGATTAATCTGCACTAATTTTTTTAACCAGTTAATTTTTCTCAAATTAATTAATAGAAGTTAACTAGAAAATGCAATTCCAGGGAATTACCATTGCATGTGTAGCAGGCTGTGCCTCTACTGAGTGTTACGTGTTCCGAAGTCTAGACATGATGAATGGGCGTTTCACAATTAGGTGCACGTATATAGTGACAGTGGCAGTTCCTGGGGTTACGCGTCTACCTTTCTTCTTCCGGGGATTTGGTCTCTGTTGTGGCGTGGCACGCAAGCTGGTCGGGCTAGCTTGTTCTCTTGAGCGGTGAACATATTCCAAGCAAGGTGAGCGATTCGATCTTTTGCTTGTTTTAATGGAGTTTAAAACTATCGCTGTAGCCTTAGTTTATGCCTTGCCTTACAGTGGTGTGGCTCATTGCGGCTTGGTGCGAGTAGCTTACAGTTGAGCTAAGGTTCTACTCCAGTGCAGTGGAGCTGGTGTTTCTTTCCCTTGTCTTCGTGGGTTCTACTACTACAAGGCAAGCGTGGGTCCTGTGGTCCAAAGGTAAGCTCATTACTAATGCTCACTATTGTGGTGCGATATAGCACTATTCCTATTTAACGCATAGTTGTTTATCTGCCGGTTTGTCTGTGTTTAGGTGGTGGTTATGATCTCTGGTCCATCCTTTGGCTTACTCTACTGCTAAGATAGCTGCACTTTGTGAGTCGGTACGTATACGCAAGCACTGCCATAGTTAATGTATGCAATAGTAATTCACATAGAGTAACTGTAACGTTTACATTTATAGAGACTGCATGTTTCACCGGCAAAGACGAGATTGGCCACCAGGCGAGTGTCCGCTCTCACAAGGGGCTGCTGTTTTGTCTTGTCCATTTTGTCTTGTCCATTTTGTCTTGTCTATTTTGTTTCGTTTTTGTGACTTGTTTAATCAATCTCTCCATACTCTGGTCATCCTAGCGGGGGCTGCTAGCTTTGGTTGATGGGGCTTGGTTGTTTACCTCACGCTGCTGCTTATCTACAGCTTGCTTTGTCTACAGCTTGCTTTGTTACGATGATTGTTACGTACTGCTGGTGAGAGTTTGTATCATCTGTGTGTTGCTTTCTTTTCTTTTGTATTACTCTATATTTTGTGTGTGTGTGTGTGTGTGTTTGTGTGTTTATGGTTGTGTGTGCATATGGTCCTATGTGCCTAACTTCTGCTACCCTGTAGTGGTGGACGCCTGGGGTCTTAACCGACGTGGTCCTTATAGCAGGGCTCTGGGCCTCTCCTAGCATTGTGCCACAAGCACAAGAAGTACCCTCTTCATATCAGAGCTAATAAACAATTCATTATCTATTGGGTGGCAACTCCACCCTTATATGCATGTAGCTGATATCTCTCTCTCCCTCCTCGACAGGAATAGCTGGCCTACACTGGTGGTTCGCAGTCTCCGGGTGGTGGTCTTCCTCACTAGCCTCCCTACTTCCACGTGGTGTGTCTGACGTTGCAGTGTCGTCACCTGGTTGCAGTGTGAGTTTTGTGTGTGTGTGTGTGTGAGAGTGTGTGCAAGATATTCTCTCTCTCTCTTTTTCTGCCTCCTGCCAGTGCTTAGCCGTCAGTCCTGTCTATGGTAGTAATAGAGATTAATTACATTGTCAATTGGACATCTCCATCTTTAGGGTCACGTCCTCGCCATACCCCCGGCCTCCCTTCCACTTTAACGGGAGAGCTTGTCCATCGCTGTGACTGCTGTGTTTTATTAAGCTAATTATGCATTTGTCCTTTTGCTACTAATAAACATATGTATTGCATCATTCACGTCTCTGCCCTATGTGTATCGAACCTGTGTTGCCAATTACTTGAGTTGGTGAATTGGTAATAGTGTCCTAGGGGTAACCATACTCTAGGTGGCGTAGTCAGCTATAATTTCCTTTTTGAATCTGCCACATTTTGGCGTATAGTCGGCAGGATCACATTCCATTAAGGCAGAGACGTGTATGTTATGTTTGCTTTCCTTGTGGTGCCTAGGAATAGTTGTTGTGTTTTGTTTGCAAAAGACAATTAGGATTGGTGTTTGTGGTCAATAGGAAAGACAAAACAGCAGCCTCTGCATCAGGTTTCCCTAAACCATCTTTTCTTAGGTAGGTGGTGTGTGCGTATACATACATATATTTTTCTCTTGTAGTGCAGCTTTCTTTTGTCAGTATGGCGGAGGAAATGCAGCAGCTGCGAGATTTGATTGCACAACTTCAGGCAGACAATGATCGCCTTCGTCAAGGACCACAGCCTCCCAATGACCCCGTCCCTGGGCCCTCACGACCTGCGGTCACAGAGCGGTTGGTAGTCATCCCCAGAGATCGCAAGTGTTCTATTTTTAATGGTAAGACTGGCATGGAAGTAACTGAGTGGGTAGAGGAAGTACAGGCTTGTATGCGTGCCCGCCATCTTTCCCAAGCAGATCAGGCCTTCTTTATTTTCGACCATCTGGAAGGGGAAGCAAAGGAGGAAATTAAGTACCGTCCTAGCATAGAGCGGGAGGATCCAGCTAAAGTCCTGGCTATCTTAAAGGAATTGTACAGCTGTAGTCAGTCTTATGTTACCCTCCAACAAACCTTCTTTTCCAGACAGCAGCAAGAGGGAGAAACACTGACTGAGTTTTCATTGGCCTTAATGGCCCTGATGGAAAAAGTGAAACGGCAGGCCTTAGACAGGATTCCTAATGCTGAGGTTCTTCTGCGAGACCAGTTTGTAGAACATGTCCTGGATGGTGCTCTTCGCAGAGAGTTAAAGCAGTTCATCCGTCGTCAACCTCTGGCCACTCTGCTGGAAGTACGCAGTGAGGCTATTAGGTGGGAACGGGAGGGAGTTTCAGGGGCGGCCCGAGCACGTAGCTATTCTCTCCCCTCGGTGCATGGTATGCAGTATGGGGTTCAAGGGCGTTCTTGTGTTACTCCTCCACCAGCAGCATCGCCATCAGAGTTAGGTGAGTTGAAGGAGCTTTTGAAACGCCAACAAGAGCAACTTGACCGGCTCACTCAAACTGTGGCATCATTGCAGAACCCCCCGTTACCTAGTAGGCCATCACACAATGCGCCGTTGATTTGCAGGCGGTGCCAACAACCAGGGCATTTTGCCTCGGAGTGTGACGGGGAACGAGTCCCGTCTCGCCCAGGTGCTTGTCCTTTCACCGGCCCGCCCATTAGAACAGCTAGATCTTCCCCAACTCAGCACCAGGGAAACTGAAGCCCACTGAGCTGCAGAGCCACAGCTCAGGTGGGGCCTGTATTGGCTCCTCTGTTGATTCCATGTCAAGGTTAATGTCGTCTTGTCCTAACATTGATGTATCCATTGGTGGGGTCACCGTTTCCTGTTTGTTAGACACCGGTTCCATGGTGTCCACTGTGACGGAGACTTTCTTTCTACAGCAGTATAGACCGTGGGGTAATGAGCGCCTTCAGTCGTGCCAGTGGCTACAGCTTCGGGCCGCTAATGGGCTTGCAATCCCCTATGTGGGTTATCTGGAGCTGGATGTCACTCTTTGTGGTAAGACTATACCACGCTGTGGAATTTTGGTAGTGAGGGATCCAGTAGGTATTTCTCCTGCTGCCCCTGGGGTTTTGGGGATGAATGTGATTAGCCGATGTTATCGGGAACTTTTTGGAACACATGGCCCGGCCCTGTTTGATTCTCCTGCTGTCTCCCATGCCCCTGGTCCAGTCCTTGAGGCTCTACAACAGTGCCATCATTCTGCGGTGCGGGTTCATAGGAAACATACTGGGACTGTTCGAGTGTGGGAGCGCGGGCCGTTTGTGTCCCTGCTGGGGTGATCAAATTGGTGACTGGTACCTGTTCCCAACAGCTTGAGGGGTCCTCAGCACTCTTTGAACCCCCAGAATCTGGGTTGCCAGCTGGACTGTTAGCATCCCCCTGTCTGGTGAAGGTTGTTCGGGGCACTGCCTATGTCCCCATTATCAATGTGGAGACATCTGAGGTTCGTCTCTACCCCCGTACCAGTTTAGGCTCGTTGTGCAGTGTTGATGTAATTAGTTTACCGACGGGTGTCACTGAAGTAAGACCCGTGACTGCGACCGTGTCCTCTCAGGTGGCCTCCGGCACTGGACAAGAAGGGTTAGAAGCAGTGGATTTGTCAGCTATATCTGAGGCTGAGCAATTGGAGGTTAAGAGCCTCTTGCACAAGTATAACTGCCTCTTCTCTACTCGTGATGGGGACCTGGGGTGTACAGACCTCCTCTCCCATGAGATTCCGCTGCTAGATGATATTCCAGTCCGCCAGCGGTATCGGCGTATCCCGCCGTCAGAGTACGAAGTAGTAAAGACTCACATCAACCAACTCCTCGAAGCCCAGGTGATTAGGGAGAGCTGTAGTCCCTATGCATCTCCAATTGTCCTTGTTAAAAAGAAGGACGGGAGTTTGCGGATGTGTGTCGATTACCGTTTACTCAATAGTAAGACGAGAAAAGACGCTTTTCCCCTTCCCCGCATCGAGGAAAGTTTGGATGCTCTCTCTGGAGCCCACTGGTTTTCTACTCTAGATCTAGCCAGTGGGTACAACCAGGTGCCTGTTTCAGAGCAGGACCGACCGAAGACGGCATTTTGTACACCATTTGGCTTGTTCGAATGGAACAGGATGCCTCGGATTATGTAACGCCCCTAGCACCTTTCAACGGCTGATGCAAAGGATGTTTGGCGATCAACAGTATCAATCTTTGTTGTTGTACCTGGATGACATTATTATTTTCTCCTCATCATTTTCCCAGCACCTCCAACGGCTAGAGGTGGTTCTTAGCCGGCTGCAGCGGGAGGGGTTGAAGGTCAAACTCCAAAAGTGTGCCTTTTTCCAACAGAAGGTGAGCTATTTGGGGCATGTAATTTCCAGTGAAGGGGTCTCCACCGACCCTGCAAAGATTGATGCAGTGGCCAATTGGCAACGCCCGCGTCACGTGTCTGAGCTACGGTCGTTTTTAGGGTTTGCTAGCTACTACCGCCGCTTCGTGCCGGGTTTTGCCAAGTTGGCCGCCCCTTTGCATAAACTGGTTGCAGACTTGGCAGGCACTAGGTCCAAGCGAGGGTCAGGACAGGTTATTGATATGGCATGGACTCCCCAGTGTGAACAGGGTTTTGAGACACTTAAGGCAAGGTTGGTTTCTGCTCCGGTGTTGGCGTATGCGGATTTCTCACTCCCGTTTATCTTAGAGATTGATGCCAGTCACAGTGGACTTGGGGCAGTTCTCTCTCAACAGAGGGATGGGAGTGTGCGACCTGTAGCTTATGCCAGCCGCGGTCTACGTCCCACTGAGCGCAACATGGACAACTATAGTTCCATGAAACTGGAACTGCTTGCGCTCAAGTGGGCCATGAGTATTTGTTGGGGCACCAGTGTGTAGTTTACACTGACAATAACCCCCTGAGCTACCTTCAGTCAGCTAAACTGGGAGCTACTGAACACCGGTGGGCAGCCCAACTCGCCACATTTGATTTCGAAATCAAGTATCGATCAGGCCGCAGCAATGGGAATGCTGACGCACTCTCACGGCAATATGTGTCAAGTGCTAGTCTAGCTGCGTATGTCCCTCGCGGTACCCTGGTCCCAGCAACTCTTCAGCAAGTCCCGGTGTTAGACCAAAGGACCTTGGTAACCCAGTCCACGGTTTCGGTCTTGCCTTGTCAATCCCCCTCTGATCTTTCCGCCTTGCAACAGGCGGACCCACTCCTGCGGGAGGTGCTAAAGTTTTGGAGACGCCAGTCCGGCCCTACCGCAGAGGAGAGACGACAAGTCTCCAAACAGGCTATGTCACTGTTGCGCCAATGGGACCGTCTGGCGGAGAGGGAGGGGGTGTTGCATCGCCGAGTCTTCCGCCCTGATGGGGGAGAGGAACACTTCCAACTTCTACTACCTGCAGCTCTTAAGAAAGATGTCTTGCAGAAATTGCATCATGAACATGGCCACCAGGGCATTGAGCGAACCTCCGAACTAGTGCGGCTCCGGTGTTACTGGCCAGGCATGTCGTTAGACATAAGTAAATGGTGTCAGGAGTGTGAGCGTTGCCAGGTGGCAAAAGACGCTAGGCCTGTCTCCCATAGTTTTATGGGACATCTTCTTGCATCTAGGCCAAACGAGATCTTGGCCATAGATTTTACCACACTAGAACCATCTCGAAGTGGGGTTGAGCATGTTCTGGTTATGACAGATGTCTTTAGCAAATTTACACAGGCTGTCCCCACCCGAGACCAGAGGGCAGCTACGGTGGCGCATGTCCTCCTGAACGAGTGGTTCTTCAAGTTTGGAGTTCCAACTCGCATCCACTCGGACCAGGGTAGGAGCTTCGAGAGTGCTTTACTCCACCAGCTATGCTGCCTGTATGGAGTAGGCAAATCTCGCACTACCCCATATCACCCGGCAGGGAATGGGCAGTGCGAGCGTTTTAACCGAACTCTCCACAATCTGCTCCGCACTTTACTAACCTCACAGAAGCGAGACTGGACGGCATGCCTGCCGCACGTCCTGTTTTGTTATAACACCACGTTACATCAAGGCACTGGCGAGTCGCCATTCTTTTTGATGTTTGGCCAAGAGCCAAGGCTTCCTGTTGATTTTCTTCTGGGTCGTGTTCAGGAGCCTGTAGCTGGAAAGGTAGAGGATTGGGTGGTGGAACATCAGGCCCGCCTTCAGGTGGCTTTTGAGGGTGCTCGTGATCGGCTGCTGGCGGCAGCCAGTCGGCGCAAGGAAAAGCATGACCAACACATTCAGCCATCACCTCTGCAAATAGGTCAGTTGGTATACATCCGAGACTTGAGCGTTAGGGGTCGCCACAAGATTCACGATCTGTGGAGCTCAGTAGTCTATCGAATTGTGAAGCCCCCTTCTGGAGATGGAGTTGTTTACACCATTGCTCCGGTGGATGATTTGAGTAGGGTAAAGACCGTGCATCGTGACATGTTAAAAGCTCAGGTCCCAACTGCATTCGTTGCGTCACCACCTCGACCACCCTCACTTCCAGTTAGGGATGACGAGGCAATCTCGGCGCCGAATTATGATCTCGTCTTGCTGGTTCCAGGAACCGCACCGTCGGTGACCACTGCCACACTACCCCAACAAAACAACCTTGGCCCTCCCCCTATAGTAGAGCCTGAAACTACTTTGGATCCTCACCTGACTTCAGAGTTCTCTCTGACCACAGATTCTGTGTCCTCTATAGCCTTACCGGCTCAGCTTAGCCCTAATCCATCTGTTCTACGTCGAACAGCCCGTCCGACAGCTGGCCAACATTCAAATGTTCATCGCCTTCCGCGGTCAAGTGGCCGGGTGGACCACAAGGGTACGGGTCCATCAACTTCCACCACTGGAGTTCCATCTATCACTCTGGATAATCAAATCAGGCCATAATCATGCAACCTTCCCCGTCACTGTATCGTCGGGGCGACGACACAAAAGAGGGGGGCAGAATGTAGCAGGCTGTGCCTCTACTGAGTGTTACGTGTTCCGAAGTCTAGACCTGATGAATGGGCGTTTCACAATTAGGTGCACGTATATAGTGACAGTGGCAGTTCCTGGGGTTACGCGTCTACCTTTCTTCTTCCGGGGATTTGGTCTCTGTTGTGGCGTGGCACGCAAGCTGGTCGGGCTAGCTTGTTCTCTTGAGCGGTGAACATATTCCAAGCAAGGTGAGCGATTCGATCTTTTGCTTGTTTTAATGGAGTTTAAAACTATCGCTGTAGCCTTAGTTTATGCCTTGCCTTACAGTGGTGTGGCTCATTGCGGCTTGGTGCGAGTAGCTTACAGTTGAGCTAAGGTTCTACTCCAGTGCAGTGGAGCTGGTGTTTCTTTCCCTTGTCTTCGTGGGTTCTACTACTACAAGGCAAGCGTGGGTCCTGTGGTCCAAAGGTAAGCTCATTACTAATGCTCACTATTGTGGTGCGATATAGCACTATTCCTATTTAACGCATAGTTGTTTATCTGCCGGTTTGTCTGTGTTTAGGTGGTGGTTATGATCTCTGGTCCATCCTTTGGCTTACTCTACTGCTAAGATAGCTGCACTTTGTGAGTCGGTACGTATACGCAAGCACTGCCATAGTTAATGTATGCAATAGTAATTCACATAGAGTAACTGTAACGTTTACATTTATAGAGACTGCATGTTTCACCGGCAAAGACGAGATTGGCCACCAGGCGAGTGTCCGCTCTCACAAGGGGCTGCTGTTTTGTCTTGTCCATTTTGTCTTGTCCATTTTGTCTTGTCTATTTTGTTTCGTTTTTGTGACTTGTTTAATCAATCTCTCCATACTCTGGTCATCCTAGCGGGGGCTGCTAGCTTTGGTTGATGGGGCTTGGTTGTTTACCTCACGCTGCTGCTTATCTACAGCTTGCTTTGTCTACAGCTTGCTTTGTTACGATGATTGTTACGTACTGCTGGTGAGAGTTTGTATCATCTGTGTGTTGCTTTCTTTTCTTTTGTATTACTCTATATTTTGTGTGTGTGTGTGTGTGTGTTTGTGTGTTTATGGTTGTGTGTGCATATGGTCCTATGTGCCTAACTTCTGCTACCCTGTAGTGGTGGACGCCTGGGGTCTTAACCGACGTGGTCCTTATAGCAGGGCTCTGGGCCTCTCCTAGCATTGTGCCACAAGCACAAGAAGTACCCTCTTCATATCAGAGCTAATAAACAATTCATTATCTATTGGGTGGCAACTCCACCCTTATATGCATGTAGCTGATATCTCTCTCTCCCTCCTCGACAGGAATAGCTGGCCTACACTGGTGGTTCGCAGTCTCCGGGTGGTGGTCTTCCTCACTAGCCTCCCTACTTCCACGTGGTGTGTCTGACGTTGCAGTGTCGTCACCTGGTTGCAGTGTGAGTTTTGTGTGTGTGTGTGTGAGAGTGTGTGCAAGATATTCTCTCTCTCTCTTTTTCTGCCTCCTGCCAGTGCTTAGCCGTCAGTCCTGTCTATGGTAGTAATAGAGATTAATTACATTGTCAATTGGACATCTCCATCTTTAGGGTCACGTCCTCGCCATACCCCCGGCCTCCCTTCCACTTTAACGGGAGAGCTTGTCCATCGCTGTGACTGCTGTGTTTTATTAAGCTAATTATGCATTTGTCCTTTTGCTACTAATAAACATATGTATTGCATCATTCACGTCTCTGCCCTATGTGTATCGAACCTGTGTTGCCAATTACTTGAGTTGGTGAATTGGTAATAGTGTCCTAGGGGTAACCATACTCTAGGTGGCGTAGTCAGCTATAATTTCCTTTTTGAATCTGCCACACATGTAAATGCAAAAAAGCTGCTGTGCATAACATTAAATTACTTACAGTATGATTATTCAGATTACATAGACGTGTCCAGTATTCTTGAAAAACACTTACTTGATTAGATGTTAGCTTAGAGTATATGACAGTCAGTAAAAATAAATTGTTAATTCAATATTGATCAACATTCTTTGTTTTAATACAGCAGAATGATACTCAGAATACACTAATGAACACTTAACAACCAATGTAAGCTTGAAGTCAAAAAAATCACAGTTGTGTGTGTGTATATACATATACAGAATTTGATAATGCCAATCATATTATCCTAAGACAGATCTATTTATCAGTGTTAATTCTGAAATGGCAGTAAGAGCTAGAGGTCTCAAGTTAATTGTAATAAATAGGTCACTTTTGATGGTGAGCCCTTCAGTTTTAGACAGAACTTAGGTTAGAATCTTAATTTCCACACAGCACAGCTCAGGTCTAAAAACAGAGGTCTAACAGCACAGCTAAGTTTCACAGATGTCACAGCACAGGTATGATTCAAATGTATGCATGCTTCATCATATAGTTTTCGGCATAGTCCTCCTGCAACAATATAATACTCAGAATGTCTCAGTGTAGATCTCAGATCTACGTCTATAGTTCAAAGGTATGTGCAGATATGTTGAGATATGTTTTTAGGAATTAATGTTAGTGTTAATGTCAGCGATGTATGGTTGGCAGGATGTGCACACAGACAGGCACACACGTAATGTAATACACGGTCATCACCACACTGGTCTGGTCTGGTCCCTAAAAGACAAAAGCAAACAAGTTAGAGTTATACCAAAAACATGGAATGTGTACAATTGTTCAATACAACTTAGATATTTAAGTGAGGTTGTTGCACCATAAATCTGTAATGGTAGTTAAATATACTAGCCTATAGTATTTCACTGCAAACAAAGCAACATTTTGTGTTTTATTAATTTCTGTTTAAGGATAGTTGATAGCCAAACAGTTTAAAGTAAACAGCTGAGAACACTTTGTAGGCAAAGGGTGTGTTGTTGCTGTTGATTATCATAAACTGAGTCTTAAGGATGGACCATTCTGATATTAAGCATCTTGATAAACAACTAGGCTACACTATATCTTACAGCTTGGTCTGTCCACATTTTTTCTACAGATTACAATGTAGGCCTACTTTAGGATGTAGCCTACAACAACTGGGAAGCTTTAATTTATAGGCCAGAATAATGCAGAAATGAGTACCCTAGGCCAAGTAAACATACTCTGCAGCTATGTTGACAGCACAAACGTTATACCTCAACTTCTGTAGTGTGTTTTAACAATACTTTGGTCATATGGTCCGTTTCCAAACAGTAAGGTTTTCATCAGGTCCCTTTCCACAGGTTATCAAGAGCCAGATAGTATAACGTTATTAAAATGTTACTGGTTAGTGAGCAAATGTAACGTTAACGTCAGTGCTTAGCTGGGAGCGACGTTAGGTTTGAATGTCGTTAGCTAACGTTATCGAAACCTACAGCTTAACCGGTCAATTTAAAGTGACGACTTATTAACGTGGATTAGGTGGGTTTCATAACTTTCCTTACATAATAAATATCAACGGATAGGATAAGTGCTAACGTTAACTATTCCCCTAACGTTAGAACTAACGTTACCGAGTTTGGCTACTTGTGACCTATCATTTCATACATAGCCTATGTGCTACATAACATAATGTTTGACGACATAAATGAGTCAAACCAAAAATCGGACCACTTACCTTGTCTGTAGTTAGAGAAATGTGCCTCTGGAGGAGAGTTTTACGAGCAAGTGAAGTATCACGGCAGGCCAAAACGTTCAGAAGATTCACAGCTCCAGTGGTAGAAAGATTGATTGCAGCGGACCAGCTGTGGATTGCTTTCAGGTGCCGGTCACGTCATAATGCTAAAAGTTGCCGCCAAGGCGGTCAATGTTAACTCAATGGGAATTTATTGCTCTTTTATCGTAAATATCTCAAAAAGTATATAGTTTGTGCATATATGTGTGTGTGTATATATATGTGTGTGTATATGTGTGTGTGTGTATATGTGTGTGTGTGTATATATGTGTGTGTGTCTCACTCTGAGAATACTCCTCTCCCATCTGTGGTGGGTACTCCTCGTCCCAGTCGACCACGTCGTCGTCGGTGAGCACTACGATGTGGCACTCCCTCTCCCCGCTCTGGGCACTCGCCACCATCAGGGGCAGCACCATCTCCTCCAGGTACGCCTCGAACTGACGCCGCGCGCCGTCATTAGACAGCTCGTGCATCAGCGCACCTGACACACACACACACACACACACACACACACACAGACAGACAGAAGGATGGGGTCAGCCCGATACACCATCCCAGTCATGTACAGATACAGAGAGGCCGAGGTGTGTGTGCACTCACTCAGCTGTAAACGTGTGTTTGGGATTAACTCACTGAGCTGTACTGTATAGAGGAATGTGTGTGTGTATATTCACTCAGCTCTAGAAGTGTGTGTGTATTTACTGTTCTCTAGAGATGTGTGTGTTTCTTGTTATCTAGGTGTGTGTGTGTGTGTGTGTATTTACTGTTCTCTAGAGGTGTGTGTGTGTGTATTTACTGTTCTCTAGAGGTGTGTGTGTGTGTATTTACTGTTCTCTAGAGAGGTGTGTGTGTTTCTTTTTATCTAAGTGGGTGTGTGTGTGTGTATTTACGGTTTTCTAGAGGTGTGTGTGTGTGTGTGTTTACTGTTGTTGTTGTTTACTGGTTATGACATATCAATGTTATGTCCCAGGGTTATGTCCCAGGGTTATGTCCCAGGGTTATGACATCTTCAAGGTTATTACCAGCGGCTGATGGCAATTTGATTGTTTCAGCACACTCCGAAGAGACCCAAGGTTAGTGTGTCAACACGTGTGTGTGTGTGTGTGTGTGTGTGTGTGTGTGTGTGTGTGTGTGTGTTTTTGCGTCTTGGTATGCTGGACATGACATTTGGGGGTGTGGCTACATCGTCGATTCTACCTTTGAGTTTGAAGTTCGAGACTGAGATGTTGTGACACCCTTAATATATTCACTTACTCACTGAGCTCTAGAAACAGGGGTGTGTGTTGATGGTGCTGTAGATTATTGCTTTTCTAAAACTACACACACCTGGAGAGGTTTCATGGAGTCAGATCACAGAAACAAACATGCACTAATTTATCCCATAGAAAATCACCGTTCTTCTCCCAAACAAAACAGTTCCACAGTAACAATGGTTGCCAAGCGACACACCGCTACAGTTTTGTTTGGCGCCGTAACACTGATGTTATGCGATCACAGAGTGTTCGCAGAACTTTGAATGTGGCTTAGCCAATCATAATCGAGGACCAGAACTATCTGTTTCAGAATGTGTGTGTTCACTGAGATCTCTACATTTGATGGTGCTGTAGTCGAAGGAGAGAGAGTGTGTGTGTGTGTGTGTACTCACTGAGGTCTCTACACTTGATGGTGCTGTAGTCGAAGGAGAGAGAGTGTGTGTGTGTGTGTGTGTGTGTGTACTCACTGAGGTCTCTACACTTGATGGTGCTGTAGTCGAAGGAGAGAGAGTGTGTGTGTGTGTGTGTACTCACTGAGGTCTCTACACTTGATGGTGCTGTAGTCGAAGGAGAGAGAGAGTGTGTGTGTGTGTGTGTGTGTACTCACTGAGGTCTCTACACTTGATGGTGCTGTAGTCGAAGGAGAGAGAGTGTGTGTGTGTGTGTGTGTGTGTACTCACTGAGGTCTCTACACTTGATGGTGCTGTAGTCGAAGGAGAGAGAGTGTGTGTGTGTGTGTGTGTGTGTACTCACTGAGGTCTCTACACTTGATGGTGCTGTAGTCGAAGGAGAGAGAGTGTGTGTGTGTGTGTGTGTGTGTGTGTGTGTGTGTGTACTCACTGAGGTCTCTACACTTGATGGTGCTGTAGTCGAAGGAGAGTGTGTGTGTGTGTGTGTGTGTGTGTGTACTCACTGAGGTCTCTACACTTGATGGTGCTGTAGTCGAAGGAGAGAGAGTGTGTGTGTGTGTGTGTGTGTGTGTGTGTGTGTGTGTACTCACTGAGGTCTCTACACTTGATGGTGCTGTAGTCGAAGGAGAGTGTGTGTGTGTGTGTGTGTGTGTGTGTGTGTACTCACTGAGGTCTCTACACTTGATGGTGCTGTAGTCGAAGGAGATACAGAGGTAGTCACATGCCTCTCTGCGCTTTACACTTCTCCAAAAGTTCTTTGAACTGTGCCGAGGAAAATTTGCTCTTAAGTTGCATCTCGAGATCGGCAATCTCCTCTCGGACGGTAGTCAGTTTCTTGATTTGGTTGTCAATGACAAGCAGCCTGGGTCAAGGGAACATTACGACCCAAAGTGGGTTTCTTCATGATTCGTAATCCTCTCGGTATGTGTTTGTTGCGC
>NW_027468657.1:3118515-3133515 GCF_046254945.1 Alosa pseudoharengus
GGGATGAGGAGATGAGGAGAGATCGGGGAGGGATGAGGAGAGGTAGAGGAGGGGAGAGGGGGATGAGGTAGAGGAGGAGAGAGGGGGATGAGGAGAGGAGAGAGGGATGAGGAGAGGAGAGAGGGATGAGGAGAGGAAGAGGAGGTAGAAGAGGGGAGAGAGGGATGAGGAGAGGAAGAGGAGGGGAGAGAGGGATGAGGAGAGGTAGAGGAGGGGAGAGAGGGATGAGGAGAGGTAGAGGAGAGATAGAGGAGGGATGAGGAGAGGAAGAGGAGGTAGAAGAGGGGAGAGAGGGATGAGGAGAGGTAGAGGAGAGATAGAGGAGGGATGAGGAGAGGAAGAGGAGAAGAGAGAGGGATGAGGAGAGGAATGAGGTAGAGGAGGGAGAGGGGGATGAGGAGAGGTAGAAGAGGGGAGAGAGGGATGAGGAGAGGAAGGAGGTAGAGGAGGGGAGAGAGGGATGAGGAGAGGTAGAGGAGGTGAGAGGGGGATGAGGAGAGGTAGAGGAGAGATAGAGGAGGGATGAGGAGAGGAAGAGGAGAGAGAGGAGGGATGAGGAGAGGTAGAGGAGAGATAGAGGAGGGATGAGGAGAGGAAGAGGAGAAGAGAGAGGGATGAGGAGAGGTAGAGGAGAGATAGAGGGATGAGAAGAGGAAGGAGGTAGAGGAGGGGAGAGAGGGATGAGGAGAGGAAAGAGGTAGAGGAGGGGAGAGAGGGATGAGGAGAGGAAGAGGAGAAGAGAGAGGGATGAGGAGAGGAAGGAGGTAGAGGAGGGGAGAGAGGGATGAGGAGAGGTAGAGGAGGTGAGAGGGGGATGAGGTAGAGGAGGAGAGAGGGGGAAGAGGAAGGAGGTAGAGGAGGGGAGAGGGGGATGAGGAGAGGTAGAGGAGGGAAGAGAGGGATGAGGAGAGGAAGGAGGTAGAGAGGAAGAGGAGAGGGGGATGAGGAGAGGAAGGAGGTAGAGAGGAAGAAGGAAGAGGAGGAGAGAGGGGGATGAGGAGAGGAAGGAGGAAGAGGAGAGGGGGATGAGGAGAGGTAGAGGAGGGAGGTAGAGCTGCTTGCTGTTCATTAGTAACTGTTTCATTTAGGCTTTCAAAGTGTTGGGCCCTATTTTGGCGATCATCTCAGCATCAGCACCATCAGCATCATCAGCAGCAGCACCATCAGCACCATCAGCACCATCAGCACCATTAGCATCAGCACCATCAGCATCAGCATCATCATCAGCATCAGCACCATCAGCATCAGCACCATCAGCATCAGCATCATCAGCCCCATCAGCATCAGCACTCATGTGGATGGGTCTGAGAATGTTTTCTGCAGGGTAACATACAATACTACTACCATAGATCAAGCTGCTTCATGCAATAGCATGACTTATGC
Source organism: Alosa pseudoharengus (assembly GCF_046254945.1). Taxonomy (NCBI): domain Eukaryota; kingdom Metazoa; phylum Chordata; class Actinopteri; order Clupeiformes; family Clupeidae; genus Alosa; species Alosa pseudoharengus. Next base: position 3,119,899 of record NW_027468657.1, read on the forward strand.
TTATAGTTCTATTCCAACGTTGATTTCTACCAAACGTATAGTAAAAAGAAAAGACAAATTTAAAACTAGAAACCTAACAAATATTCTTTCCATACCTCAGCATATTCCTCAAAAGCCAGAGGCATTTTCAGCTAACATGGGTTTACTGAATATAGGTGCACTTACTACCAAAACCTTTGCAATCAATGATTTTATTAGTGAAAAACAATTGGATTTTCTGTTTCTTGTTGAAACCTGGCTGACTTCAGACAGCGAAGCTGTTCTTGTTGAAACTTGTCCCCCAAATTATAATTTCTTCCACTCAATTAGACAAGGCAAACGAGGTGGTGGAATTGCCTCCATTCTCTCAAACAAATATAGTTGCACTAGAGTCAACTTTGGTGAATTCGCTTCCTTTGAGTACATTGCCCTCACTCTGAAGGCTGACCCAGCTGTACTTCTATTAACCTTATACCGCCCTCCTAAACTATGGGCTGGCTTTCTCGACCAGTTTTCTGAACTTATGTCGCTCATCATCACTAGCTATGATCGGATAATTGTAAATGGCGACTTTAATATTCATGTCAATAAGACAACTGATGCTAAAGCCAGTAAGTTCCTTAATGTGTTGGACAGTTTAGAGCTAAAGCAGCATGTTACAGGACCCACCCACAACCTTGGCAACACCCTCGATCTAGTCATTTCTAGAGGGATAGAAGTCACAGACTTATCAGTAAATGATATAAATATGTCTGATCATTATTGTGTATCTTTTAATATAGTACTACATACTCCAAAAATTCATCCCGAAATTGCAATCAAATCGCGACTCTTGGACATTAGAGCAGAACAGCAGTTCATAGCTCTTATAGACTCCATAAATTTAGATATTTTACATCATCCCATTGATCAAATGGTAGAGGCTCTCAATCATGAATTAGGCGCTATGCTTGATAGAGTGGCACCCTTAAAGACTAAAAAAAGGCCCTGTAGCAAACTGACACCTTGGATGAACGAAAATATCCATGATCTAAAAAGATCATGTAGAAAAGCTGAGAGAACATGGAGAAAAACTAAGTTACAGGTTCACCGTGCCATTCTAAAAGAAAAAATAGCAAATTATAATAGAGCTATTCGGAATGAGAGAAGGAACCACTTCTCTAAGGTAATTGCTGAAAACAGTGGAAACTCTAGGGTGTTGTTCTCTACCATTGATAGGCTATTGCATCAAACACCTTTTGATACACTCAGTCAGGCATCCTCTCTAAGATGCGAAGAATTTGCAGACTTCTTCGAAAACAAAGTAATTTCTATAAGGGAGGCTATTGGTAATACAAGTAATATGTTTGATAGTACACCCAAAAACAGCCCCCCAAAATTAAGGTCCTTTAGCACTATTACTCAATCTGAGCTTGGTAAAATTATAACTCAAACCGGCTCCTCAACATGTGTTTTAGATCCAATCCCTACTAGATTCCTCAAAAAACTATATGATAGCTTAGCTCCCTTTATTCTCAAGGTAATAAATACCTCATTAGAAACAGGTATATTTCCAACTGCTTTTAAAACCGCTGTTGTGAAACCTTTACTTAAAAAGTCAAATCTTGACCATACCAATCTGAGCAACTACAGGCCTATATCAAATCTACCGTTCCTGAGCAAAGTACTTGAAAAAGTTGTTTGTAATCAGTTAAATACCTTCCTCAACGAAAACAGTATCCTTGAAAAATTCCAATCAGGTTTTAGATCAAATCACAGCACAGAAACGGCTCTAGTAAAAATAGTCAATGATCTCAGACTGGCTACTGACTCAAACAAAGTCTCAATCCTTATTCTTCTGGATTTGAGTGCGGCATTTGACACCATTGATCATAGCATCCTAATTCACCGCCTTGCGAAGTGGGTGGGTCTCTCTGATAATGCTCTAAACTGGTTTCAAACCTACATTACTGGCAGAGATTTTTATATCAGTCTAGGAGATCATGTATCTGAAAAACATGACTTGCCTTTTGGTGTGGCCCAGGGGAGCTGCCTTGGTCCCCTGCTATTTTCCCTATATATGCTTCCATTGGGAAATGTCATAAGTCAGCATAATGTAAACTTCCATAGCTACGCAGATGATACCCAATTGTATATTTCTGTGGAGCCAACTAACCCAGATGGCCTTTGCTCCCTCACTGCATGCCTAACCTCCATTAATCAGTGGATGAGCAAAAATTTTCTGAAACTAAATGATGACAAAACAGAGGTACTTTTGGTGGGACCAAAACTAAAGCGAGATATTGTTCTTAGTAATCTGGGGAACTTGGCACACCAGGTCAAACCAAAAGTAACAAGCCTCGGTGTCATCTTAGATGCAGAGTTAAGTTTTAAGCCCCATATCAGTAAAGTTACTCAAACAGCCTATTTCCACTTGAGAAACATTGCCAAAGTGCGGCCCTTTTTAACTCAACAAGATGCAGAAAAACTAATTCACGCCTTTATCACTAGCAGGTTAGACTACTGCAATGCACTTTTCACTGGTCTTCCCAAAAAACATCTAAAGAAATTGGCACTCATACAGAACTCTGCGGCTAGACTTTTAACTAAGACTAAGAAGAGAGAACACATCACCCCTGTGTTGGCTGAACTGCACTGGCTCCCTATTTCCTATAGAATTGATTTTAAGGTTATGTTAATTACTTACAAAGCTCTGAATGGCACAGCACCTTCATATATCTCTGAGCTTTTAATATCTTATCAACCACAAAGGAAACTTAGATCATCCAATTCTAATCTTTTAATCGTACCCAAAGTGCTCCACAAACAAAGTGGAGAAGCTGCTTTTATCCATTATGCCCCCAAACTATGGAACACCCTGCCTCTGTACATCAAGCAGGCGAGTTCAGTAAATATTTTTAAAAAAGATCTGAAAACATACCTGTACAGGAAAGCTTTTAGTTAACTCGTCTTATCCTGTAGACTACTTTTTCAGATTATTCTACATCTGCTGCTATTGGAGGGCGCAGCCAGCCAGAAGCAGATGGGCTCCCCCTATTAAGTCAGGTTCTGCTCAAGGTTTCTTCCTGGAATATGGGAGTTTTTCCTTGCCACAGTTGCCATATGGCGTGCTTGTGGGGGGTAAGAGGGTTAAGGCTGCCAGTCTTATGACATGTCATTTTCTATATTTTTGATATGTTGCTGAGTGGATCATAAACGGCCCCAGCAATGAAGAAATGTGATTGATAATGACTGACTGACTATTATTTTGTTACATGCTTCAAATGTAAAGCACTTTGAGCTGCATTCTGTGTATGAAAGGTGCTATACAAATAAAGCTTATTATTATTATATTATTATTATTATCAGCATCAGCAGCATCAGCACCATCAGCACCATCAGCATCAGCACCATCAGCACCAGCACCATCAGGCTGCACCATCCACATCAGGCTGCATCAGACGTGATGAGTGGAGAAGACATGCATGTGTGATGATATTAGCATATATACAATGTGTGTGATATTAGCCATAACATGCCGCGAACCTGCTTCTAATTCAGAGACTTAGTCATGTCAAGTCTACTAGTGTAGTCAAGTTTTAGCCATACTTTGTTTTGTTCCTCAGAAAAAAATGCTTACATAACTGAAAGTATCTGTTCGTGCATTAATGTGAAGGGTTATAAACTAGAGACCTTTTTAATCATCAGCCAGATGATGGAGGACCACAGAAGTCCATCAAAATCATCCGCGAATTACAGCTGCTGGCTGACGGGGGGGCGGGTGGAGGTGGGGGGCTACACCCAGGGGAGAGTGGGGTGGGCAGCGTGGGTCTGAAGCGATTGATTGGTTCTGTCTGCGAGAGCTCTATGTAACCGAGGGCAACAGTGGGCCATTGATCCAGTGAGGTTTTGTTCCTAACTGCCAGCCAGTACTCAGTATCGGTGTGTGTGTGTGTGTGTGTGTGTGTGTGTGTGTGTGTGTGTGTGTGTGTGTGTGTGTGCGTATCAGGGCTAGACGGGAAACCTTTGGCCACCAGAAATGATCCATTATGATAATGCTCCAATCAGAGTCCACTTTGTGGCCACAGAAGGACTGTACAGGTGGACACACACACACACACACACACTCACACACTCTCTCTCTCACACACACACACACACACACACTCTCTCTCTCACACACACACACATACACACTCTCTCTCTCTCACACACACACACACACTCACACACACTCTCTCTCTCTTTCTCTCTCACAAACACACACACACACACACACACACTCTCTCTCTCACACACACACAGACACACACTCTCTCTTTCTCTCACACACACTCTCTCTCTCTCTCACTCACACACACACACTCTCTCTCTCTCACACACACACACTCTCTCTTTCTCTCTCACACACACACACACACTCTCTCACTCACACACACCACATGCACACTGTCTCTCTCACTCATTCACTCACTCACACCACACACTCTCTTTCTCTCACTCACACACACACTCTTACTCTCTCTCTCTCTGTGTCACACACACACACACACACACACACTCTCTCACACACACTGTCACTCTCACACTCTCTCACAGACACACTCTCACACACATACTCCTCTAACACATTTTAATTCTTTATTTAAATCCACAAATCATATTACACCAGACAGGATTCAAATATTTCAAGAGATAAGACAGGGCTTTGTCACTCAATGGTATTCAGGGGTACAAAAAAACTCTCCTGCGCCATACTGCAAGGCTGCCTATAACTGCAAAACTTTGCTAGCTGTTTTGTTTTTCTGCTGGAGAGCCCTGCCAGCCTTAACCCACTGAGAACAAGGTTGTGGACATGCCCCAAGCTACCAAAGATCAACGCCACTAGCTTGCATTGATAGCCTAGTTCACATAGTTTTGTCCGTATGGGTTGGTACGTGATTTTTTCATTAAAAGCCATGTCCATGTAGAGATCGTACACACATCCTATTTCAAGTATAAGTACTTCCCTTCTGTCTCGGTCTAAAAACACAACATCAGGGGTGTTAGGGATGTTACAAAACACATCAGTGGAGCTGTTAAACCATTCTGGCATAATACGCGAATGTTTGTACATGGTCACTTTATCTGGAAGTACATCCTTAACAGTGCTAGGTCATAAGGTCTAGTGCTAGGTCATAAGGTCAACAATTCGGTCATGGCGTGCAGTATAAAGTCCTTTGTACATAGTACAGCCATTAACAATATGGGCAACTGATTCGAGGTGATGGTCAGAGTCTGAGTGCATTATACAGTGTGGATGGTGGATTGCAGGGTACCATTGTGCAAGGTTGTATTTCTCTCACACACACACAAACACACACACACACTCTCTCTCTCTCAGGCCTCTTGTACACCATATGTGTCACGCGTCCCTGAACACCAGTTGTTCACTTGAGTGTGTTTTCTCCTGCCATCATGGCTACTGAAGCTCACACACACACATTCATGCCTGCCAAGTCACACACACCCAAACAACACACATTCATGCTACGGCACACACCACATCACACACAGACACACACACACACACACACATAGCCACACACAGACACACACGCACACACACACATAGCCACACACACACACACACATACACACACGCACACACACACACACACACACACACATTCATGCCTGCAATGTAGTATCACATACACATACACACACACACCACAATCCAGACACACATACATTCACGTCTGCCATGGCATAACTCACGTCACACACACCCAAACAACACATACACACGCACACACATTCATGCTACGGCACACACCACATCACACACACACACACACATAAACACACACAGTAAGACAGACACAGACACACATATACACACACACAGACACATACATAAACACACACACAGACACAGACACACATACACACACATACACACACACACACACACACATATCACACGCACACATACACAGTAACACATATCCTGAGATGCATTGGAATTCCGCATTGTCATTCTGCTCAGAAGTTCCCTAATTCTGGATTGATATTCTGAGCTGATTGGCAGAGATGGCGTTTACATTAAGGGCGTTTACATTAAGTGCTCTGTAGAGATGGCGTTTACATTAAGTGTTCTGTAGAGATGGCGTTTGCATTAAGGGCTCTGTAGAGATGATGTTTGCATTAAGGGCTCTTTAGAGATGATGTTTGCATTAAGGGCTCTGTAGAGATGGCGTTTACATTAAGGGCTCTGTAGAGATGCATTTGCATTAAGGGCTCTGCAGATGATGTTTGCATTAAGGGCTCTGTAGAGATGGCGTTTGCATTAAGGGCTCTGTAGAGATGGCGTTTACATTAAGGGCTTTGTAGAGATGCATTTGCATTAAGGGCTCTGTAGAGATGATGTTTGCATTAAGGGCTCTGTAGAGATGGCGTTTGCATTAAGGGCGTTTACATTAAGGGCTCTGTAGAGATGCCGTTTGCATTAAGGGCTCTGCAGAGATGGCGTTTACATTAAGGGCGTTTACATTAAGGGCTCTGTAGAGATGCGTTTGCATTAAGGGCTCTGTAGAGATGGCGTTTGCATTAAGGGCTCTGTAGAGATGCGTTTGCATTAAGGGCTCTGTGGATATGTGTTTGCATTAAGGGCGTTTGCATTAAGGGCTCTGTAGAGATGCGTTTGCATTAAGGGCTCTGTGGATATGTGTTTGCATTAAGGGCGTTTGCATTAAGGGCTCTGTAGAGATGCGTTTGCATTAAGGGCTCTGTAGAGATGGCGTTTGCATTAAGGGCTCTGCAGAGATGGCGTTTACATTAAGGGCGTTTACATTAAGGGCTCTGTAGAGATGCGTTTGCATTAAGGGCTCTGTGGATATGTGTTTGCATTAAGGGCGTTTGCATTAAGGGCTCTGTGGATATGTGTTTGCATTAAGGGCGTTTGCATTAAGGGCTCTGTAGAGATGCGTTTGCATTAAGGGCTCTGTGGATATGTGTTTGCATTAAGGGCGTTTGCATTAAGGGCTCTGTAGAGATGCGTTTGCATTAAGGGCTCTGTGGATATGTGTTTGCATTAAGGGCGTTTGCATTAAGGGCTCTGTAGAGATGGCGTTTACATTACAGTTTTTATTACAGTTTTTTTTCAAATGCTTACACACATTACTAAATCTTTGCTTGTCACACAATTTTCTAAACATGTCTTCCAAACATCATAACCCCACACCAAATCTGCAAAACCATACACTAATTCTCAGTGTTTGACTCAGTTTTCAATTGACTAAAACACATTTTGCAGAACACCACACACAATTTTCTACTTACAGTAACATACAAAAATCGAACAGGAAGTAACTTGATTTCATTTTTCAAACACAACCCATCAAAATGCCACACTAAATAACCAGTGCTTCACTCTTTCTCTTCACATGTGTAAACACTCATTACTTTACTGAACACCATCCAATCATTGCCTTAGTATATAGGCCTATGTGTAGACATACTGTACTCTATATGTAGGTATGGATTGAAATCCAATACGGTTGAAATGTTCAGAACCAATGCAGATATTTTGAAAGGAATGTTCTACAAAAAGTCGACTTTATGTACAGTAAAACTTGTCTTTTTTACTATATTTTTGTGTCTCCCCAAGTTGCCATTAGCTCAATAATTTTTTTCAGAACTCCATGTACATCTGGTGGTCATTGTATTTTGCTTTGCTTTGTTCTTGTTGCTGTAAAATACTGTATTCAGCAAATTATTTGCAAAAAATCACTATTTTTGGTTTCAATAATTCTGTGTATTTCAACTTCTCTCTGTACCGTAACTTTCACTCTTGTATGGAAATACATAAAGCCTATGAAAGACAGAAGAGTGTTAGGTTTTGAGCAACAGTGTGGATATGATGTGTCCAAAATGTCATATTATGACAAAAGTGTTTATAATGTGAGGCAAATGTTTGATTTAAACATGTGTTTTTGACATTTTGAATGTAGTGTGTCATTTTGTTGGAGATTTGAGGCATTTTGCATTTTGTGTGAGCAATTGTGGGTTTTGTGTGTGGAGTTTTGAAAAATAGACACAGAGGGCCAGATGTACGTACATTTGCGAACGTAGCGTTATCAGCGCCATGGACAAACCGCACATTGCAAACGCTGTCAGACCCAAGTTTCCGTCGTATTTATCAATCGGTCAATCCTTAGTGTAAACTGCGCTTTTCTCTGCCTTTCTCCGCCCATAAACGCAATTTACGAACGTCCACAACTGAATGCCAGCGCCTACAAGCGCAGTTGAATGAAGTTAACTGATGACAACATTAAAAAGAATCAAACGTTTAGCGATCATGAAATAATACCATACATGATAAGATGTCAACAAGCAAGGAGATAATTAAGATCAGTAATTCTACTCAAAATACTTGTGCACGTAGGCTATGGAAGATTGGTCAAATCTAGTAAGTAGCTCATTCATGCCTTGACGGTCAATGTAGGCTTTTTGTTTGTTGGACAGAATTCCAGTATCAACCAGCCATGGCAGTATTCTTAAAAGCATGCATTTCATGAAAACTTAGTATACAGATGGCAATAGAGAGACGTCCCTCCATGTTGTGGGGTCTTCTGGTACATTGTCCTTTTTTGGTATTGTGTGAATGAGTGCGCCCTTCCATGAACTAGGGACTTTACCATTGATCAGACAGGTGTTAAATATGCTTTTCAGTATGTGGCAAGACATCTGCCTAGTGGCCTTGAGAGTTTCAAAAGTGACACCATCTGAACCACTTGCTTTATTATGACCGCCGCGCAGCGAAGCGGCGGTCATATAGGTTTAGTCAGATTTTTTTTTTTTCTTTTTTTTTTCTTTTTCGCATGCCCAAATTTCCGTCAATGATTCCCGGGACACTGAAAGACCGGGGTACACGAAACTTGGTGGGCATGTAACCCCACATGGATAGCATGGAACCATCGTTTTTCGTTTTTATCTGTAGCCCCCCCACTGGACTGGACCCCCGAAAGGAGGGTAGGGCAGACACAGTTCTCTTTTTTTGTATGTTGATCTCAAGGGGCCATGTCAACCCATTCCATAACCACTCAGGTCATGTATAGCGCCACCTAGTTAAACACAAAAAAGTAAAAATGAGGTGTTGTAATCGCAGGTATCTGTGACCTAACATAGTCAAAACTGCACGAAATTGGAAGTGTAGGATCACTATGACACCCTCTGTATGCACGCCAAGTTTCGTGGAATTCCGTTCATGGGGGGCCACACAATAAATTTATTTATGTTACTATACACCAACTGGCCTGTAGGTGGCCGGAGACAGTTTTCTGTGAATATCTCGAGAACCGTAGGGCCTAGGAGGTCCACCTTTTTTATGTATGTTGGTCTTAAGGGAGCATGTCAACCCATCCCATTACCACTTATTTCATGTATAGCGCCACCTAGTTAAAAATTAAAAAGCAAAAAATTTCATCACAATATCTCTGGCTGACAAGGTCAAAAGTTGCCAAGTTTTGTGTACTTTCGTTCATGGGGGGCCTTACAATAAAATAATGTATGTGTACATTTAGTGACGTACACCAACAAGGATTCCCGGGACACTGAAAGACCGGGGTACACAAAACTTGGTGGGCATGTAACCCCACATGGATAGCATGGAACCGTCGTTTTTCGTTTTGATCTGTAGCCCCCCCGCTGGACTGGACCCCCCGAAAGGAGGGTAGAGCAGACACAGTTCTCTGTGAATATCTTGAGAACTGTAGGGACTAGGATGACCATTTTTTTCTGTATGTTTGCCTCCAGGGGTCATGTTAACCCATTTCATGTACACACATGTGCACAAACAGATACACACACACACACACATACATTCACAGTAATCATACGTATGACACATACTCACACAGTAGACATATGTACGCTTGCACACACACAAGGCACACACACACACACACACACACACACACATAACATAAACATGTACATGCACACATGCACACAATTCAAGAATTTCTCAGAATTATGAACAGGCAAGATGGAGGTGGGGTTGTATAAAATTAATTTTACATGTGAAATCTATGAACTAATCATGTTTTGGTACTTGTTGTCTAGCAGATTTCAGTGAGAATTGAGTGTGGATAATGCAATTTAGTGAGACAGTTAGAATCATAGGCCTTTCAGCGTGATTTATTTTTGTGGAAAATATGTGCTGGACTGGGCGGCGGTCATATTTTGTACCGCTCTGCGGTACATCTAGTTATTAGGCAGATTTACAATTACTTTTTCAATGTCCTCTACTGTAAATGCTGAAGTACATGGCGGTGACTCAGTCATTGTGATGTCTAAGTCATTATTCCACGGGGGTGATTCGAGCGATAGTAATTCTACACTTGCTCAGTGTCACCAGGGTCTGACACTGGCATGGGAAACATGCAGTCATTTAGGATAACGTCAATCGCCTTTGCTCTGCGGTGCTGCCTGTGGAAGAATTTTTAGCTTAAAGGTCTGTAAAAACTCTGAAATAAGGTTTGTCTTTCTTGTTAGTAGTTTATTAAATCTCTGCACAGAGAGGTCTCATAAGCATCAGGCTATCAGGATACAGAGACAAAGTCTGTGCACCCAAGAGACAATCAGTTGTTTTCTCACACACACATTTATACCTCGCACAGTATCATAATCTCATTGTATCATTGTATCATTACACCCTCTCTGCACATACATGACTTGGTCAATACAATGGGTTAATTAAGAATCAAGGACATTAAGAACGTTTCTAACATCATACAACACATGATTTTCCATGGACCAATAGTTATTGAAACAGAAGTATCAAATAATAAGAACTTTAAGAACTAGATTCGTGTCAAAGAGAAAGAGTGAATTCACACTGCATTAGAAGTATCAATTATACGGAACATCACGAGCTAGGCTAAACACAGAAGAGTCCATTCAAAAGTGTGAAATCATACAGAAACACAAGTATCAAATCAAAGGTTAAGGTCCCTCTTTGTCATTTTCCCCTCACATGCCACAGGTAGGTGAGCTTGTTTTGACCTTTTGGGCTTGTCTGTGTTGTTCTCTCGTGGCCGCAGCAATCGCTGGCTGGATCACCTCCCGCAGATACCTCAGATGTTTTTCAATCCATTCGACTGGATCCACAATAGGGATTGAGTTTAATCGCACACACACACACACACACACACCAGTAAGGAGCCCTGGAGACACAGACACACACGCTGTTGTAGTTCTTTGTTCAGCATTCTAAACACTTGTGCAGTCCAAAGTGTGCAGGAGTCACACACACACACACACATGCAACCCCCCCACACACACACATGCAACCCCCCCCACACACACACATGCAACCACACACACACATGCAACCCCCCCCCACATACACACACACACACACACATGCAACCCCCCCCCCAACACACACACACACAGACACAAAAGCACACACCACACTCACACACACACTCACACACACACTCACATACACACACACCACACTCACACACACACACATGCAACCCCCCCACACACAGACACAAAAGCACACACCACACACACACACACACACACACACACACAGCTCTTTGCTCTGCTCTGAGAGCCTGACCCAGAGGAGACGTTCCAGTGGATTATTCCCCCTTTCATCACGACTCACACACACCGAGATGACCCTCGCTGTCACACACACACACACACACACACTCTCTATCTGGGTCTCTCTCTATCACATACACACTGGGACAGCCCCCTCCATCACACACACACCGAGATGACCCCCCGCCATCACACAGAAACACAGAGACACACACACACACACATGAAGCGCTTTCAGATATAACCTCTGGAGTATATGCGGAGGTTTGTCAAACGGAGGTCCTACCCTTCGGATGATTCAGATATGATGCTAACCTGCGGACCTTATACTGACCTTATACGGACCTATGTGTGAACGACATACACGCACATTACAGAATCTCCGTGTGGTTATCGAGTGAGGGGTGGGGGCTTGTAGAGTTCACAAGATGCGAGATATGACACAGAATATATGCGGCCGCTGCCTGTCACAGCTGCTGTTTGTTCACAAAGTGTATGCATTATGTAGGCTAAAAAAGAAAACTCTATTGTGCGTAGGCTAATACTTGAAGTAGCCACATAAGTGCACACTTGAAATTGACCTACAGTATTTGTATATGTGCTTCGAATAAACACATTTATCTGTTTTCAACATTATGTAGCAGAATTACTTGGCTATTGAACCCCAAATCTGGTTTGCATTGGAGAGAGAGAGAGCATGCACAAACTTTATGGTACCAGCCAATTTCAGTAGGCTAACTCAAGTCTTCAAGGTCATCATATGGACTACAACGTTTTTAAGCAACAAACAAAATACTAACATAACAGTGAAGTGTTTTGTTTTTTCATGGTTTATTTTTTCCAAAAGCATCCTCTCCCCATGTGTCTACTGCATTTACGTAAGGAGCTTGGAACAAAAACAACGTCGCTGTATGCTACTGCCTTTTCAGCGCCTTCTGCTTATGATTCAGTCTTTGTTTGGCCTTGCCATGCAGTTGTAGGCTACAATGTGCCTCTTGCCCATGTGTTCTATCACAATGCTGTCTGCCCTCATGGACAGTAGCTCCGTGATGTCTGCATCTTTCCAGGTCGGAGATTTTCTGGACAGCACTATGCCACTCCATCATAACATTGGCATTTAAGTCAGATCTAACCACATGGACGCATGAAAGAAACATCACCGACACGCCCTCTCACTAGGTGTGATTTTAACCGCATGTTCTACGCTTCATTCAGGCACAGCACATTTACATAATGTCCGGAGGAAATACTAGGGGGGGAGTAGTAGAACAACCGGCTAAATTCGGACTTCCATATGACCGGTTATGTTGTTCAGATATACGGCCCCACCGTTTAACATCCGCAGAACCTCCGGTCTTACACGTATGTCTGAAAGCGCTTATAGGCTATGTCTACATACGGCCGGATGTGTTTGCATGTAAAAGACCACGGGAGCACTACTGTACGTTTGGATCCGCTGGGGACCCTGAACCCCTGCGGAGCCGTTGCACAAGAGTGTGGACGAATGCACTGCAGAACCATCTGAGAGAGATGTATGTATGTGACAAATAAATCCTTCTTGATCATTAGAAGCACTGTGTTCTAGAATGTCCACCACATGAGGTCATTAGAACCACTGTGTTCTAGAATGTCCATCACATGAGGTCATTAGAAGCACTGTGTTCTAGAATGTCCACCACATGAGGTCATTAGAAGCACTGTGTAATGATCTATACAGTCCACCACATGACGTAGACTATTTTGTGTGTTTGTTTGCTTAGCTTAGCTGACAAAGCTACGTGGTATTATAATTCCTATAAGTAAGCAGCATGCAAGCTGCTGTCTAGTGCACCCAGGCAGTAAACTTGGCAAACATGGCCCATTTCCCCCAGTTTGCAGAATTGATCTGATGGTTGCTTCTTCCCTACCCACATTTGTGCATTTGTCATCATTTTCAGGAATCAGAATGACAAGTTTTAATGCAGGTTTGTAACGCTGCACGACCACTGTGTACCTGACCTAGCAACAGCTACAGGGACTTGACAGAGGGTGAATGGGCGTGAGGTTTGCGTATCA
>NW_027468657.1:3138515-3143515 GCF_046254945.1 Alosa pseudoharengus
AAGAGCACCTCCATATAGAGGAGGAGAGAGAGAGAGGAGAGAGAGCACCTCCATATAGAGGAGGAGAGAGAGAGCACCTCCATATAGAGGGAGGAGAGAGAGCACCTCCAAATAGAGGAGGAGAGAGAGAGAGCACCTCCATATAGAGGAGGAGAGCGAGAGAGGAGAGAGAGCACCTCCATATAGAGGGAGGAGAGAGAAGGAGCACCTCCATATAGAGGGAGGAGAGAGAAGGAGCACCTCCATATAGAGGAGGAGAGAGAGCACCTCCATATAGAGGAGGAGAGAGAGAGAGCACCTCCATATAGAGGAGGAGAGAAAGCACCTCCATATAGAGGAGGAGAGAGAGAGAGCACCTCCATATAGAGGGAGGAGAGAGAGAGAGCACCTCCATATAGAGGGAGGAGAGAGAGAGGAGAGAGAGCACCTCCATATAGAGGGAGGAGAGAGAGGGAGCACCTCCATATAGAGGAGGAGAGAGAGAGCACCTCCATATAGAGGGAGGAGAGAGAGAGAGCACCTCCATATAGAGGGAGGAGAGAGAGAGGAGAGAGAGCACCTCCATATAGAGGGAGGAGAGGGAGAGAGCACCTCCATATAGAGGGAGGAGAGAGGGAGCACCTCCATATAGAGGAGGAGAGAGAGGGAGCACCTCCATATAGAGAGAGGAAGGAGAGAGAGCACCTCCATATAGAGCAGTGGTCGCCAACCCGTCGATCGCGATCGACCAGTAGATCGATCTTTAGGACTTGCCCAGTAGGTCCCGAGAATAACAGGACAATTAAAAACACCAAATTCCCACATGTTCGCTAACGTTTACAGGGCGTAGCCTACATTTCAGCATGGGATAGGATAGCGCATGATTTATTCAAGACCTAGCCATTATAATGCGAGAAATTCCTGCATACATTTACAGTGCTGTCTGATAAAGTTAATCTAATAATGGAGCAGCGTGAATGCGGGACCGGACGGACCAACTTCTGACTTGAACCGAACGTATAACCCCATGCAGACACACACACGCGCACAGCACCACTTTGCAGGTGCGCTCTCTCTCTCTCTCTCGCAACAGGACTTGTCACCGCTGAAGTCAAATTATGTTAGGTGCTTCTACATCAACTGCTAACTGACAGAAAATAAAAAAACAAAAGTTTAGCGATCAGGAATTTGTTCTCCATTTGAAGAATGTAATCGATTGTGGACGTGCAGACACGGAGTGCATTGTAGGCCTAGGCTTAGGTTACTTTCACTTTCTAGAGTACGCATTAATTACGTGAAAGATGCACTTACTCCAATTAGAAAATCAAAAACAAAATCATGTAAGTAAAGACTATGTTAAAGTGTTGTTATCTCATTGACACCTGTGTAAGGGGTGGAGGATGTGATATTTTTAACCTGATACATTTGCCTAAATAAAAGGCCTTAAATTGGAAGTATTTTAGCTTTGATTTTCTTTTGACGCTTCAAGGTAGATCTTGCCTTTGTTCAGGGCGAGGTTAGGGATCTTGGGCTCAAAAAGGTTGGTGACCACTGATATAGAGGGAGGAGAGAGAGAGAGCACCTCCATATAGAGGGAGGAGAGAGAGGGAGCACCTCCATATAGAGGGAGGAGAGAGAGGGAGGAGAGAGAGGGAGCACCTCCATATAGAGGGAGAAGAGAGAGAGAGCACCTCCATATAGAGGGAGGAGAGAGAGGGAGCACCTCCATATAGAGGGAGGAGAGAGAGAGAGCACCTCCATATAGAGGGAGGAGAGAGAGGGAGCACCTCCATATAGAGGAGGAGAGAGAGAGCACCTCCATATAGAGGGAGGAGAGAGAGGGAGCACCTCCATATAGAGGGAGGAGAGAGAGGGAGGGGAGAGAGAGAGGAGAGAGGGAGGAGAGAGAGCACCTCCACACCGTCTCTACTAGTCCAACAGGCCCAATGGGTCCAAAAGAGCAGTCTGCTCGTCCATGTTTTAAGGTGAAATAACGAGTCCACCTGTTCCCCTCAACTTTGACACAATGCACTGGACACCGAGACAGTGGACTAGACAGAGCCCAGTGTGTGTGTGTGTGTGTGTGTGTGTGTGTGTGTGTGCGTGTGTGTATCTGTGTGTGTGTATGTGTGTGTATCTGTGTGTGTGTGTATGTGTGTGTGTGTGTGTGCGTGTGCATGTCTGTGTGTGTGTGCGTGTGTGTGTATCTGTGTGTGTGTGTGTGTGCGTATCTGTGTGTGTGTGTGTGTGTGTAGTGTGCGTGTGTGTGATTGTGTGTGTGTGTGTGTGTGCGTGTGTGTGTGTATCTGTGTGTGTGTGTGCGTGCGTGTGTGTAGTGTGCGTGTGTGTGATTGTGTGTGTGTGTGTGTGTATCTGTGTGCGTGTGTGTGTGTGATTGTGTGTGTGTGTGTGTGTGTGTGTATCTGTGTGTGTGTGTGTGTGTATCAGTGTGTGTGTGTGTGTGTATCTGTTTGTGTGTGTGTGCGTGTGTGTGTGTATCTGTGTGCGTGTGTGTGTGTATCTGTGTGCGTGTGTGTGTGTGTATCTGTGTGTGTGTGTGTGTGTGTGTGCATGTGTGTGTGTGTGTGTGCATGTGTGTGTGTGTGTGTGTTTCTCAGTGGAGCTGAAAACGGTCCACTGAGGAGCAACAATGTGTTGTGCTGCCCTGGAGAGAATGAGTGGAAGAGAGAAAGAGAGAGAGAGAGTGAGTGAGAGAGAAAGAGAGAGAGTGAGAGAATGAGTGGGGGAGAGAAAGAGAGAGTGAGTGAGAGAAAGAGAAAGAGAGAAAGTGAGAATGAGTGAAAGAGGGAGAGAGAGAGTGAGAGAAAGGAGAGAGAGAATGAGTGGGGGAGAGAAAGAGAGAGTGAGTGAGAGAAAGAGAAAGAGAGAGAGAATGACAGAGAGAATGAGAGAGAGGGAGAGAGAAAGAGAGAGAGGGAGAATGAGTGAAAGAGGGAGAGAGAGAAAGACTGAGAGAAAGTGAGAGAAAGTGGGAGAGAGAGAGAGAGTGGGAGAGAGAGAGAGACTCAGGGCCATGTTATGATCTGTGGAGATCTAAACTCTAGGACTGGTGAGGGACTTGACTTTGTCAGCACACAGGGTGATGACGTCATTACAGGAGATAAGATCCATGTCCCTGCTGACTCCTCTACTGTAGACTTCATTACAGGAGATAAGATCCATGTCCCTGCTGACTCCTCTACTGTAGACTTCATTACAGGAGATAAGATCCATGTCCCTGCTGACTCCTCTACTGTAGACAGAACTATGTCACGTCCAAGAGCTGCTGCACCTCTGCCCAAGCCTGGCTCTGTGCATGCGGGTGACTCCCTGGGACCGTGCGTAGTCAATGGTAGTGTGGGTGACTCCTGGGTATGTGCGTAGTCAATGGTAGTGTGGGTGACTCCTGGGTCTGTGCGTAGTCAATGGTAGTGTGGGTGACTCCTGGGTCTGTGCGTAGTCAATGGTAGTGTGGGTGACTCCTGGGTCTGTGCGTAGTCAATGGTAGTGTGGGTGACTCCTGGGTCTGTGCGTAGTCAATGGTAGTGTGGGTGACTCCTGGGTCTGTGTGTAGTCAATGGTAGTGTGGGTGACTCCTGGGTCTGTGTGTAGTCAATGGTAGTGTGGGTGACTCCTGGGTCTGTGTGTAGTCAATGGTAGTGTGGGTGACTCCTGGGTCTGTGTGTAGTCAATGGTAGGCTGCAGCGTGACTTCCTGGGTTAGTACACCTACTGTATGGCTCAGTTCTTGGCAGTAGTACCGTGGATTACGCCATAACAGATTTAAACATGAACTTTATGAAGCTTTCAACGTCAAGCTATTGACCCCATTGTCTGATCACAGTCAAATAACAGTCTGTCTGTCTGTCTGCTGAATGCCTAAAGAGGTACACAAATACAGTAAATGCAAAGAAAGAGAAAGATGTACAAAGCCAACTGAATGATCTAGAACAATCACTTGACTCACACATTCTGGGAAAACTGGAAACATTTAAACAAAAGGCCTCACGACAATTTAATTATTCAGAATGAGAGAGAATTCCCCAAGTGGTAGGCCAGGTCTCAGCTGCTACATGAGTTTTTTTTTTTTTTTTGCCCCCCCTGGTTCGAATTTCAAACTCCGCCTATGCCAGTTATACCCCCTTATTATCAACACTGCATGCAGGGCAGCGCTAGGCTAATTATACCCCCTTAATATCAACACTGCATGCAGGGCAGCGCTAGGCTAATTATACCCCCTTAATATCAACACTGCATGCAGGGCAGCGCTAGGCTAATTATACCCCCTTATCATCAACACTGCATGCAGGGCCAGTTATACCCCTTTATTATCAACACTGCATGCAGGGCAGCGCTAGGCTAATTATACCCCCTTATTATCAACACTGCATGCAGGGCAGCACTAGGCTAATTATACCCCCTTAATATCAACACTGCATGCAGGGCAGCGCTAGGCTAATTATACCCCCTTATTATCAACACTGCATGCAGGGCAGCGCTAGGCTAATTATACCCCCTTATTATCAACACTGCATGCAGGGCAGCGCTAGGCTAATTATACCCCCTTAATATCAACACTGCATGCAGGGCAGCGCTAGGCTAATTATACCCCCTTAATATCAACACTGCATGCAGGGCAGCACTAGGCTAATTATACCCCCTTATTATCAACACTGCATGCAGGGCAGCGCTAGGCTAATTATACCCCCTTATTATCAACACTGCATGCAGGGCAGCGCTAGGCTAATTATACCCCCTTATTATCAACACTGCATGCAGGGCCAGTTATACCCCTTTATTATCAACACTGCATGCAGGGCAGGGCAGCGCTAGGCTAATTATACCCCCTTAATATCAACACTGCATGCAGGGCAGCGCTAGGCTAATTATACCCCCTTATTATCAACACTGCATGCAGGGCAGCGCTAGGCTAATTATACCCCCTTATTATCAACACTGCATGCAGGGCCAGTTATACCCCTTTATTATCAACACTGCATGCAGGGCAGGGCAGCGCTAGGC
>NW_027468657.1:3151015-3351015 GCF_046254945.1 Alosa pseudoharengus
CACACACATACACAGAGGGAGAGATACACACACACAGAGAGATACACACAGACACACACATACACAGAGAGATACACACACAGAGAGAGAGAGAGAGATACACACACACAGAGAGAGAGAGATACACACAGAGAGGGAGAGAGAGATACACACACACATACACAGAGAGGGAGATACACGCATCACATGGGGTTTAGACTCTGATATTAAATTTTGTGGATTTCATTCTCCCATCTTTCCCTCTCTGTACTGTATGTGTGTGTGTGTGTGTCTGTGTCTGTATGTGTGTGTGTGTGTGTGTGTGTGTCTGTATGTGTGTATGTGTGTGTGTGTGCGTCTGCTCAAGTTGAGATTGAGAAATAAGGTGAGGCCCACTTAAGGCCAGGAGCTATTAAACAGGAGGAACTGCAGTAAGCCGGGGAATTTGTGTGTGTGTGTGTTTAGGCTGATGGAAATGCAATAGATTTCTGTGTGTTGAGAGACAGATAGAGTTGAGTGTGTGTGTGTGTGTGTGTGCACGTGCATGAGACTGTGTGTGTGAGTGTTTGTGTGTGTGTTTAGGTTGGTGAAAATGTGATAGATTTCTGTGTGTTGAGAGACAGATAGAGTTGAGTGTGTGTGTGTGCGCATGCATGAGACTGTGTGTGTGAGTGAGTGTGTGTGTGTGTGTGTTTAGGTTGGTGAAAATGTAATAGATTTCTGTGTGTTTAAAGACAGAGTTAAGTGTGTGTGTGTGTGGGAGTCTACACTATTTCCTTTTCACTTTAAACCAAAGTTGTCGAGAGCGGTTTGGATGCTGTCGACTCCACTTGAGCTGAAAAACGATAGCAGGCTTGAGTCTGGGCAGCACAACGCAGCGTGCACACCTGGTCATGTGCCGTGTGCTTTTGGCCTGTAAGATGCCACATGTGCTCATGTGATATGTGCTCATGTGATATGAAAGATGCCACCTGTGCTCATGTGATATGTGCTCATGTGATATGTAAGATGGCACCTGTGCTCATGTGATATGTGCTCATGTGATATGTAAGATGGCATCTGTGCTCATGTGATATGTGCTCATGTGATATGTAAGATGGCATTTGTGCTCATGTGATATGTGCTCATGTGATATGTAAGATGGCACATGTGCTCATGTGATATGTGCTCATGTGATATGTAAAATGCCACCTGTGCTCATGTGATATGAAAGATGCCACCTGTGCTCATGTGATATGTAAGATGGCACCTGTGCTCATGTGATATGTGCTCATGTGATATGTAAGATGGCACCTGTGCTGATGTGATATGTAAGATGACACCTGTGCTCATGTGATATGTAAGATGGCACCTGTGCTCATGTGATATGTGCTCATGTGATATGTAAGATGGCACCTGTGCTCATGTGATATGTAAGATGCCACCTGTGCTCATGTGATATGTGCTCATGTGATATGTAAGATGGCACCTGTGCTCATGTGATATGTAAGATGGCACCTGTGCTCATGTGATATGTGCTCATGTGATATGTAAGATGCCACCTGTGCTCATGTGATATGTAAGATGGCACCTGTGCTCATGTGATATGTGAGATGGCACCTGTGTGCATGTGATATGTAAGATGGACACAGATCAGTTCTGATCCAATGCTGACTACTTACTACATACATTACTAATTACTACATACATTACTAATAACTACATACATTACTACATACATTACTAATTACTACATACATTGCTACATACAGGGAGCATCGCTTTCAAATGGCCACTTCAGTCACGCATTACGAGGCGTGAAGCTGCGTGAAGCTTTAGTACCACTTTCAGCCACTGTGCGTCGCTCTGCCACTGTACATCGTTTTGCTTGCTGCCCCTTCTGAAAAAGCAGGAAGCTACCATTAAACATAATTGTTGCAGAGAGGAATCCCAGCCTACGAATTCAATAACAAAATAAATCATGCATAATTAAACATTACCTCGATTTAGGCTACTTGGGTATGGTTTAAGGCTTGACTACACGGTGGTAACGGAAATCGAAATTTACATTATTGTCAGTGTTGGGGGTAACGCAACTACGCAAATCAAAACAGTGGTGTGATAATTGAGCCAGTAGAGAAATAACTGTTAAGAATTAATCTGTAGCCTTGGGTAGGCTTCTGCAGAAAACAATGTTGTTGCCGATTTAATACTATCTGGCGACGTTTTTAACAGGCTACGCAATAGAGGCTTAGACAACTATGACCCACGTTTTGGTTTCGTAAATTAATTTGCCCTACTTCTTGACTGCAATGTAGTCAATTGACTGCTTGACGTGTCATTTTTATTTTTCTGTACAATAAACAAATACATCTGCTTTATGCCGCAGAATTACATTCATATTTGGCTGACTTCTGCAGACGCGCAAAAAAACACTGCCAGGCCATCCTTACAAATATTTTCGTTTGCCGTAACCCGACCGACCCTGTCAATTTAGAACCGGCCCAAATATTTATTTTTTTCCTCTTTTAGTCCGACCGACTTGCCGGTTGTAAACTTGCGTTAAGACTGACCGATTTTTTTTTACTCTAAGTAAACTACCAGTGCTTTTTAAAAGTTCTCAATGTCTCGTTTTAAATGTCAGGACCTTCGGTAGTCTACCAATGAAGTGTGGAGATACATTGAGCCTCGTAAATGGTGTAAAACAGTGATTTATTTGCATGGCTAGCCCGATGCCGAAGCACCACAATTGAAAAAGCTGTTGGTAGCATCGGCTAACTAGCGCCATATTTTGGAGTGCAGGGGACAAGCCGAGATGGGCTATGAGACATACGTTCACACTCGGTATCGTGTTTCAACACACTTTAGGTCAATATCACACTGCAATTCTCCTTTAACGCACTGCGCCACAGAATTGACGGCGTGGGTGAATAGCCTAGGGATAAATAACAATAGAGTACACAACTGTTTCACCAGCACATTTAAATGACTTGACTAAAACCGTGCATAACTGGAGGTACACCTGTTATCTGAGCAGTCTGTATGTCCTCATTTTGCGAATGCGAGGACGATATGAGTCTGTTGCATAGATGTCCGAGTCACGCATAATGTATAAAAAACCACTGGCTCGTAATCACAATAATTTAACACACGACAGTTGGATACTTCATCATGTTCCCATGCCTACATTTTGGTGAGTAGCATAGAGATCGTTAAAACAATAAAGTATGGCTCTCCGTTTGGGACATCGAAAACTTATATTTTTAATAGGGTAGACTACCGTCGGAGATGCTGACTTGCAAAGGCCGAGGGATAACACGTTATCTCCACTATCATCAGTCAATGCCTCCTTGATCAAAGTGGGGAATGAAAGAAAAAGTTTGAGAACCACTGGCTTTGAGAACCACTGGCAAGTTACCTGCAGTACAGAACACACAGAATATTGCAACAGAAAGTTGCCTTTATAATAAACTACTAGCATTCAAACAAAGCCTTTATAAAAGTGAAAAAAAAAAATATTCCATAAGAAGTAAAATAAAATACTGTTACTGTAGTAACTGTATCCCAAGCTTCAGCTCCCCACATCTGTGACAGGCAGACGTGATACCGCTAAATTCTCAGCTTGTTTATACCCCACACTGAACGCGTAAGACCGCTAGCTAGGCCCATCACTGTGGGGTGCGGTAGCCTACTCTCTGGGATTTAAGTCAAGCAATATAACCATACAAATGTTTCAAAATGAGTAATTTCGGCTTTGTCTGAACTGGCCATTGTAGGCTAGCCTACGTATAAAAATAAACAAGTAGGCCTAGGCCTATTCTCTATCCAATGATATCGGCAAATGTTTGTTTTCCAAAGTAAGAATTTCACTTCACCATGCACCTTCGACAATGAATAGCTCATTACACTTATGTTACTGTTGAACGTAGGCCTAACTGGTATCATTACAAACATTATTCTGTGTCCTAAAAACTGGCATTTTATGGCATTGTGTCATGTAAGGTTGCAAAATCTAGAGAAATGCACGAGCTTGACTGAAGTGACCACCTTGATTGGCTGATGATTGTAATGTGGGAATGATTCCAAACACCTCCCTTACGATTAGTGGCAGGTGACAGGTCTGAGAATGCGTGCGCTAGGACGGAAGATGATGAATAACTGAATAAAAAGACCTAGCCTAAATGAATCAAGAGTAAGGCAAAACAAATAGCCTAGTAGCCTAATGAAACATACGGATTAATGTAGTATCTTTGTAATATTATTAAATTAATCTGTTACTATGCCTATGCCTACGTTTGCAAAAGAGAACATTTTAATTTGATTCACAATAATGTTACATTTAATTTACATGTTGACAATGAGTAGCCTAGTTTTGGTTGTTGTTGGTGGCGTTATTGCATGTTAGTTATGCCTACAATGCAAAATTGGAAGCTCTTGTAGCCGCATAGGATTTCAAAACAGGCGAAATGCCACAAAACCGGTTTGTGAATAGGTCTGTGAGTTAGGAGTCCTCTCGACTTCTTTTAAGCTGTCACAGCTGGTGGGAAGGTGTGATTTGTTGAGGACAGGGCCGGATTAACTGGGCACAAATGTCTGATGGCCCCCCCTGCCCCCCAGTCAACGTGAATCGGTCAGTTAATAGGCCTATTTTTCTTGCCATCTAAGGCACGGGCGCATCTGTGAGGCCAAGCCTCACCAAATAGCCCGTTTGTTAAAACTAACATTACATTTAATTAAACTGCTTATAGGCTATGCCGAAATAGTTTTCAACATTTTGAATATTAGTGTCGGGTGAATTAGGAAATTTCCTCATAGCCTTATGGCTGAAAGCTGCTTGGGATCCCCCCCTGTCAAGCAATATAACCATACAAACGCGCGCACTCATTGTTTCAAAAGGAGTAAATTCGGCTTTGTCAGAACTGAGCTGTGGACGACACGGCACGGCATGCCCAATTGAAAATAAATTAACGCAACGCAACACAACACAGACCCCGCTTCTCTCGCGTCAGTCACTGACATGAACGAAACACAGAACCCGCTTCTCTCACGGCAGTAACTGACAGTAGCCTAGAATAAATGCATGGGGAAAAAAACTTCCCCATGACAAAGACATCGTAAAACACTGAAAGTTAATATTCCTTTGTCAAATGTGTTATGTTCCAAGTAGCCTAGTGCGTAATTCTGCTTCATTTGCTTATTTCACAGAAAAATATAAATAGCCAGTTAGGGTCTACAGTGCAGAGTTGGTAAGTTATTGGCCAACTTGGAGTGAACATACAAACAGGGGAAATTCTTTCTCTAGTAGCTGAGTAGCCTCAGGTGCGCACGTAGACATAAGGCCGAACATGCAAGCGCCAATGAATCGTGCTCTCACCACAATCACGCCGTTAAACTTAAATAGGTTAAAATCACTCTAAGTTTGCCTTCAAGCAAGGAAAACGATGATTTGAAGACATCTGTTTTGTTGGAAGGGAAAGGGGTAGAGGGAATGAGAGTATTAAAATATGGGATATTCTACGGGAAAACATTAAAACGGCAAGACAGCGGGGGAAGTTAAAATACGTGAGAAACACGGAAAAAGTTGGCATGCATTGTTTCGGTCCCCGTGCACAGGGATTATTTGTCATATTATTAATCACATATGATTATTTGTGCTCACGGAAAAGATTGATTTAAGAACGTTATCACAGTGTGTGGCTGTGGCGCAAAGCAGCGCGGGTGGAAGACAGCGACAATTGGCAGGGGAGGGTCATGTCTTTTTTAACAATTCTGTCAGAGGGTCATTGAACAATTTCTAGCAGGCAAGGCAGGGTCATGCAACTTTTGACTGAAGCACTCAAAATTCCTCCGGTGGCCCCTTCAATAAATAACGAACAGTCCCTAGATTGCTGCTATATGTCTTGGTTCATGTCTAACAACTCATTGCCGTCAAACGCGTAGCCTATCTCGCGGTTGCATCCATTACAAACAAACATGCAATGTGAACGTCTGGGATTGGGAAGAGCACTAAATGCTCTACTGAATAAGCACAAAGTCAAACCTTTAAATGAAAAACACTCTTTAATAATCAAAAAAATAAACCGCTAATGAAGTAAACTTGTGACCATCAAAAATCGTTTATCGCCTGTAACTCCGTGATAACAGGACGTAACAGGAAGGCATTTGGCTGAGGTTAATATGCTCTATATTTTGTCCAAATGATGTCTGTCTATCATCGTTGCACTCGGAGAAAACCAGAATGTTTAATTTGTCCTGCGTTTCTTCTACGGCTGCAAACGGGATTCACTCGCAGTTAACCAAATATTTCTTTATTAGGGCAGGGCAGGCATATTTCTGGCTATTAAATTATTTCTAAACCGGTCTGCTAAAGTCTGTAGTGAAGTCTGTGTAGGGTTTTCCAGGCTCCATTTCTTTTTATGAGACACCCTGCTCACTTGAGCCATCTACCGGTTGTTTGGGTTGTTGCAGCGTCTCACTGGAAAAATACAAATTAAAGTCGTGTGATACCGCGTGATCCCACGCGCGGACCGCGAGTGAAGCTGGCCAAGTCGAAGCACTGCCCACTGTATGTACCACCTATTCTCCTACTGTTGGGTGAAAGTTATATGCCACTTACTCTGTAGGTTCATTCGCTATTGATGGGCGCTATTATGTCAATTCCCTCTAGGTTCTCACTTTACTTTATTGTTATATTACTTTCTTTATTCTTTCAAATGTTATTCTATCAATGGGAACTTTTGGGTCCTTAATTTTAATAATGTCTCTTCACTCGAAACTACCTTTTAACCTTTTATTTTGTTTTCAACAGAGTACATTTATTAGCTTTTATTTTCTAATTATTCCATTGAAGCAGGTACAAAACTTTTATTTTTAGCAGAAATTAGCAGATTACAAGTTTTACTATTTAGCTAAGCAGTTATTGTGGAGGTTTTGCAGCAGTACCCTTCCCTGTGGATCTCCCTAATCTCTTTCAGCTCCTCTGTCTGTCCTCCTTCTTCATTCGCTTCTTCTTGCAGCTGGGGAACCTCTCTCAAACTTGCGCTTTCTGCCTTCAGGTGGGGCGAAGAGCTGGTCAACTACTGGCCTTGTGTTCACTCCAACAAACTTTCCGACCTGCTCTATCACTGTCTGCAGGGCCAAAGGCGCTATGCGGGTACCTAGTCTCGAGTGGGTTCCTCCGTACTTGTCCAATTTGTCAATGTGAACCGAATATTTGTCCCTATTATTCCCTCTCTTGTCCCAGAACACTGACACTGACAAAGACTCTTTCATAAAACTGGGTAGACTACCCCTGTCTCGGCCGAGCCTTTCCCTTAGCTCCTGTCCTATCTCCTTTTCTGGCTGGGGCACAGTTGGACTGCTAGCTGGGCTGTAGGTTGGAGGGGATGGATCAAGGAATGGCAGGTAGGATGAAGTATGATTTGGGTAAGGAGTTGGAGCTCTCACTGGCGCCCCTCTTCCTCGGTCTCTAACGCGCATCATCCGGTCCGCCTCGGCCCGTTATATGACATAGTTGGAGCTCAAGCCGATCGGCCGATGTTTAGCGTGCTATTACTCTAAAAGGACATCTGAGAAAACTAAGGCATATCCTTGAATTGTGGGTGTTGACATGGAACTAGGAGTCCGAACTATATGTTTTCTGAGGTAAATCACAGGTAAATCACAGGTAAATGACAGAAAACATGTAATTTACCTTAGAAAACATGTATTACCTGAGGTTTTCAAAGGTAAATGACAGTTAGCCAAGGAAATAGCAAAACACAATGCAAAAATATTTCAAGGTCAAGGTCAAAATATAGTAGAAAATGAGACCGCGCAAAGTATTTTTCAGGACAGTATAAAAGCGGCTGACTCCAATATTTTCAGTTTGACCTGATTTTTTTGGAGAGGATGACGCAGACCAAGAGAGCAACCTTCTGCCCCATCTGCCAGCGGTTTTATGCCGCTCTGGCAAACCACCTGACCAGCGGGCACCAGGTGACCAACTCAACCGAGAGGAGCATCCTGCTCCAGCTGGGGACGGGCAGGATCCTCATCCGCACAGAACCCTGCCCAGTGCCAGGCTGCTCATATTCAAGCTTGCGCTTGGATAAGCACCTGGCAAGCGGGCATTCTGAGCTCTCGACGGCAGAGAGGGAGAACATGTCAGCAGACGCCAAGCGCATCAAGGCTCTAAGCCTACTCAGAGCCTCCAACCCCCAACCGCCGATGGTGTCGACGCTTGACGTGGGCGACGAGGTCGTCACTGACGAAGGCGGCGTGGAAGAGTGCCAAGAGCCAGGATGTGCCGCGGTCAGGCGGGAGAACGCGAGCCTGAAGGCCGAGGTGAGGTCCCTCGGACGGGAGCTTGAGATCTCCCGGCGGAGGAGCCGAGCCTTGGCCAGACGGCTGAGGCAGTTGAACGTGAGTGTCGAATCAAAGTCAAAGTCTGCTTTATTGTCAATTTCTTCACATGTCAAGACAAAGAGATCGAAATTATGTTTCCCACTTTCCTTCATCATCGACCTTGTGAAAAAAATGTGTTTGTGTGTTTGTCTTTTCTAAAAAATGTGTGTTTGTGTGTCTGTCTTTTCAGCCAGGAGAGCAGATTTCTGATGAGGAGGTGGAGGAGCCGGCCGAGCCTGACGTTGAGCCGCCGCAGCCCGAAGGCTCAGAGGAGCCTGAGCCTCAGCCTGGGCCGTCCGGGTTGTCGGCGAAGACACCCACGCCAGCGTCTGCCAGCCGACACGCCAGCCGCCGTCGCACCAGAATCCGCCACTCCAGCCGCCGCCGGGGTCAGCGAGGGGCCGCCAGCGTGCGCCAAACGTCACCACGCCAGCCGCCGCCACGCCAGTCGCCGCCACAACCGAGACAGAATTCAAATGTGGTCAATATCCAGGCAACACTCAGGTGTGAGGAACCACTGCAGGTTTATTCACGATACCGGGAGCAGGTCACTAGCAACAGCATGTTCCAGTAACACTACTCAAAGTTCTCTAGGGCGAAGCCCCATCTTATACATGTTAATTACATTGGTAATACAAATCACATGAGTACAATGGTCTTTTCCAAAAATCCTCATACATGCAGAAATACAACAATACATATACACTTCTTGGACATAGCATGTGATCCATGCGCCATACGCAAGTCATGTGGCTACTCCAAGTAAGTAGATAATTGGTCAATACAATACATATACATCCTTCAGCATTCTCTTGCCATAGTCTAGTTCCTGTCGGGATATTCCTAATATTACTGCCTCAGGCAGAATACCCTTAACTCGTGACAAAGGGGGTCGCATGACCTTTATTAGAAAATCATGACATGGAGAGAGCAAATGACAGACAAAGCAAAGTTGATGTACAGTATTGAATGTATAGAAAGCATACAGAATATAAAAAAATGTTAGTAATCCAAAATTTCTCCTTCATTTCCCCCCTTTGGGGCTTAAGGCCACAAAGAAATTTTAGTAATCAAAAAAGAAACAAAAAAGAAAAATCCAATTTCCAATAACATTGTCCAAAAACATTTCCGGGTCATCATATCAGGGTAAAACTCATTTCACATTTCAATATCATTCTATCAAATATTTTGTCCAGTTTTATTTATCCAAACAGAATCCATTAATGTTAACATAATATTCAAGGATGAACCACCTAAAAATTGTTCTATCCCTGTCACACCTACTATGTTAAGGCAATCTTTACTAGTACACAGTCGAGATGCAGAGCATGCAGAATCATCAGAAGTCCTGTAGGGAAAAACACACATTTGAAAAGACTTTTCTTGGCACACCCAGCAGGTCTCATTCGTCCCTGCTTCAGTTGTTCTAACTTGGAAAGCCACTTCACAGGCTTTATTAGAACCACAGATCTCCTCCTCTGGAGAAGTGGGCATAATCAGTAAGAACACACAGAATAGCAACACTAGCCCCACTCTACTCCCAGTTCCAAAACAACAAAAGCTCTATTCTATCTTCAACAGCAGAGCTGGCTTGGGTTTTTAGGCCCTCCCCAGGTAACTGTCCAGCGATGATTAAATATCTAGCTAAACTGGAAATAAAACAGTGCTAGTTTAGTGTATACTGATATCTTGTTTCTACTTTTAATATCCACCATTGATTTGGATGATGGATGGTTGAATCCATTAATTTAAATGGACACTGGTGTACCACACTAATTGATTTCCCTACCCTCAAAGGACTTCACATGTGTACTTAGTAAAATGTCATTTGCAGTCCAATATTTTCTAGTTGTAATGCAGGTTAAAACAGCAGGATCTTGCAACACTTCCCTTATATGGAACATATATCCAAAGGCCTACTGGCGAAGTTTGCCAAAACCTCCACTGGTCAACCTCAAGCATAAAGTCACAATCCGTTGAGATAATGTTCCGGTTCTTTCACCACTCTGCAGTGTGACAGATGAATCCAAGAGTCTCTTTCCGCAATTCTCACTGGTGTAGACAACAGAACTTGATACGGTCCACGCCACCGTTCTTCATTCCAGCGTTTTCTTCGAAAGTCCTTAACAAGCACTGGGTATGTATCCAGAAAACTTTGAGGCAAAATCAACTGCACCTGTTAAGAAACAAAAGATAGAGCAGCAATCAGTTCTCGCATGTAACCAGACAAGGTACCAACTACATTAGGATTAGGTAAACCTGGAATTGGCATGGGACGGGCAGTCAAAATCTCAAATGGGCTTAACCCTTTTGATCTTGATGCACGGCCTCTGAGGTAGAGGAGAACCAAAGGTAGAGCAGTCAACCAATTCCATCCCATTATTTTAGTCAGTTTATCTTTCAACATTCCATTAACATTCTGGCCATTTTGAAAACATATCCACAATTACAAGGCAATATTCATAACTTTTGCATTTTGTTAATTGATCAATTGAATAAAATCCATTATAATATATTCAAACGGGTCTGATGGTGGTGGGTGATGCCCTCCTTGGGTTCTCACTGTGGGTGCGGTGTTATGTTTAAGACAGGTAATGCACCTATCACAGTAAGCAGCTGCCGTAGTGGTGAATCCTGGTGCAAAATAAAGTTGTTCTATTGTTTTTACCATAGCTGTTGCACTCGCATGATCTAAACTATGAGTGATCTTAGCAACTATATAAAAACATGATTTTGGTAGAACAGGCTTGCCTGTTGGAGTATGTAGCCACAAATCATCATTATTCTTTTTACAATTTTTCCATTTTCTTTTTTCTTTTGTATCTGCCGATTTTTGTGCTTCCTTTAAAGCTTGACCTGATGTCACTATATCTGGTATTTGCAAATTCAAATTCAAAAACTCTGGTGGTATCCTCCTCTCAACTCCCCCCTTCACGGCACTTTTAGCAGCCGAGTCAGCCCTCTCATTACCAAGGCTGACCTCATCAGCGCCTCTAATATGCACTGCACACTTAACCACTGCTAAAGCAGAAGGAAGCTGAATTGCCTCTAGCAACAACACAATGAACTCTTTATGTTGTACAGGTTTACTAGTAGCCGTAAGAAAGCCTCTTTCTGTCCATATTGCTCCATGGTCATGAACAATTCCCCAGCAATAACGACTATCAGTGTATATGCAAACAGATTTTCCAGCTGCCAACACACAAGCTCAAAAAAGTCCTATCAACTCAGCAGATTGGGCAGAAAAAATTGGAGGGAGCGAGTAAGATTCAACCACTTCAAATTGATTCACCACAGCGTAGCCACTCCCTACCTCTCCAGATTCCAAGTGTAATGAGGAACCATCAACATAAAAAATGAAGTCAGGGTTAGTAAGGGGTTCCTCAGATATATCAGGACGAGGTTTAGTACAAATTGTTATGACATCACAGCAATCATGGCTTTCACCATCTTCAGCGGAAGGTAATAATGTCGATGGGTTGAGGGTGGTACTACGTACAAGTGTGACTTGCTAAAGTCAATAACACATGTTGGTACGAGAGGAGGCGGGCAGTTGTCAGATGTGATGTCTTTGCTTGTAAAAGCAATGCATGCACGTCATGTGGAACATGAACAGTCAAAGGATGCATTAATACTAGATCCGCACAAGCCATTACTGCATTTGAAGCAGCTGCAACAGACTTCAAACAAGGCGCCCAGCCTCTTGCTACCGGATCCAGTCTCTTTGACAAATAGGCTATTGGTCTATACTGTCCACCATGCAACTGACATAATATCCCAGACATGTAACCTCCTTTTTCACACACAAACAAATGAAAATCAAGATCATAATTAGGCAATCCCAAAGCTGAAGCTAAAGCTTGTTTCAATATCACAAAAACAGTCTCACAGTCATCAGTCCAAGTTACAATGTCAGTCAAACTCTTACAAGCATTTGCGCATGCTCGGAGAGGTTGTGCTTTCTCCGAGAAGTCTAAGATCCAAGCACGACAATAACCAATCATTCTTAAGAAGCCTAACAATTGCTGCTTTGTCCTGGGTCTCGGACAACCAGAAATTGCAGTGATGCGCGCCGCATCCAGGGCCCTGCAGCCAGGAGTAAGTATATGACCCAAGTACTTAACTTGCTCTTGGCAGAGTTGCAACTTTTCTTTAGAGACTTTAAGTCCCACCCTGGCCAGGTATTTCAGCAATGCCACTGTATCAATCAGGCATGATTATTTTGATGGACTTCCTAATAAAACATCAACATAAGAAATAACAGTACTTCCTGCCAGTGGAGTAAATTGTGTCAGACAGGCCACTAATGCCTCATTAAACACTGAAGGTGATTCTGTGTATCCCATAGGCAAACGACTCCAAGTATACCTTTGACCTTTAAAAGTGAAGGCAAACCAAAATTGAGAGGCAGGATGTACTCTTATCATAAAAAACGCATTTTAAATATCAATTACAAAATAAAACTTCGCAGTGGATGGCAGACTAGAGAGAATTGTGCAAGGATTTGGCACAATAGGATGCCTCGGATGAATAGCGTCGTTAACAAGTCTTAAATCTTACACAAATCTCCCAAGTGCCATCAGACTTCTTAACGGGCAAAATAGGTGTGTTAACTGGGGAGGAACTGCAACGCACAATAGCTCCCCTGCGCATATTTTTTAATGGTTGAGCAGTAGATAGTCCCAAAGTCATAACTATCAGCTGCCCAGAGATTATCTGGAACAGCGGCTAACAGATCTGCTTTCTCTTTTAAAGAGAGAACCCTCCATTCATCGGGTTGGGTTAATGAGGGTATTAAACATGCAGAGAGCTCTTTCTGCACAGGAGTAACTTTGAAAGAACACTATGCATCTTGCATGCATCTTGTGATGGCTAATAAAACAAATTTAGGGTTTCTTGGACCCCTGTCCAATCTTTAGCATTCACACACGCTTTCACAAACGACCCTAAATCAATCTAATTATCTTGGGCTTTCACCAATGCAACATGTGGATAAGAATTTGGGTTTGCAAACAAATATTTCAGACCTGGAGACAGGTCTACTACTACTGCAGAGTAGATTTTAGAGGTCAATACGCCGGCTACATCAATAGTCTCAATACTATTTCCTATCTGGTACCACTCTTTCACATACAGCTGATCTGGAGAGCCTTGAAAACATGCAATTGTACACTGAAATTGCTCAGGGGTTTCTGTCTTTTCTAGAACCGAGATCGGAGATTTTAATGCTAAACTAATGTCTTTACACTCATATCCTATCTTTGTGGGGTTAACTTTCTGACAATACAGATAAATGGGCCCTTCTAGACCTACTCCTTCAGGAGAAAGAAAAAGTGTAAGATTTAATTTACACATTAGATCTCGGCCTAGTAAATTTTCAGGGCAAACACTGCTCAGGAGAAAAGAATGTTCTACTGTCTGATGTTCATATTGAACCACTAAAGGGGTAGAAACTGGTTCTGCCACTGATTGGCCTGAAGCTCCTGTTACATATATAACTCTATTGCTTTTTAATGTTAAAAACTTAAGGAACAATCTTTCCTTCCAAGTGTGCTAACATCCGCTCCTGTAGCAACTAAAAAAGATACATCATTACCATTCAGAGAAAGAGTTAGCTTAGGTTGTGCCACCAGCCGCCGCCAGCGTGCGCCAAACGTCACCACGCCAGCCGCCGCCACAACCGAGACAGAATTCGAGGATGTCTCAAAGGGAAAGGGCCGTGCCTCAGGCCTGCTAAAGATCAAATTTCTAGAGTCGATCGAGGCCTACCTGGCAGAATACCAGGCCCACCACTCGGGCACAGCGAGGGAGACGACGCTCTCAAAGGTCTCAAGGGTGAGGTCTTTCCTGTTTTTCCTGGCTAAAGGGAAAAAAGACGTATGGAATTGGCTTTTCCTCGACAACCCCGGCGGCTTGAGGCGCTGGGTGGAGAAGCTGCAGGAGGGGAACAGAGCCGTCACGACGGCCAACTTTTACCTCAGAAACGTGCAGCAGTTCCTAAAATACTTCAAAGACACCAAGCCAAAGCTGTGCCGACTGAGCCACACCCAGATCGTGGGGGTGGTCAGAGGGGTGGACAAGGCCCTCCGCGACTTGAGGAAGAAAGTGGTCCTCCACCAGATAGAGGTGGAGGGTGAAAATGGCCAGGGTGGTCTCCCCGGCCAACCTCAAAATCTGCAGGGAAATGTCCCGGAGGAAAATTCCCAAGTGTCTGAGTACAAAGCCTTTAATGTCTCAGATGTCCCTTAGTTTCTTAAATGTCCCTAGCTCCCGCTAGCTAGCAGGCTACCGGGAGCTAGGGACATTTAAGAAACTAAGGGACATCTAGCATGCTACCGCTGGCACACCCACCTGCGGGAGCGCTTGTTAACCTCTGCGTGCACCCTCTCTGTGTTTTCAGAAGCCCTAGCCGAGGACAACTGCATAGGCAACAGGCAGAGGTTCTACGGGTATTTTGCCACGTGGGTGGTCAGCCTTTACGGGCACCGGCCCGGCGTCATCACGAACATGCTCCTGGAGCAGGTGGCTAAGGCCGAGCAGCTGGGCTGCGTCGAGGAGGGCTACATCGTCAATGTAAGCGTCTGCCCCGTCTCCTTCGGTTCGCGTTTGATCGCCGCATCGCACACGTCTCATGGCGCTTTGTATCTTTCCTCTCTCCGCAGGTGGACGACCACAAGACGGCGCGCTCCTTCGGCGCGGCCCAGCTCTTCCTCTGGCCGGAGGAGTTTCAGTGGCTGCGGGACTGGGTGGCCATGAGGGGGACGGCCCATCCCCCACCTCGAAAGGACAACAGGCTGGTCTTTTTCACTTTGGGCAGGGGTCCTTCAAAGGATATGAACAGCCATCCTACCGGGGAGGCCCATCTACACTGACATAAGAATGGCGGTGTCCAGTTACGCCAAGAGGGTGCACGGATCAAAGATCCGCAATGTCATGACACAATACATGTGTCATGACACAAAAAAGCTCCCCTCCTCCTCCAGCGAGGATGAAAAGGCGTCCGCCTCCACCTCCGCAGTCGCGCCCTCCTCCGTGGCCACACCCTCCGCCCCGAGGAAGCGGACAAAGAAGACGGACCGCAGATCCAGCACCTCGAGGAGCTGGAGGACATGGAGCGGGCCCTCCGAGAGCTGGACCGGGACTCGTCTGACTCTGAGGTGGCCTTAGAGGAGGCGGCCAAGGAAACGGTAAGTCCAGCACCGACATATCTCCACCTCTGTGTCTCTGACTGCTCGGCCTTTCCCGCTAACCCTGTGTTTGTCACTCTTTCTGCAGACTCCCAAAAAGGTCCGCAGGGTGGTGCCCATGGTGCGACTGAACCCGTTGGTGACCTCCCCGGAATACTGGAGCCCATCGAAGGCCACAGCCAGGGCCAGGAGGTACCTCCAGAGAGGGAGGGGCAAGCCCGCCGCGCCAGCCCCTTGAACTCTATGTGGTGTGTGCTTTAGAATTAGTTTAGTGTGTGCTTTAGATTTGTTCAGTGTGTGGTTTGTTGTGTGTTGTAATAAATGTGTGTGTTTTTGAAACTTGCTTTGGTCTTGCTTTGGGGCTTCCTTCAATAGCCAGAGACATCTGGGAAATGGTATGCCGAATGTCCCTTGGTTTCTCATGCATTATATTCATACAACCCACACACACCATATACAATTTCAACCCGTTTGTCACCTTAACCTGGCAACCTATAACCCAGTTGCGCAGTCGTGTTTAAGCGAGCCGATAGACATGGCAGGTGAAGGCGGTCGCGGTGTCCCCGCAAAGAAACCGAAGTACACTTGTAAATTTCAGCAATGTTGGACGCAACAATTTACGTGTATCTTACCCAGTCATATCGACAACCTCCACGCTTTTTGTAAGGTGTGTCGTGTTGATTTTAATGTAGGCCACGGAGGGAAAATGACATTAAAACACAGCGGCACCATCGCGCAGAAGATGAATAAATTAAGTTATGTCTTCATAACCCCCCGTCCCCGTCGTGCCGAAGGGTCCCCGCACAAATCTCCCTGATTTTGAAAACCAAATGTTGGCAGGTATGCATAACAGAGTGCAAAATAGTTCACTTCACTCTGCCCCCGTTCTCAATGCGCCCCAAAATAACGTTCTTCTGCACGAAAATTTACAGTTAAAATGTATCAACAGTAGTGTGGTCTGTCTGTTAGGATAAGTCCACACATCAGTTTCTTGCCCTTATGTGGTAGGTGTCATTGAAAATAAGTCAGTTCGTCACTTCGGGTTGCATTTGCGAAAAAGCCTAGACCAGCGGCTCATTAGGCTACTAGACGTCAACAAGCTGCTAGCCTAAAACTAGCACAAGTACGTTACCATTAGGCTACACATTGGAAAGGGGGTAGAGTTGGCCAGCGTCCAGGAGGCGGCCAAGGAAAGGGTAAGTCCAGCACCGACATATCTCTGTCTCTGACTGCTCGGCCTTTCCCGCTAACCCTTTGTTTATCACTCTTTCTGCAGACTCCGGATACGGCACCCCTGGTGCACCTGAGCCGGGTTGAAGGGACATGGAGCCTGAAGCCGGCAGACGCGCCAGTCCCGGACCCGTGGATTCCCCCCTGGCTTCCTGTCCCCTCTCTCACCAGACCGGTGGATTCCCCCCTGGCTTCCTGTCCCCTCTCTACAGTACTACAATTTTTTAGATTTTAGATTAGTATAGTGTAGAATTAGTTTAGAGTTTTGTTAGAGATTTGTTCAGTGTGTGGTTTGTTTGTTGAGTGTGTTGTAATAAATGTATGTGTTTTTGAATCTTGCTTTGGGGCTTCCTTTAATAGCCAGAGACATCTGGGAAATGGTATGCCGAATGTCCCTTGGTTTCTCAGATTTCCCAAAATGGTATGCCAAATGTCCCATAAATGGTATGCCAAATGTCCCTTGGTTTCTCAGATTTCCCAAAATGGTATGCTGAATGTCCCTGACCCAGGTATGCCCAATGTCTCTGACCATTTAGGAAATTAAGACATTTTTGCTGGCACAACACTTTGTGCTGCAGCTAGAGGGACGAAACTTTACACGCTTCATGGGGGTCATGGGCCAAAGGTCTGACCCGAGCACCATGCTAACACCCTCAATGCTATGTCTGAATTGTAAGTGGTCAACTTTTCCTGTGTGGTTTTTCTTGTGGGTGACTCAGAGACTCCAGCTTTGGAACATTTGTTGGGGGCCTTGAGGCAGTGCCTTGTGTCTTGGTCCCGACCCTCTAGCACCTAGCGTTAGCCAGCGGGAAGAGGGATACAGTGGGTCCCTGTTAAGTTTGGACGGCAGGGTATAAAATTAACTTATTGACCTACCTGCCAATGGCAGGTAAGGTGTGAATACTTACCGGCCAAAATATATTTTTACCGGCCACTAATTTTTTCCCCTCGGAAACACAATTCTATCAGGAAGACAGGTCATGCCATGGATTTTTTGTTAATTTTTCTTATACATATGCATTGGAAGTCAGTTCATTTATTTTTGTAGGAGATATGCTGAAGATTTTATTCCACTAAGATTTAATTCACGTTTAATTCATATGTCTAAGCTTTTAGATTAGAGTAGGCCTACATTCAACCTTATTGTCATTGCACGAGTAAAATACCGTTTTACATATAACCAGTGGTGCAAATGAGTAGGCTACAGTAACTGACATGTCAAACAGTGCACCCATGAAATGCATCCCTAGACTGTTCCATACACATAGGCTACAAATAGCCTACTGAAGATAGCTGAAGGTCTGTGGCTAACGCAGCGCAGTCGTAATTAAAGTGTCGTGAAGGTTTTTTCGGAACCGAACATGTTGTTGTATAGGTTATTAAGCACTACTAAGCGAGACTATGTTGACTATGCTCAACGAGACTATGCTCATATTGACAGATATAAGCGAACGTCCCGGTGGACTTTTTTCTTCCAAGTTTTAGATCTGAATGGTGTTGTTTGGATACTAAGTTGTTCGTTTTAAACTGAACTAAAAGTACAAAGCAACAAGGCGATTGCCACAAACTTCTACCTCTGCTTGCCTAATCTGAATTCACCTCAGCCCGGTCGGAAGATACTTTCGCTTTAGGTTAAACATAGCTATCACTTGTTTGATTCGCGAGGACAATTTGCAAGGTGTTGTTTGATTTGGAGTTGGATTGTTTGGATACTAGGCCTACAAACAAGTAGACATGCTTTTTAATCGGGTAGACTGCAACTACCAAGTTGAAATCAACGTAGCCTACTGTAGCCTACATCGATTCCCCTCTCACAGAAGCAGTCTATACATACGCACTTCAAACAAACAAACAAGTGTTTCACAGGGAGCCTACACCGGGCGCGTAGCCTAACTGAAGCGCTCCGTTCGCAACGTGCAAAAGACGGGTCCTACGGATTTTATCAGCCGGCCAATGGCGAGTAAGCCTATTTTTTTATCCGCCAAAACATATTTTTACCCGCATTTGGCGAGTGGCGGGTGCTAATTTTAAACCCTGTTGGACGGGTTCCTTCAGGAATCACGATCCCCATTTTCTCGGCAGAAATTTTCAGCGGGGGCACGGGAACTTAAATTGATCACGGTAGTTTAAGCTTACATTTGACAAAATATTCTAATATGAAAATGTAGATGCAATTGTTGTAAGATGGTGCAGCTTAAGAAAGCACCGTGCGCAGGGATGGAGAGAGAGAAAGCAGAGGGGATATGTGTGTTAGAACTTAGATGCGTGTGGGAAAAGTAGACGTGCTGTTTAGACTGGAGCGAGTCATAGTCAAAATAATGCAAAAAATAAATCCGCATATAAAACCAATTATCCTCATTCATTGCAACCGCAGCATGCCTGCTTGCCGACGTTCAAACGAAAAAGATATCAAAACACCTTTTGCGTTTGAATGTAGCACGATTTTTTTTTAAACAGCTAGACAAATGATTTAGCTAATTGATTATAGCCTGTAGGCCTACACCAGCAATTGTTGAACATTTACCTGTACAAGTACATTGACAGTAGCCCAGCCTAACAAGCATGTTGCATGTTGTAGGCCTACTGTAGAAATTTCACTTAAATTGCAACCGCAACATGCCTGCTTGCCGACGTTCAAACGACAACGAAAGATATCAAAGCAACAAGTGTTTTTTCTTTTCTTTTTGAGCACGTCCGAATCCCAGGATA
This sequence comes from Alosa pseudoharengus, assembly GCF_046254945.1. Classification (NCBI taxonomy): domain Eukaryota; kingdom Metazoa; phylum Chordata; class Actinopteri; order Clupeiformes; family Clupeidae; genus Alosa; species Alosa pseudoharengus. The sequence goes on from NW_027468657.1 coordinate 3,170,485, forward strand.
ACGCACTGCACCTTATAATAGGCTCGAGATAGAATTCCAAAGGGGGCAGATAGGGGCCAACTGCACTTAACACTTAAAAAGATTGAACGAAGCTTCCCGAAATTTGAAATTGCGATCAGTGACTGGCATCGGGTGAACGAAGCTTTTCGAAGTTGAACAGGCTATTAAAAACTATTTGCGCACCTCAATGTCACAGGAAAGATGGGCTCTCCCTTCTATGAATTGAAAAAGACGTTATGCTACCTGCAAACTGGCCTATGATTTCATTGCTGAGTTTGCGGCAAAGCAAGATATGGCGAGTCAGTGTAATTTATTTGTCCATGTTAGCCTACAGACCAGTTTCCATAGTGCACATCTTATCAACAGTTTGAATGTCGTGTGTGTTTCTGCTCATTGACAAATACCGTTCAGCACAATGATTCATGCCCAATTAATTTCCCCTGTTAAAGTGTTCGCCTTTGTTACACTATTTGGTTTCGTGATGTAGCCTATGATAAACACCATATGGCCAAATATGTGACTCAGCTAATGTTCTAGGCCAGTGGTTCCCAAACTTTTAACAGGCATGTACCCCCTGAGACATTATGATCTTCCGGAGTACCCCCAACACCACCAATTGTTAACAAGGTTTTTTTTTAATTGTTTTATTAATATTTATTTTTATCAATTTTGTCGAGAATAGTGAATAGGATCATAAACATATGATACAAATCTCATCAATAGTCAACATAGGCTATGATAGGCCTACAAATGTGCTGAATATAATGATTTTAAATAGATCTGCAGCTAATCTCACACACAATCGTCTTGTTGAATGCAGTGATCTTATCTGGTGCTTGTCTTACAAATCTCAGATTTGATTGTAGTTTGTATAACTTTAACATGGGTTATAGGTCAAAAGTTGAATGAACGAGTGCTTATGTCCTTTTGATTTCTTACAGGTTGGGTCGTTGTTGCCCATAACACGCTAGCATTGTGCTAATGAATGACGTCATCAACACGTTTGAAAGGCTTTTTAGAACAATTAAGTTTGCCTTGTAACTGGAGATTTAACTCATTGAGCTTTCCAAATATATCGCTAAGATAGGCCAGCTTCGTCAAGAAATGTTCATTAGTGAACGTGCTTGCAGATTCAAACATGCGCTCTTCCTCCAAGAAGAGGCGACTCGGAGCTCAAACACGCGACAGCACTTTACCTCGGGAAAGCCACCTTGCCTCGCTGTGAAACAGTACAGCCTTTTGGTCAGCTCCCATCTCGTCTCAAAGTGCGGAGAATAGACACGCTTTTAAGGGCCGGGTCTTGATGAAATTCACCATTCTCACAACCTCGTTTAAAATCTAATTCAGGTCAGGACTAACTAAGCTGCCTTGACACGAGCGCTTCCCTATGAATAACACAGTGCGTCCATTGCGCATCGGGTGCTACCTGGGCCTAGGCTACAGATAAAAAAAATAATAAATAAAACTCCTGTTTTTCACGTCAGTTCGCGCCCCACCTGGCATGTCTCCGCGACCCAGTAGTGGGTTGCGACCCACAGTTTGAGAAACGCTGTTTTACCCTCTCTGTCTCCACTCTCAAATATTTTGTTAATGCGTAGAAAATACGTTTTTAATCTGCAGTGCAAATGCGGAAGTTAAGTTATCAACGTGGGATAGAGAAAATGTTTGAAAAGGCATATTGTAGGCTATGACTTAGATCTTTTTCGCGTACCCCCTGAAATCAGTCCACGTACCCCTGGGGGTACGCGTACCCCAGTTTGACAACCGCTGTTCTAGGCTATACAATTTCCCCTCTTAAAAACAAGCTGGTGTAGCTTATTAGACCAGTGTTTCTCAAACTTTTCCAGACCAAGGACCACTTAATCAGTAAAAAAAAGCCTCACGGACCACCTAGCTAAAAAAAAAAAAGTAGACCTACTTCAACAGTAAATTACACAATAGGCCTACACAAAAGACAACCTTGATTGTCTTTGCACCTTTGCTTATTGTGTCAGAGAATATATATGTTTTAAACTAGCATGGCTTACATAGGCAGTGTTGCAGAAATGTTTGGATTTACATACAAGTTGGTTCAATATTGCAAAAACTCATCTATATTATATTATACCACGTCTGCTCACGGACCACTTGGGCTAGCTTGCGGACCACCAGTGGTCCCCGGACCACACTTTGAGAAACACTGTATTAGACTGCTACTATTAAAATGCACCGACGGTAGCCTTGGCTATGTGTAAAGTAAGCTATCGCATGATGTCATTCACGTAAGTTCATGCATCTGTCAAGTTCGCACAGGGTCTCACACCCCCTTGCGACGGCCCTGCAGCTCCTCCTAAGATAGCGAGGAAAAAGTTAAAATATGCGATAAACCCGGGAAAAGTTGACAGGTTTGTTTCGGTCCCGGTGATTATTTGTGAAATTGTGCAAACGACAGCCTTTTCAAGGCATTTCAAGGAAGGAGTCGTAGCATGCAAGCTCCCAAATTTACCCAGTAGCCTACAGAAGGCATCAATAGCCTAAATTGTTGGGACTGGGGAGGGTCATGCGTTTTTTCTCAATCACTTTGGAGGGTCATAGTCATAGAAAAATTTCTTGCTGGCGAGGGAGGGTCACGTCTTTTTTGAGTAACGCTCCCAAAACTCCTCCGGTAGCCCCTTAAATAAATAATCAGTCCCTAATTGATTATAGCCTGTAGGCCTACACCAGCAATTGTTGAACATTTACCTGTACAGGACAGTAGCCCAGCCTAACAAGCAGATGTTGCAAAAGACATCAAAAGACGCAATTAATCAGAAATAAATAATGTAATCTGCATCGCTTTATTGAACAAACTGCAAGCAACAAGAGGGTTGAGTTCGCTGTGAGGCCAAACCCAAGAGCAGAGCCTATCTGTTAAGGCACTCGATAGGCTATAACGAGCTGTGTGCGCCTGGAAAGACAATAGATGCTTTCTGAATAGCACAGCGAAGACGGCTCTGGTCATCCCATCCCCTCCCCCCACTTCCTGTAGCCTACAATAGACCTCTAAAGTTCGCCTACAAAAAATAACCAAAACGGCCATCTTTGCCTATATAAGGAGATCCGGTTGTTAATTGAACTACCTATGGCAAGTTGCATTGCAAGTTAGCTCTGGGGTAGCAATAATCTAAGTGTGCCGCCTTCACGAACCGGAGATCACAGTATCCACTCGAAGGCAGAAGACAAAAGTGTGTTCAGGAAAACGTCTGCATTTCAGACGTTTTCATCCCCGCGAGAGTTTAAAAGATGCGATAATTCGAAATCCCCATGTTATTTTCCCATAGGAAAATCGCCAGATACCGGATGTCAAAGATGGCTGCTTTTTTGTAGGCGAACTTCAGAGGTCTATTATGACTTGTTGCCGTTTTGGGACATTAAGCTTTTTCACGTTAAGCCCCCCTCCCCCACCCCTTCTTTCACAAGCAGTGGGGAGCGCGGGGCACAAAGTAACACTTTTTGGTAGACAAAGGAGGGTTCTCCGCGCTTCTGTCGTTTGGCCACAATCCGTTGCAACCAGGCCAGGACAGATATTTTAGAGAGAAGGAGAGACGCCGGTGCAGCTCAGATGTCTTCTTAATTTTCTTTATTCTTTAGTAAAAGGTGCAGAACATTATTAAACTTTGACTAACGTTTCGATGTGTCGATGTTTTTGACTAACGAACATCGAAACGTTAGTCAAAGTTTAATAATGTTCTGCACCTTTTACTAAAGAAAATTAAGAAGACATCCCTGATAGCACAGGGGCGTTGAATCCACGTTGAATCAACCTCCGCCGCTTCAAACAAACGTGGATTCAACGCCCCTTTGCTATCTGGGATCTGAGCTGCACCGGCGTCTCTCCTTCTCTAACACTTTTTGGCTTTGGCTAAATATTTCTAAAATCATTTGAGTTTCACTAGTCAAATGTTTTAACAAGCAACACTTGTTATTGAACTAATAACAGACATGTGTCGAAAATTGACTTTATTTTCCATACGGAGAAATAACATATGCAGAGTCTAACCAAGGTCAATCTTGCCAAAAAAGCCCTCAAACCTGAAAACACATGAGGCAAAAGTGCAAAACATCACAAAACTAACTAAACTAACACGTGCATATTTTTGTATTGCAATCATTGTAGCCTACAGTTGTAACAGCGCGTAACAGTCGTTTTACTCCCCGGATGCGCTCATTATAAAGAACGTTTAACGTGTCCCAAAAACAGCTATCAATTAATCACCAAACGTCTTATAAACAAGTATTGCCAGGAGCGACACCTTGCAAAAAATGATAACAATAGGCCTAGGCCTTTATATGGCTCTGCTCCTGCCTAGATTCGAACTCAGAACTGCCTGAAAGTTGCAGACCTGTTCTGGAAATACGTGCATTAACCCACTCGACCGTCAGACAACGATATCTGCTTCGAGTAGGCCTATTGTGTAGGACTGTAGCCTACACTGGTTGTAGACCGTCTTGAGTGACCGAATTCGTTTTTCTTTGTCATATGAATGCTGTAATTTTGTTAACATTACTGTTAAGGAGATGCTGTAGGCAAAGTCTATATTTCAACCTCGTTAGTGTAGTAAAAAAAATCAGAACTATTCACAAGGTTTCTGGGCAGCATATTTATGTTCTGTTAGCAAGCGAACTTCTCATGACTACCGACAAAGTAGCCTACTGCCAGCTGACGAAGGGAGCGTACCTATGTTCCCCGGGTCCTATGTTCCCCGCTATTTGTATGGGACCGGGGAACATAGGACCCTTTTTGTAGAAAAGGGTCCTATGTTCCCCGCCTTGTATCTGACCACGGAAATTGCATGAGATATGCTTGCGAGTGCACATTTCGTGCACAAACGGTAGCAAAGTGTATTTTTCTATCAATGTTGCTTGCCGTAGCACACCAGGTAGACCACACATACGCGCACGGTGCAATATTGACACAAGCCAGAAGGGCGATTTAACTAACTTCCACGTTGAGTATAGCTGAGTAAAAGAATAGATGAAGAACATTTTTTATAACATAGGCCTACAATGGTTTTACTTGTGCTTCTTTACTGAATATAACGAGTTCAAAGTTAACATTCTAGGTAACGTCGCATTGTCCGCTTCAGCACTAAATTGAGGACAGCAACGTACACGAGCTGCACCTCTCACAGAAGAAACGCGCTACAACTACATGCCTTTTTAAGTTGATATTTAGCCTAATTGGTTTGTTTTGTTCATTTTTCCGTTCGCTGGCACGCTGCAGGGGGGACTGCGCGTTGCTCCGAAGCCCCTTTGGTCTGACTCTTCAATAATCCAAAAATGTCCCTTTGGGTCTACAGCCCAGTATAGTTTGATATCTCTTTGTTCCATTAAAATTAATCCCATTCTTCCGACAGCTCAACCAAAGGCTATAGATCACCTCCCTTACCTCTTGTACAGTAAGAATCAACAATGACATGCCAAGTGCAAAAACAATGACAAGCTTGGGACTGAAGCCATGCAGACTCGGCTAGATTTAACAGTTTCTCAAACTTTTTTTCTGGGGACCCACTTTTGAAAAATGGCAGACTATCGCGACCTAACTCGTGACTGTGGTAGTTAACAAACTAGATCAGTGGTTCTCAAACTTTTTCTTTCATTCCCCACTTTTGAGGGGGCATTCTCGAGCCCCACCTGTCCCTCATCGCTCTAAGAAAGTGGTAGGTCAAGCTTAAAATTGCCAAATTTATTGAAATAATGACAAGTTCTAAATATATCCTCTTCAACAGAGTTAAGTGCTGCAGATATAATAATAAATAAATAGCCTACATAACACACATATTTCTGTTTTCCAGCAACATATTAGGAAGCATTGGCCACTATACAGCATTGTACAATATATTCAATGAAATGCCAACATGCTGCATTAAATGGATCCATAATCCAGTCATACTGAGCACTGCTGGTTGGGAAATATTTTTGAAATAAACTTTGCAGGGATGTGATGTAGGCCTACTGTTTAATACATGGGATCACAAGAGTGCCTCCCAATCAGACGTTTCAGCGATTTCGCTCAGAAATCTCAAAGGCATAATACTGTCGCGATCGAGGCGCCTGTACTCAAGTTTTTTTGGTGAATGCAGTAATCTTATTTGCTAGGTGAGGTGCTTGTCTTTGCCTTGTAACTGGACATTTAACTCAAATGTATCGCTAAGATATATCAAATATATCGCTAAGATAGGCCAGCTTCGTCAAGAAATGTTCATTAGTGAACGTGCTTGCAGATTCAAACATGCGCTCTTCCTCCAAGAAGAGGCGACTCGGAGCTCAAACACGCGCGACAGCACTTTACCAACCCGCGCCTTGCCGTGAGGCTGCAGTCTTGGAAGCAGCGGGGAACATAGGGGGGAACATTTCAAAAAGGGTCCTATGTTCCCCGGTAGCGGGGAACATAGGACCCGGGGAACATAGGGATGACCCCCTGACGAAGCTCTCATTTTAAAACATTACTGAGAGACAGACACTGTACAATCAAGAAATCTTGCCACTGAATCTAAAACTATGTTTAACAGTGGACTAGCATGTTGCAGGGGCTGCTAAAAACACAGAGAAACGCACTGAAAACTCGGCCAATCACAGCCCTTGCTGTCGAATTCGTCTGGTTCGACCGTGGAACTCCACAGCGGACTATGCTGCCCCCAAGCGGCTGCAGTTGTACTTACATTTCACCATTCACCATGATCGTGAATGAAGTGTCAATTTTTAACTGGGACCCACTGTACCTTGTACGTTTCAGGCCACTTATCTCCTTCTGACAATAACCCACCGACGCCCAACCGAGTCCACCACGTTAGTAATATCCTGTTGTTAAACATATGTTGATTTCATATTGATAGGACCAAAGCAATTGTGATTTTTGATGGGCAATAACTAAGAGACATTTGGGATATTAAAGATCCCTTCCTAGTTCCCGCTAGCTAGCTAGCGGTAGCATGCTAGTTAGCGGGCTAGCGGTAGCTAGTGCAAGCCATTGGTAGCTTATAGCTCGCTAGCTAGTGTTAGCATGCTAGCTAGCGGTAGCATGCTAGTGTGATCCTGACAGGTTAGCTATGCTAGCTAGCATGCTAGCAAGGTTGGTAGCTTACAGCTCGCTAGCTAGCGGTAGTATGCTAGCTAGCGGTAGCATGCTAGTGTGATCCTGACAGGTTAGCTATGCTAATAATCTAATCTAACACTGTATAGAGCATCACAGTCCCGCCCACAGGAGTTTCCGGAAGTAAGAATTCAATGCAATTTATCCATTGACAATTCGGGTATAAGCCATAAAAACTTAACTGCACATGGTAGACTCAAAACCAGCTACGGCTGTACTAAGTGATTGTGTATGCTCATATAGACGCCAAAAGTTCACGGGGCACTAACCTCGCTTTGAGATAAATGTCTTTTATTCGCGATGTCTTGGATAAGTACTTCATTACCCACAATCCTGAACAATCCCACAGTGATGCCTCTGATTGGTGGAAAGGCCGTTATGATCATAGTTTGAAACTCTTTAGCGAAAATTATTGACAAAGATGGCGGCGGAGTCTTTTACAGCATACGGCGAAAATCTTCATGTGAATAAAAACTATCTAGACGAACATTGGTACTTGTATCAACAATGATTGTGGTTTATATATCACACGAACTTAGTCAGGGCCAATACACCATCAAATAGGACACTGTAAATGCTAGTTTAAACACTTAACTTTTCAGGTAGCCGATAGGCTAATCATTAGCCTTTCAGACATTTAGAATGTCATTATAATGCCGCTAACATTAGCCTACATGCTGCAACACAGGTATGACATATATTATGTTTTCGTGACCTTGTTGTTTCTATGAACATGAATTGTTGTTTATAGGAAACAACAACTTAGTCGAGGCATAACAAGCCCTGCATATCCTCATTAAGTACTTAAACTTTTGAACTAGCTTGCTAGCTGATAGCACAAGTTGGATGCTACCACCGGCTAGAAACTGCAGTACCTGCTAAAATGGTTAGCAAACCGTCCATGCCCCCGTGAATATTTCACTGTTTCAAGGACGAAATCAAAAGTGTCCAAAGGGGTGAAAACCACTTTAAATCGGGTCACATTATTGACTGTTGTGTGTCCGAGGGTCAGCTTGTGGGTTTTGTAAGGGCCAGCATGAGGGACAAGACCTACAAAGTTGTGTGGTGAGTTTTGCAGGGAGGTTGGTAATGCTAGATCTAGTTAGGCCATCCTTAAAATATTTTTGTTTGCCGTAACCCGACCGACCCTGTCAATTTAGAACCAACCCAAATATTTATTTTTTTCCCCTTTTAGTCCAACTGACTTGCCGGTTGTAAACTTGCGTTAAGACCGACCGATTTTTTTTATACTCTAAACAACCAATACAAATAAAATACTATTTATTTTACTAGGCCTAAGAATTGTGAATATAAATTGCCTACATGCAAACGTAGGCTCTCTTAAATAAAACCCTGTGGCGTCATCTCTACACGCATGTCACACTATGGCCTATACGCTTCGTTTCATTCACATAACGACAACGCTTTTACTTGGCACGAAGTTCTGGAAGAACTGTGCCCAGATCTTTTCCCATTCTTTCTCCCCTCTAGTCTAACGGTGACTGTGTTGAAGAATTGACATTGGTTGTGATCTATTCAGCATTTCTCAAAATATGGGTCCGCAACGTGGAGACTGCTGGTCCGCGAAGTCGTGGAGTGAAATTAGGCCCGGTGCTTCGTCTGATAATTTGCTGCACAGTTGATCAAGATACCGTGGACCGACAAAAAAAACAAAAACGTTTCTGCTATCGATGTCATTAAACATGGAGCCATACAATAAAGTGGTGGTATGAGCATGCATTCAATGCAGGCGTCTGCGCGAGAGAAATGGAAACTAATCGATAACGTTGGTAGGCTATCAAAGCTCCACTTCAACCTGTTGAATGCTATTTAATTGTTTAACGACACTTAATAGAACGACGTTGATTTTTGGAACTTCCATAGAAACAGAGGAGAGACTGTAGCACTGAGTATTGTATAGTCAAATTTGAATATAACGTGGCCAAAAGCTATTGTAGCCTTGACTCTGATGAAGACGTGGCACACGTCGAAACGTTAGTCCTTATGTTGAGACCTTAAATAAAAAATACTTAAATTCCACATCTTTGTCGCTCCGGTGAACTCTCTCTTCTACTGGATTCGGTCCTCTCCCGTTGATGCGCTAGATGTGACCCGCAGTAGCGCGGAGGTATATTTGTTTTCTATTGTAGCCTTCTTTCTATCTGTTAAAGACCAACAGATCAGTGTTTTACGCCTATCTGCTCGCCAAAAAAGCTGGTATTGTGTTTCCTGAATCCTTACATTCAGGCATTCAAATTAAACTTCATTAAAAAACATGTATTTTTTTCTCCATTTCCTACCAATGTATGATGCTTGCATGAGGGAAACATCCCAAAACAATAACACGTTGCTGTTTTGAGAAGTATTTCTTTTCTTATGCAAGCATCATGCAACCATGCAAAAGCAATGAAATTATATCTTACATTAGTAAAGCAGTCCTCTGATGTGCATGTCACAAAACATTTAAGTGAAAGTGCATGTATAACAATATAGGCATAATAATGAATGTGATAATGATAATGACAATTTGATTGGGGGGGAGTGGGGTTGGTTATGTGTAGATGAGCCCTATGACCCCAAAGTCTGCCATGACTGGGCCTCAGGTCAAAGAAGTTTGAGAAAGGCTTGTCTACATAACCTGCATCAGATTGAGGTTTGCAATGATGCGCCTGAAGGCACGGGTTGAGGACCCAGTCAGTTACGTCACAATATGCACATTTGTTTAAATTCATACCTACGTAATCACCATGACCAAAATTTTACTTTTTTTTTTTTACTTTGAATCTTGAAAAAACAAAAATATTGACCTACCTACCGACCCATTTTTTTTATTTTTTGGGCTGTTACTGCAAACAAGAATATTTTTAACATTAGCTAGGCTACTGTAGCCTTCATACTGTACGAGTCATATCATTAATCATTAACCTAGAAATACTTTTTCGTACATTTTTTGTGATCAAATGTTTTTATTAGATAATGTCACACAGGGTTATAAAAACACCATCATACTGTTATATTATCATTTCTAATTACACACAATATGCCCAAGACATAGGAACGAGTCCCAGGACAAAAAACACAGAGATGAAAGACGGGAATGAGGGAGACATAAAAACACCACAATATCAAAAACATAAACAAGCACACAACGATGGACAAGCACAAACACACAGACAACACAAAAAAGAAAAGAAAAAACACTACACTTATAGAGGGACAAATATTACACATCAGATCAGATATGCACAAACCAAAGCAGAAAGGATTAGCATAGGCCTACAGCAACCGTTTTAAAGATTCTGCAATATTTTGCCAAGTGTCTTGTGTCTTCTGACGCTCCATTGATTCGCGCTGTAGAGAGCTCCATATAGACGACATCCAAGAAAAGTAGAGTAAATGTCCGTACAGACAGATCATGAGGTGGTTTCCAGCGAGTTGCAACCATTTTCTTAGCAGCTGTAAGTCCAGCATATACAGCACGCTTCAGCACTTTGGACAGATTCAAGACTGACAGGTCATTCAGAATCAAAACACTACTTTTTCGTACATTTAATGAACATTTTGTGTAATAATTCACAGCAAGTTAATAAACTGAATATGGTGGTCCAAGAGCGGTCCATGCATCAGAATGGCAGTCAGATACGAAGCACTGCACAATGTTAATAACGTTAACGTTAACCACTTCACACACACACGATATAAAATACACAATGGTAAATATAACATTCAATACCAAAACACTATTATTTACACGATTACTCCTGAAATAACTGCTATTAACTGCACATTCACTATATAAAAATCACTGTTTGCTGTCGACGGTTGGAGTTCTAATGGCAAAATCGCGCCGGGTTTGCCTATATTATTCAGTGAGGCGTGTGGTTTATGGGATGAGTAGTTCCTTCGCTCGGAATTCAAAATATGTACACAGTCTTGTACCTTTGACTTTTTTTGGACTTTCTCTTCGTTTTTTCACTCGAAATTATATGTTGTATACTTATGAGTTACGCCGTAGCTGATTATCCTAAGACATGCTTTAAAACTCTTTAGATACGGATTTTTCCAAAACGTTAATGGGAGAAATGAATGGGAAATTTACTTCCGGAAACTAAGCTCTCTCGGAGGAGGGGCGGGACTATGATGCTCTTTTTGAATGGGGTGCTTATTACGTGTTTTCTGAGGTAAACTTTATGTAAATCACAGGTATATGACAGAAAACATGTAATTTACCTCAGAAAACATGTAATTTACCTCAGAAAGCATAAAGTTTACCTGGGGTAGATGGCATGTTTTCTCAGGTAAATGACAGGTAAATGACTGAAAACATGTAATTTCCCTCCGAAAACATGTAATTTACCTCAGAAAACACCATGCAAAAATATTTCAAGGTCAAAGTCAAAAATTAGGAGAAAATTAAACCGTGCAAAGTATTATTTAAAAAATATTAGATAATTTAACCGTGCAAAAAATATTTTTCAGAGCACGATATAAAAGGGGCTGACTCAAATATTTTTCAGATTGGCTGAGACACAGACGAAGACAGCGACCTTCTGCCCGATCTGCGAGCGGCTTTATGCTGCTCTGGCAAATCACTTAACCCGCGGGCACCAGGTGACCAACTCCATCGAGAGGACCATCCTGCTCCAGCTGGGGACGGGCAGGATCCTCATCCGAACAGAACCCTGCCCCTTGCCAGGCTGCTTGTACTCAAGCTCGCGCTTGGACAAGCACCTGGCAAGCGGGCATTCTGAGCTTTCGGTGGAGGAGAAGGAGCGGTATGTGGCGGACAAAAAAACCCAATAAGGCCTTAAACCAACTCAGGGCACTGAGAGCCTCTAACCCCCAACCGTTGATGGTGTCGACGCTGGACATCGACGTCGTTGAGGCGGACGACGAGGAGTGCCAAGGATGCGACGCGGCGAGGCGCGAGAACGCCAGCCTGAAGGCCAAGGTGAGGTCCCTCTGCTGGGAGCTTAAAACCTCCCGGCGGAGGAGCCAAGCCTTGGCCAGGCGGTTGTCGGCGATGACGCGCCAGCCACCGCCAGCATCCACCAGCCGCACCCGCCGTGCCGCCAGAGTCCGTGCCGGTATCAATTGAAGCCTACTTGGCTGCTTATTACACCTCTCTATTTGCACCCTCGAGGAAGCGTAGGAGGGTTAGCTTCTCCAGCTCCAGCGACCAGGAGTCCGGCAGCTCCGTGGAGGAGGCGGCCAAGGAACGGGTAAGTCCAGCACCGACATATCTCCACCTCTCTGTCTCTGACTGCTCGGCCTTTCCCGCTAACCCTTTGTTTATCACTCTTTCTGCAGACTCCGGAGACGGTACCCAAGGTGCGCCTGAACCGGTTGGCAGGGCATTGGAGCCTGAAGCCAGCAGCCGTGCCAGAACCAGACCCTTGGATTCCCCCCTGGCTTCCTGTCCCCTCTCTCCTGTCCTTAACCCAGCGCCCCTGCCCCCTGTCACTTCAGCCCCAATCCCTTGGACTCTTTCCATTTTAACTTTTTTCAATTTTAGATGTTATGTGTGATTTAGATAGTTTAGTGTGTGGTTTAGATTAAAGATAGTTTAGTGTGTGGTTCAGTGTCTTCTTTAGATGTTAGATTGTTCCAGTGTGTGTTTTAGATGTGTGTGTGTGTGTGTGTTTTAGATTAAAACATTTTGACATTTCATAGAATTGGGAGTCACATGACCTGATCGGCCATTTTGACCCTATATAAGCTCATGTTGAATCAGGGAGAGTCCTTTCAAGACAGCATGGCAAAAAGGAAAGGTAAGTGCTCTCAACATTGTGCTCAATTGTGGGTTTTTCTCCAAGTTTGACTGTTAATTAATGTTAATGTTTCATCATGCATAATTAGTTGATTTTGTCTTTCTTGAGGTGTGTTTTTGCACTTTTGAAGGTAAAGCATAGTTTAATAGAAGTTTTTTTCTGTTTTTTTTTCTTTTTTCACACAGACAATAATCTGACCATGGAGGCGGGGGACCACCGCATGTATGCTGTGAGGATTGCCGTCCTCGAGCTGCGATTGGAGGCAACAACAATCCAGTGAGTACATTTTCCATTTTATATTCATGATTTATATTCAATTAGCAAAGAACCTGCCTGCTCTATATGAAGTCTCACAAGATGTTGTTTCACAACAAACTTGTTTTATGATGCTTCAGTTTGCAGAAATGCACGGCAAATTTTGTCTGAGTGCCACAAAACTCTGGCCGAGGTCCTGGCTGCAGCAGAGGGGGGAGAGTTGGTCCGTGAGAGCGATGGGGAGGAACCACTGACACTGATGAACACCCCACTGACACTGATGAACACTCCACTGAAACAGATGAACTCCACTGACACTGATGAACTCCACTGACACTGATGTACTCCCCACTGACACTGATGAACTCCACTGACACTGATGAACTCCACTGACACTGATGAACTCCACTGAAACAGATGATCTCCACTGACACTGATGAACTCCACTGACACTGATGAACTCCACTGAAACAGATGATCTCCACTGACACTGATGAACTCCACTGACACAGATCCCAGAGAGCAAAGGGGCGTTGAATCCACGTTTGTTTGAAGCGGCGGAGGTTGATTCAACGTGGATTCAACGCCCCTGTGCTATCAGGGATGAACTCCACTGACACTGATGAACTCCACTGACACAGATCCCAGATAGCAAAGGGGCGTTGAATCCACGTTTGTTTGAAGCGGCGGAGGTTGATTCAACGTGGATTCAACGCCCCTGTGCTATCAGGGATGAACTCCACTGACACAGATGAACTCCACTGTTCAGCTGTCCTACCACCTCACCACTGGGCACTCTGTCAAAAAACCCCAAGAGCGAGGCATTCTCCTCAACATGGCGTCAGGGAGGACGTCTATCAGGAGGGAGCCTTGTCCAGCCGTGGGCTGCCAGTACGAGAGCTCACGGCTGGACAAGCATATAGAGGGACACAGAGAGCTGACCCCTGCACAGCGGGCGGACCTGTTAAAGACGGCCAAGGAGAGGAAAGCCCTCAGACTGCTGGCAGAGCTAAGGGCCACCAACCCAGCTGACCACAGCTCTTGATATCCCCCTGGAGGAAGGCCAGGTGGGGGAGGCACCTCAACCATATCATGAGGCACCGGGGGAGGAGGAGGATGTTGGCGAAGAGACCTTGGCTCTTCGCCAAGAGGTCCGCAGCGTCCAGGCCAAAGCAATCCTTGCGCCTCAGGCAGGCCACCGCCTCCCCATCTTTGCCTCCCCTGATGGCTGGACAGGGCAGGCGGATGGCCACCTACCCTCGGGCTGCGGTGAGTGAAGCAGGCTGGAAAGTTCTAGATGTAGAGTGATGCAGATGTAGAGTACCAGAATAACCCTCTTTTCTCTGTGTGTTGTCATCTGTGTGTCCATTTCAACAACTAAGGAGGAGGAGACAGCAGCAGAGGAGGAGGAGCCAGTTGTTGAGGAGGAGGAGCCAGTTGTTGAGGGGGAGGGGCAACGAGAGGACCAGCTGCAGGTACAATCCGTGCCGGTAACTCCCGCCAACCGCCCATCAACATCAAGGCTGGCGGGAAAGGGGCGATCTTCGAGCCTGAGGGGGATTAAATTCCCTCAGTGTATTGGTAAGATTAACCTTCTAACACTGTTCCGGTCAAAAATTACCAATTTACACATTCCCTGTACAATAAATATGGGATTTTTTATTAGATTGCCTGAAGACCTTATCTTCACAAAAGGCATTTGAGCGCATACAATTCATTGTGACACAGACACACAGACATATACACACTCACATGTACGCCCACACAAACCCACACATGTTACACTCTCATTCAATGTGACATGACATGATAGTCACTTGATTTTTCATGTGTATTCACAGAAGAGTATCTATCCGGGTACCAGCAGTACCACGCTGGGGGGCCACGACGGGGAGGCCCTATGAAACGGCCCTCTCCAAGGCATCGAGGGTGCGGCCCTATGAAACGGCCCTCTCCAAGGCATCGAGGGTGCGGCCCTATGAAACGGCCCTCTCCAAGGCATCGAGGGTGCGGCCCTATGAAACGGCCCTCTCCAAGGCGTCGAGGGTGCGCTCATTTTTATTTTATTTGTCGGAGGGGAAAACCGACCTGTGGTCATGGCGGTTCATGGATGACCACCAAAAAATTCAGGAGTAAGTGCAGCCTTTCTAATCTATTGTTTGTAAATGGGTAGTGTAGTACACAAGCCTGACGTGAACAGCGAGTAAATTCATGCGTGTGCTTCCGCAGATGGGCGGCCCACGTGGAGGCGTCCAACCGAGCTATGACCACAGCAGATTTTTACCTACGCAACGCTGCCCAGTTCCTCCAGTACTTCTCAGAGACGCCGCCGAGACACAGCCGCCTGTCAGCCGTGCAGGTATTCCAGACAAAGTGATGTGTGTGTGTGTGTGTGTTTTGTCCAAGGTGCTAAAGCGATTTTTGCGTTCTCTTTTGCCACATTGTCTCTTCAGACATCGTGGAGAAGGACCCCACAACCCCGAACCGCAACCGTTTTTACGGTTACCTCATGGCCTTTGTGGTCGCGCTCTACGGCCACCGCCCAGGAGTCCTAGGTAACATTCACTCCAAACATATTCAGGCATCCTTTGCAAAAGCCTGGAGATGCACGGCAGTAACAATGCTAGCAATGCTAATCTGCTACCTAAAATGCTATTTTTGTAATTAATTTCTTGTCTATTTTCAGTCATGACAACACTGAATTCTATTTCAACAACTAAGGAGGAGGAGACAGTAGCAGAGGAGGAGCCAGCTGGGGAGGGGGGGAGCAACTGTTATTATCAACTAATTTTAGCTTCATGGCATGAACTTAGCTTGGCTAGCGAGTGCTAGCATTGTCCAAATGTGCATAAATAAAACCTGCTAGGCTAGCGAGTTCATTAAACCTGTATAACATAGCACTTCCTTGAGTTCACAATTACGTTTTACTTACAGGCACTGGTTGTAGACTGCGATGGTAGCCTGCTCCAGGCTTCAACAGCAACCTTTTTGCAAAGCCTGTGGCATTGTTCCAAAAAATAAACTGAAGCCATTTGATCCTCAAGTCTGGGTTCTTGGGCAAAATGCATTGTTGAAGTTCTATTTGTGCATAGCGCACAAGTCTGTTGACATTCAGCCATCCTTGCATAGGCCTACGGCAAGGTCTCAACTGGGCGAGCTCATGAATAGTAATGAGCCCATCAATTCCACGTCAATCTGAGTTTTTGCAATTGGCTAATTTCTTTGCTTATTTCTTTTCAGTGGCTAGAGCTGACAGAGGAGTTAGCTGTTCATTTTCACATTCACGACATAGCATAAACACATGGACCAAACATGTTCAAAAAAATACAAGTAAAAACGGTTTTGTGTGGCAGGGCACCTTTAAACTTCAACAGAGTACTCGCCTTCAAGGAAGTTAACGCTTGGCAATGGAAAGTGGCCAGACTCAGTACAAATGATATACGTACGAGAGTCTGGATATTTCCAGGCTAGTTACGATACGCCAGAAAAGAAAATCACCTATTTAAGTAAATTGTCACGTGTGATAGTGTGAGGGCACTGTTATTACAGAGAGGGTTAAACAGTCAAAATTAAATGTTTTACCATGAAATTTGTTCATAATATTAAAGTGTAGACTGTATACTGACGAATTATGTGAAAACGTGAAATTCAACATTTTAACCTGTACATTTGTTTATCATGGATTTTCTCAAAATAGCACCGTGCGCAAAAAGCGGCTGGTTTCGCCTTGCAGGGTCACATAATGTAAACAAAGTAGCATAGTTGGCTAGCTTATCATAGTCTACTGATTGGACTGTTCAGTTTCCCCATGTGTGTTTAAGTTTCAAGGTAATACTTGATCTCCTTGGGACGGGCCCTTTTGTGAAACGTTGGTATTGAGATGATCAGTCAACTTGAATGGAAGAGTTTTAAACAAATATGTGAGTCACGATGATTTGAGTGTCAAGATTTAGGTTTTGAATCGTTACAGTCCACTACAGTCAATATTCATGGCTGTTGTCAGTCAGATTATACACTCTCATAATTTCTAGGCATAACCACAACTCTGCTGCCTGGTTACAACATGATTATCGTTACGTACACTCACACACCTTTTGTGACATCCAGATGTTCTCCCACAGCTCCATAGTGTCAAGAACCGGATCACAAATATCAACGAGTGGATTGTCCGCACTGAACCGGATCACAGACACACACACATGACAGGTGACATGATTTTGAAATTGCTTGCTGTTCATTTAGTTTCCCACCCTGATAGCACAGGGGCGTTGAATCAACCTCCGCCGCTTCAAACAAACGTGGATTCAACGCCCCTTTGCTATCTGGGCAGATAAAACCTTTTTGCCCAAAATCAGATAGAAGTTACCCTCACTACCCAGAAACAGGGATCGAACTGAGAGACGTGTAAATCATCACTTTTAGGCAGCCTTGTACACAGGACACATTACAGTCTCACACACACACACACACACTAGGGCTGTCAATTTACGTTTGAAAATCGATTGCACAATCGATTGGACCAACCAACACAAGTCCTGAAAACTAAAATAGGGAATCGATTTTAACCAAATATGCACACTTCTTTTTAAACAAATTAAACAAATAAAAAAGATAGATGTAACAAAACCCACAAACAAGCAGAAAATGAAAATAAAGAATTCCGAAAGTGCAGTACGCATTGCGAAAGCTAAAAAGAAAATTCCAACCAATTTCACACACTGGAAACTTTCAATTGGCTGCTGTGCTGCTGGTGTTTTGCCAACAAATGGAGGACAACACAATGAACCTGTGCGACATTAGAGAGAGACAAGTGATAAGCCCTAATAACTTGAGGACATCAATATGGAATCACTTCGGGTTTTGGGTAGATCAGAATATGGAAGGACAAAGCGGTATGCAAACTGTGCAGTCGTGACATTTTTAATCGGAAACAGCCACGTTGAAGCCTGCAGTAATGTTTTTCACTGATGTGATGGCAGTCCATTCTGCTTATTTTTATGAGAATGTTGCACTCCTGTTTGTCATTGTGCACGAAACTTCACGCCAAATCATCAGAAATATTGCTGGCTTGTGCGTCTTCAAGCGCCCTCTTTACGTTCCTCCTAATGCCTTTTAGTTGTCCGTGGATTGGCCCATATTTGCCGTTGAAAATGGAAACGTCTTTAGACATAGAAAATCGATTTTACAAATGATTCAATGAACACTTATGTCTCAAAAATCGAATGTGATTTTTTTTCACAAAAGTGACACCCCTAACACGCTCACGTTCATCTGTGATTGAGAGTGAAAGAACAGGTGAGTTTTAAAATCACTTAATTTAGCGTTTGTATTTTTTTACTCCTACACCGCCATTCCGTTGACACTCATAAAAACGTACATCTGGTACCATAGATTAACGCAACTCGCACAGAACCAAAACAAAGTTACATCAATGGTGCACTCAACGGAAAGTGCTGCTCGTCTCGGCAGAAGAACACGAACGAGACACTGTCAACAATGCTTTATATCAGCCCCCCCCCTCCAAAAAACAAAACAAAAACGGTGCACTGGAATGCCCTGAAATTACACATCACAATTCCCAATTTTATATTGATACTTTAAAGAATGACAGTGTTGTTTTGCAGTAAGATGTGTGTTCGCAACAAGGCGTGTGTTTCTAGTGCCTGGCCTCCCCTAGCTTGCATCTTTCCTCCTCACACAACTGACTCACTCAATAAAACATGAGAATATGAATATTGTGGAAACAATGTACCCACGGTATCATGTAGCACAACAATACCATTTTTAAATGAATGGGCTTGTTACTCTCTTGTGATTTCTCTCTCCTCCTCACTTGCTCCCATTAAAAGTCACACACTCAAACCTGATGTCATAGCAAGGCCAAACTTTTGATTTTGTAAGCTAACTTGAAAAGATGCCGGACATGATGGAGAATGCAGTGGATAGAACAGCCTTTATCAGTCTCTACTGGACATGATGGAGAATGCAGTGGATAGAACAGCCTTTATCAGTCTCTACTGGACATGATGGAGAATGCAGTGGATAGAACAGCCTTTATCAGTCTCTACTGGACAAGATGGAGAATGCAGTGGATAGAACAGCCTTTATCAGTCTCTACTAGGGATCGACCGATATGGATTTTTTAGTGCCGATACCGATACCGATTTTTTTCCATCAGCCTAAGCCGATGACCGATACAGGCTGCCGATTTTCTTGAGCCGATACTGCTTTTATTTCACATAACACATAATTACACAAATGATAACAAATGTTATAAGTCTCAATTTAAAAAAGGAACATTGAACTTATGGATGGGTGCACTGAATATGGTTAACTGTGCAAAATGCTTTCATCAACATCTTACAAGACAGCCTTGATGACGCATTGCTTGCTGACATACTATAAGACATAATTCAGGTCATCACAAAATGTCCTTTGTCAACACATTTAAATAATTTAAGAAAACAATAAGCCTGAAAATTAGCTATTGAAATAAAGTGCTTGATTTGTAATTTAAGACTGCATGGTTTCAATTTTTCTATGTCTATATTTTTCTAAAAAAAGCTGCCAGATGTCAACCACAGAACATAAATCAGCAGAGGAAAATAACGTGGTGTCAAATGTTTCTGTTCTAAACGGCATCAACGTCAAAAGGTAGCCTATATAAACATATCTCTCAGTTTTAAAATCTCTCCTTCAGGTAGCGCAGCACTCTCATATCGCTGTGATGCGTGTGTCCCACTGAGTGAGACAGACAGACGCACACACAAACTTCTGTTTGGTAGCTGACGAACCACCATTGAACGGGATTGATAATGATAACGTTAGCAAACGGCTCTAAACAAGTAAGGCATACACGGTATGTCTGGTACATGATAAACGTTAACACGAATTAATATTCAACTACATATAACACGTCTCTCATTATTAAAGCTCTGATATCACTGCGATGGCAACTCCGCCCGCTCGAAGGGAGAGGGGGAGGGAGACGCACACACCACACGCGTCCAAAACTCAGCCAGGTGGTCGCTGAATAAAACTCCCACAAATACCACGGAACAACGTCGGCATTACTTAATCATATGATTGACCAGTGTTCGTAACAGCTACCGCTACCCCATGCAAACCGATAGCCTACAACTTAGTGCAGCTTCCTAAATACAATGGCAAGCAGTCTTATAGAAGAGGGGCTTTCAGGGAGGGAGACACACACACACCACACGCGTCCAACACTCAGCCAGGTGGTCGCTGAATAAAACTCCCACAAATACCACGGAACAACGTTGGCATTAATCATATGATCAGTGTTTGTAACAGCTAGCTACCGCATGCATATGGATAGCCTAGCCTACAACTTAGCTATTTGCAGCTACCTAAATACAATGGCAAGCAGTTTTATAAACGAGGCATTAGCATTAAATAAAGTAGGCTACCTAGATCATTCGCATTTTCCACTTGGTCCCACAAACTTGCTTCCACCTTCAAAGTGTATGGCAATATTTAAGCTAAGTCAAACAGTTAAAAGATGCTTTGAAAGTTTAAAGTTTACTGTTGTCTTGAAGAGCAGGCTTTCAGCTCTGTTCGTGGGGGAGGGGCAGTCTGCACGTGAATTGCAGAGTCTCCAGCAACACAGAGCTGCCTGTGGACGCCTGTATGTAAATAATGCAGGGAAAAAACTATCGGCGAACGCAGGCGCTTATCAGCCGATGCCGATACATGTAATAAACGCAAATATCGGCTAGGTCGATCCCTAGTCTCTACTGGACATGATGGAGAATGCAGTGGATAGAACAGCCTTTATCAGTCTCTACTGGACATGATGGAGAATGCAGTGGATAGAACAGCCTTTATCAGTCTCTGCTGGACAAGATGGAGAATGCAGTGGATAGAACAGCCTTTATCAGTCTCTGCTGGACATGATGGAGAATGCAGTGGATAGAACAGCCTTTATCAGTCTCTGCTGGACATGATGGAGAATGCAGTGGATAGAACAGCCTTTATCAGTCTCTGCTGGACAAGATGGAGAATGCAGTGGATAGAACAGCCTTTATCAGTCTCTTCTGGACATGATGGAGAATGCAGTGGATAGAACAGCCTTTATCAGTCTCTGCTACTCACAGCCCGCTGCTGTCACGGGGAGAGCAGTCAAAGTGACCACGCCCCCTCCAGAGCCAACTGGAGTTTTGAACACCTGAAAGTAATGCACTAATGAGCTGTAGACTATTTTAGAGACTCTCCTGGCTGGCCACAGGCTACGTTTACACGAAGCAGGGTATTTTCCTAAACGAATATCTGGCCATCTATGTTTGCAAATAAAACTGCATGTACACGAGACCGTTTTTTTTTTTTTTTAAATGTGTTTACACGAACCCATGTACATACATGCTGTCATGAGCACGCCAAACCAGTGGCAGTCTAACGATAGCCTCAAGCTCACATTAACCAATCAGAACCCTGAAAAGTCGCACGTGAGAACATGTAAATGTTAACATTGGTCGCAGATTTGGTGTACTTCTGTCGCATACTGTGACGTTGGCTGCCCAAAACTCCGTTTACCACAGTTTAGAACCAAACGCATAAACGGAGTTTTCAAAAAAAAAAAAACACTTTGGCCGGAGTTTTTTTGGATAACCGTTTTACAGGGCGAATTCTCCGTTTGTGTCTAAATGAAAGGCTCAAACGTAGGGAAATGTATTCGTTTATAAAAATACACATGCTCATGTAAACGGGGTCTCAGTGTGAGGTATTGTTTGTAACTCGTTAAACATACTAAGTTGTGATTATATGCATTGGATATTTCGTGTATGACCCAGATTGTTTTTCCCGACTGTGATTTTGGATTCTGTATTTGGTACTGTATTGTCGCTTTCTGATTTTTGAAAGACCTGTGCTACGACTTGGACCGTGTTTTCTGACCTGCCTTTTGGATTGTGCTTTGGACACTTTTGCATGTTTTATCCCCGCCTGCCTGGTTACCGAACTTGGACTGTACTGAGTTACGTCTGTGGATCTTCCCTTTGTACTGTCGCTAAATTAAAACACCTTTGCTCCCCGCACCTGGATCCCCCTTCTGTAGTCAATACAGCTGCTCTGCCTCACAGCTAGAAAAGTGTGTGGGAGTTCTTTTGGCTACAAACAAAAAGCGATATCAGGAGACAGTCTAATTAATTCTAGCGAACTAACAAGCCTACCCACAAGCAAAAGGCTTTGAAACCACAGCCCAGTTTACACAAAAAGCTGGCTAACGTGCTAACTGGCCCATTGGAAATGTTACGGAAATGTAAGAGGCGAACTGTTGCCTGTGTAAATCCTCACAGCCCTAGCCTTTAAGAACGCTTCTAACGGCTGAGTTCCCAGACAGCAAAATATATTTGGGCCAGATCTTCATTAGCATTTGGCGCAGATCCTCTAAACGGACCTGCCCCGGGGTCATTTCTTCCAACGGGCCAATACCGGAACAGGTTGGAATTACGGATCAGAGACAGATCTGGGCCAGAACTGGCCCAGTACAGTTAATATTGCCATGGCATTTGGTGCGGATCTGGCCCAGACTCATATTCTACATCTGGGGCTCATCTGGCCCTGGTCTATTCATATTTAAGCTATCAGACAATTAAGACCCACACAATTTGTAATTTTCAAAATAGTTTTTTATTTTAAAAAGGCAAAAGACAACACTGTGTCCGCTAGCCTAAGCTTAGGCCTAGGCCTACAACATAACAGAAACCAATATGTGAAATATAAGGCTTATGTTGATAAACAAACTCCGCTAAACGCACTGAAAGAAAATGTCATGTTAACATAGTCCGTTGCATCTAACCGGCTGATGTCCCGATGATGATGACTACGGCAGCGACAGTTTGTTGTTTCGTGAGAGTTCTTCGACGTTAGCTAGGCTACTCAATCCAGACTGCAGGGCAGGCTGCTATCATGGCAGCTCGCAGGTCAGCAGCAGTTCCTTGGTCGCGGCAGCGGCAGATCTCTCGCAGAGGCTAGTAGCTGTCCTGAGAAATATTTTCGAGCAGACGGTGAATAGCAGCGCCGTTCACGGATGGATGTCAGAGGACCAGGGCAAAAACTAGCCCAATGGACTAACGTTAAAGTTAGGCATCAACCTGCGATTCTTCTTCACTGCTCCTGTGAGACGTACAAAAAGCACACAAAGCAAAGAAACATCCAAAGATTATTTATTTTATAACAGTAACGTTATAGTAGGCTATGCAAACAACGCATTGCATCCCAAACCGGATAAACTGGAGGACAGCGACAATTCTTGTGGACCTTCGATAAAAGGCTTTACAGCCAAGTTTTTCCACTCTAAATCCATTTTAAACAGGCTTAAAAAACGCTGGCCGTCTAAAGCTACCTGCAGTGCTACTAGCAGCAAGGCTAGCTACAGACAAATGGCTACGAATTTGCAGCTAACACACAATGGACACGATATTAAGCGATTTTGGTGAATAATAAGCAAAGCTCTCCAATTTAGCCTTAAAGCTCATGTTCACATAGTTGTGGATGCATGTTTAAAAGAACCTAGACTACAAGCTAACCGTAGCTAACGTTACTACCCAGCTTGTCTGGCACGGTTGTCAGAATTTCAGAGTAAACTAAGTTTGTAAACTTTCATGTTTAATACAGAACAGGCCTAAATATTTAGCAGACTAAAAAGACATCTACACCAGTTTACATTTAAAATGATACTTGTATAATGTAGGCTACTTACCAATAATCACAAAGACGGTGCAGCCTGTCTTCCACTCTGCATAATCACATAACTTAGTTGCAGTTGCAGGTTTAGGTGGGGGAAAAGTGTTCCGTTAGTTGTGGCGCGTCAGGTCTGCGCAGCTCCTGAGGATCTGGCCCACACCCGCCGGGCGGACTCAATTTAGTTGTGGCGCGTCTGGTCTGCGAAGCTGCCCCGGATAGGCGCCGCACCCGCTGGATGGACTGTCACAGTCAGAAGCTACAGACAAGTCTGGCGCAAAGTTGGTGCAGATCTGCATAGTGAGTGCGACTGCTGCGCGAATCTGCAGATTCAAAAACGGATCTGGCACAGATGTAAATGCTGTCTGGGTTGGAAGCCTGGGCTGTTAGCTCAGTGGTTAGAGTAATCGACTCCCATGCCGATGTGTGTCAAGGTGGCGGGTTCGAGGGCCGAGAGCGGTGGACAAATTACGACCTCTGTTACACAAAGTTGTAGACTTAATGTGAACTTTTCTTTTGTCTCACCCTCCATTCCGAACTACTGACACGTTTTCCATGATGCACATAGTCTATAGCATAACAATGGATTTGAAGATCATGCTAAAAGTTTGCTTGAAAAAAATAAGTAGGCTTAAAACCATTAGAGGTGGGTCGGTCACGAACGAATCAGTTCGTTCGAATGGGTCTTTAAAATGAACGACCTGAACTGGTTGCCTTTCCAGTTCTTGTTCGTTCTTTCATTTGTCGCTGAATCACACTGACCTAGTGTTCTGTGAATGCCTATGGCCCAGCTTCCTAAGGTGAGAGCCAAACCGATCGTATGCTGTTGTCTGTATTGTTTCTAAAACGCTCTCATCGAATTAGCCAACGAGGGGCATGAAAGCATAGCAACCGTTTCCATGGAAAAAAAACAAATGGGCTAGTGAGACTAGTGGGAGAGCATACGATCAAAAATAACAATATTGGTTTACATTAACAATTCCATTTTGCATTTCAATATTGGCATTTACATTTAAATAATTGTCTAATGGTAAATGCATGCTGTCTGTATTTTCTGTGTCATACCAGGTTAATAAATGTCTCTTCAATCTGTCTCGTTTGTTCGTTCGTTCTCACGCCAAGACCCCCCACCTGTTTCACTTCGGTCTGTCATTCTCGTTAAGTCAGTCACTCGTTCTTGGCTAGAAGCAGAGTGATTATGGCTCTGTAGCCTAGGCAACATGGGGAAATGCGGCGCACACTTAAGAAGGTGCTGTCGGACAAAATGGAGCGCATCATCTCGGCCAAAAATATGTTGCACTGCCGGGAGATGGCGCAAAAGAGGATCCCAGAGTTGTTGGGTAAGTGTGTAGCTCGTGGTCGGTTTCCAACATCCTGCAGGCCATGGAGAGGGACCACCAGAACGAAGACCACCAGAACGGCTCTGCACGTCCTCCCCGCCAGAGACGAGGATCTCCCCTGAGCCCGAGGGGCCAGCGGGAGAGAGGCAGCGCCTGCCTGTTTTTTTATGTTAATCACTCAATACATTTTCACTCATGTGCAAAACATTTCCAGTGTTGTGTGAATTCATTTCCTGTAATTATCTTTAAAGCCCAAAGGCACACTCACATTTGGACGGTCACTATGAGCTCCGACTAGAATAACGGATGAATAAATCCTGGTTACCAGGTTGCGTCCGCGAAGGCCAAAGCGAGAATCTCCAATGAAGCCTTGCTGGACTCTGTTTCTGCACTGTGTTTGACACTATGGGGGTTTCTAGAACTCTGGTAGGAGGTGTTTTTATGTCCTCTGTTTTGCAGGTGGCGGACCACAAGACCACCCGGGACTACGGTGCAGCTCAGCTGTGGTGTGTGTGTGAGAGAGAGAGCCGCTCAGCTGTGGTGTGTGTGTGTGAGAGGGCCGCTCAGCTGTGGTGTGTGTGAGAGGGCCGCTCAGCTGTGGTGAGTGTGTGTGTGTGTGAGAGGACCGCTCAGCTGTGGTGAGTGTGTGTGTGTATGAGAGGGCCGCTCAGCTGCTCCTTCAGTGTGTGTGTGAGAGGGCCGCTCAGCTGTGGTGAGTGTGTGTGAGAGAGCCGCTCAGCTGCTCGGGGGAGTTTGAGTGGTTCAGCAGGTGGCTGGACATCACATCACGGAACAACCTTTTTCTTTACAGGCGGGAGGAGGGGGTCTACTTCCACCAGGCGTGGAGCGAAATGGGGTTTGTTGGTAAGCCCAACTTCACCGACATACGGACGGCCGTCTCGGCTTACGTGAGTCAAGTTCAAGTCACTCTTTCTTAACATATTCAGGCATCTTTGCAAAGGCCTGGAGATGCATGGCAGAAACATCTTTTTTTTTTATCCAGGCAAAGATTGTGCACAGTGCCGTGGTCCGAGGGGATGTGTGCCATAACCCCGAGATCAAAGCAGTTGAGGGACATGCGTAAGAAATTTGAGGAGGCCTTAACTCTAATGCCCTCGCTCCTGCCACCGCTGCTCCCACCTCATACCTGCAAACTAGTCGCTTTTTGGCGAAAATCGCCGTTTGGAACCCAAATATGTCATTCACGTGAATCGTGTAGATCCGAAGAGTTTTTTCGGGGTGGGGGGGAGTGAGACTATCGTCGATTTCATGCGAGATTGAGTAAGTAAGTGACAAGACAGAGAGAATGACAGACAAGTGATTGGCCTCTCTTTGTGCTATTTTTGCATACCTACCTATCAGTTGTTTCTTGAGTCGTGGATCTGCTCGAGGTTTCTTCCTATATATATCTCCAATTCTAGGGAGTTTTTCCTCGCCCCTGTTACCCATGGGCCTCTCTCTTGCTTTCCTTTTCTTCCTTTCTTTCCTTCTTTCTCTGATTGCCTACATTCTGTAAAGCGCCATGATACATGTGTTATGTTTTGGCGCTCTATAAGCACAATAAATTGAAATTGAAAAAAAATCTGCACTGAGTGCGATTGTGAATTTAGCTCGGCTTAATAGTTTAATATTGTCTTGGAAAGTTATTGCTTGTTCACAAGTTATTTCAGTTAGCATTATAATTTCCATGTATTGATGATGAAGACACAACGTTCTCGCGCAGACCTTTTCAAGGCCAAATGTAGATATTTGCAACAAATCTGAAAGTGGACCTAACACAATATTTTGAACTGCTCAGTGATAGGTGTTTAATTTGTTTGTTTTCTGTGGGGATATATGTATTTCTTCACAAAAAATTATCAAATAATAATTGAAAAGAGGTGTACTACTAAACGAGACATGCTAGAATAGAGACCAGAAAA
Source organism: Alosa pseudoharengus (assembly GCF_046254945.1). NCBI lineage: Eukaryota > Metazoa > Chordata > Actinopteri > Clupeiformes > Clupeidae > Alosa > Alosa pseudoharengus. Next base: position 3,197,588 of record NW_027468657.1, read on the forward strand.
TGGACAGTCCCTTTCTATCAACACATAGTGATGTCACCTTTTTCAGCCCTTCTGAGTTTGCCACCTACTTGAATGCAATCATACTGGCTGCTGGAAACAAGAAATGCGGCCGCCATCTTGGACCTGTCATACTCCTCGTTGCGTTGCAGCAGAAAACACAAGATGACAGCACTGTGCAGCATGTTCCTGCTCAAATTGGCGGATCATACTCGGGGGATTTACTTTTCACAAGTAAGATTTAACATTACCGTACTATTAGTTGTATTTTGTATTTTGGAACAATGTGGCCTGTATCATAGCTACATGTATGACCTTTGCAGCAAAAAAAAAAAGCGTGTGAAAATCTGTTCGGTATGCAGTGAGATATGATTAATTAAGTGCGCTGACAGCTCATCTCACCGGCCAAACAGATTACACTGAGTGGAGTGGATGACCTGTCCAAGATGGCGGCTCCACGTCTCGTCAGTGCTAGTAGGGAGTAGCGGTCGATGCAGCGTCTATAGCAGGGCTCTTCAATTGGCGGCCCGGCCCGCGAGGTCATTTGTACTGGCCCTTTAAAAAAAATGTAATCTCTAGCAAGCGCATGAGCTGTTGTCCACTCTTGCATCTCTCACTCACTTTAGTCCTGCAGCCACTGCACCTCAGCCCATTGAACAAGTTAGGCTACATTACAGTTCATTACATTTGTACATTTATAAGCTGAACGTAAGTGCCATAGTTTAGTTTCAACCTAAATTGGCACGTTGGAGTTTATCTACTAATATTTAACAGGTTGCACCACACAAATAGTTCGGGCACAATTTCTGCAAAACTTGGTGGAAAGGTGGAGCAGATCCGACTCAAAGGGAATTTCAAAGTATTTCTATATAGTAGCCTGGCTATTGCCGATGTCCTTCATTTCTTCACGTCTTACAACATAAACAAATGCAATTATAGACTAGCGAAGTCTGAAATGAGCCTGTCTAAAAGCCTCTTGGAAATCATGTGGCATGTTCCACTCAATGCGCACTCAATTGCGATTCGAAGCAAAAAGTATGATAGCCTAACGAAGGTAAATTGCATATGTAAATGGCGACGGCAAAACGTTATAGTGAATCGTAGAGTTTATAATAAAGAAAGTAAAGGAGATGATTTGCACCTCCGTTCACCAAATAAAGGCCGTGGTTGTGTTTCTACAATATGTTGGCACAAAACGTAATTTCTGTCAGAAACCAAGTAGGCTAAACGTTTTCATTGTCATCGTGAACTATGACGATGCCCATGTTCAGTAGGCTATGTGTTTCATTTATTCAAGCAGTGACATTTGGTTTAATGCGTGAGGTGCGTCAGAAAAAAGATGGGCCTGTCCCTCTCAAAACATGTTAAAATAGCGTGATTAGCAACCAGAAAATAAAAAAAATCCCGGGGGAGACACCCCCGGACCCCCGTGTTATTATTATTAGGCTATTATGACTGGCCTGCCCCCACTGCTAAAAAAAATCTAGGGGTCACGGTCATCTCAAAAATGGTGGGAACGTCAAATGTAACAAGTAGGCCTATTCATGGGTTTCATCAGGTCCCTTTCCACAGGTGTATAAAACCAAGCACCTTGATTATCAATGCAGGCTGCATGGTGCTTTGATACACCTGTGGAAAGGGACCTGATGAAACCCATGAATAAGTCAGAAGAGCTACATATGCGACTGATTACACATTTAATTCACCTGAACAGTGTTTGAATCCTGTTTGTACTCACTGGAAATCTTGGACCTAGCAGTTACTGTGCAAAGCACAGATTTCATTTGTGTTATCTGTTATCACAGATTTCATTCCATATTAGCCACCATCAACCAGCCAATGATGTTGTTATGCATGTACAAAATACAACATTTGAACACCCATATTGCTGCTGTTATAATTCATTGTATATACAGCTGTTAATGTGATTACTCATATTTCAAGCCGCATTTCTCCGGCCCCTCAGTTGTGATGCTTTTCATGAACTGGCCCCCATTACAAACTAATTGAATAGCCCTGGTCTATAGTATATTATGTCTATGGTTGCGCTCATCAGTCTCACTAGCCCATTTGTAGTGGTTGCTATGCTTTCATGCCCCTCATTGGCTAATTTGATGAGAACGTTTTAGAAACAATACAGACAACAGCATACAATTGATTTGGCTCTCGCCTTAGGAAGCCAGGCCATAGGCATTCACAGAACACTAGGTCAGTGTGATTCTTTCTACTTTCCCAAAGTCATCCCGAAGTAGATTCGGTTTCGAAATACCCTTTACGGGTCCCAGATGTACACCCAAGTACTTTGCAGTACTTCCAAGAGACACCATGGTCACTTGGTTGCTCCCAATGAGCCATGGCCGACATTCATTAACCCGCATCGCTGCAGATCTCCTGTGGGCCGGTGTCATCAAGAAACCTTGGCATTTCGATGGCTGAGTCCTTAAACCAGACATCTTACAGAAGAGCTCCAGTACTCGTAGGTTGTGGGCCATTCCTTCCCACGAATCACTGACAATGACTAGGTAATCAGCGAATGCAAGCGAAGTCAAACTCACACCCGCGATTTCCACCCCACGCCCGGCCTTCTCAAGGGTACAGATCAGGGGGTCAATTGCCAGATTGAAGAGCAGAGGTGACAACGGGTTGCCCTGGCGAACGCCCCGTGTCGTGGCTATGGGCTCAGAGAGCTGTCCCTGCAGCGAAATACGAGTACTTGTGCCTACGTAGGACTGACGCAGGGCCTCCACTATGTGCACATCCAGCCCGCGCTAGTCCAGAACATCAAACAAATGTTCATGTACCACAGTATCAAAGGCTTTCGCTAAATCAATGAACACTATCGCTAGTGTTCTCCTGTCTCTGTTACAGCTCTTCACCAGGCTCTGGAGAACGTGCAAGTTCTCTGAGCACCCGGGAGCACTTACAAAGCCCCTCTACCGTGTATTGATTGGACATGCCTCACTTAATCTCCTGTGAAGGAGTCTGGAGTAGAGGCGGAGCAATATGGAGCCAATCCTAATTGGTCTCCAGTTCCCCCGAGTCCAATACTGCCCTGGCAGGTTTGACGGCGTCGGGGACGTACCCGACAGTCAACCACAGTAAGCAAAGCTTTTCACCAAGTGGGTCATATTCAAGAAGGTCCGACTTCAACAGCCGATCGGGCCCTGGGGCAGATTCATTCCCGATGGCTAGGAGGTGTTCCAACACCTCCTCTGGACCGAATACGTTTTTAAAGTGCTCATTCGCAGCTCCCCCAACCCCCTCACCCTCAAACCCCCTAACTGTGTCCCAACTGCCCCTGCACCTAGGACAGTGGGCCACAAACCCCCTTCCGGGGAGTTTGCGCTTGGCATGCATGTCTGGCTACGGAAAGGCAGATTGCAGATTGCACATCTGGCTACGGAAAGGCAGTTTCACCACCACCGCCTCGGGCTGCTGACCTAGCCCTTCGACTCGCATCGAGGTGATTGGTTTGGTGGGTGGTGGCAGCCGCCAACCCCCTGGCACTCCCCCGCGGGGTGCTGGTCGTCCCCTGCCCCAGTCGTGGGAGGGGCAACAAAGGTTGGGGTCCTGGCTCGACCGGCACCAGTGCAGACCCCGACACTGGGCCTAGGCACCTTTTTATCCTGGGCACCGTACCATCCAGCATGGGAACCGGGGATAACTTGCTCATGATTGTTGGTGGCCTAGTACTCTACGGTTCGTCCAAGACCGCAGAGGGGCTAGTACCGTCCGTGTCCGCACTTACACGGATGGGCCTGTTTTACAGTGTGTCAGCACTCACACCAACGCAGGTGTTACCCCCATACGGGAGGCATTGTGTGATTCCAGGGCTACCGCCGCTATTGGAGCTGGAATTACCGTGGCTGCTGGCACCAGACTTGCCCTCCAATAGGTCCTCGCCCGGATGGGTTTTTTATAAATGCACGCATCCGCAGACCCCCGTGAAGGTTGCAAGCTACAGTGTGATTGATACTATAAGCCAGTGGTTCTTAAACGTTTTATCTGGTGACCCCAAAAAAAAAAATGCGCTAAGTCTCGTGACCCCCTTCTCTCTAACCGGCGTAATTTGGTTTCGAAATGTTCTGAGATGGGGATTAGAAGCAGAGGCAAAAAATGTCTCCTCATAGGCATAGGCTATGTCAACATCAAAGCCATTATGTCAATGGCAGCCTTTCACTAAAAACCTTCACAAAAATGTATTTTTGAAAAATTTTTGTTTGAGAACCACTGCTATAAGCCATTGGTTCCCAAAGGAGATTTTATTTGGGTCACCAGCTTAGCCTAGTGACAATTTATGTTGTGTAATAGGTCTAGCTTATACCTTATATAGCTTAGGAAAGCTAACAGCTTCCTATTAGGATCTAGTTTGTTAACGTTCACGGTTTTGTCATAACTCCCTCTGTGCATTTTTGCATTTATATAGCTCTGAAACTGGGGGGCAAACATAGATAGATAGGCCTATACTCTTTAAAGTTAATTGCAGTGTCCTCACATTCATTATTTTTTCAGATTCAAAACGCACAACAGTGCATTAGATTAGGCTATAATTTAAATGGACATTTAAATGCCATTTTCCTCTTACCCTGCTTCGTGTAAACGTAGTCTAAGGCTGACTTCTGAGCTTCAGTAGAAGTGCTAAAAACACCGCCACTAGCTCCCCTCCCCCAGCTTGTTTCCATGACAGTAGCCAGCAGAGACAGACCAGCAAAATTCCCGACACTTATTCAACAATGAAACTCTTCACAGTCGACCAAGAATCTCCCTTGGAGTGCAGTGCCCATAATTTGCATCGAACAGTCCAGGGGTAAATTGAAATTGAAACTGAAAAAACATTGGGTAGGCTAAATATATGGTCCATACTGTAGCATACTGCCGCGCATAGACTCAAAACGGCAAAAGCCGACATTCCAAACCCTGCTCACGAGTGCCACCTGGTGGTTGTTTGGGTCATTGTAGCGTCACTGGGGAAATATAAATGAAAGACGCGTGAGGTCACGTGAGAATCACACGTGAAGTCGGACAAATTCAATTGGTGCCCTCTCATAGTTTATAAATGTTTCTTATAAGGAGATATCAATTATCAACAATGACAAGCCAGCTGGAACCTGCTGCTCTCTCTCCCTCTCTCAAATTAGATCAACTGCAAAGGAGATAACAAAGAATAGGCCTGTCAACTCTATGTTGCATGATGTTTAGACATTGTAAACATTCTCTAAGAAGAGTAAAAAGAAGTTTGCAGTAAAGCTATTCAACATTGTCTCTATCACAAGAAAAATACCAAGCAAGCAGCCTGATAACCACATTAAATGCTGGGCGGGCCGGATTAATGTGCTTGAGGGGCCGGATCCGGCCCGCGGACTGCAGTGTTGGCCTAGACTACAAAATCTTAGATCAAGAACAGGCAGACTATGTAACTGGACACATAGAGGCCAAATTGAGAAATCTGCCGGAATGTTGATGAAGACGAAGGAGAGAATGGCTGACAGCTGAGGCGGGAGATAACGAAGGCTGTCAATGAGGACCCGACGCTAATTGTAACAAAACAACAAAAATGCTGATGTGGTACATGAAAATTCAGCTAAAAATGTGGAGAATGTAATGCAATTAAGCATTTTTGGTAGAGATGCACCGATGTGACCGGAATTGGTCGATTTTCACGTGAATGGCCATGACCGGCGACCGGCCGGTCAGTCTGAGACATGCCGATTTTATGCCGGTCAAATGCACTCGTGCGCCGCAATTGTAACAACACCCAGCTGAGTTTGCAAAGTTTGAAGAAGCTAGCAACCAGGCCAACACTCAGGGCTGGATGTAGGGCTACAAAGAAAGCGCTAATAGGCTACTGAGTTTTTCTATGCAGCAAACGCTGTGCTTTGCCATAGGCTTACTGCGTGGAATTTACTAAGCTGTCACTTCATTAGGCTACGTAAACATCGATCATCACCGCCCGTCACTGCCATTAATTGCGTGCCCACAGCTGAACCACAAGCGCAGCTGAACGGAGATAACCGATTGCGACATTAAAAATAAGTTTAGTGATCATAGGCTACATGATAATAAGATGTCAACAAGCAGCGACATACAGTAGCCCTAGTAGTTCTACTCTACTTAAACTATTTACAGCACGTAGACTAGGGCTATGCCTTAAAATACCCTAGTCTAGCAGATTGAGAATTGATGTCGTGAAAGTGAACAAACGATAGCCTATTAGAAAGCCAAAACCAACGTTAAAGTTGCTTTAGACATAGTAGCCTGCAATGAAGAAAACTGATGCTCTGAATACTGAATCAGCTGCCTAAGTTTCTATAGCCTAATTGATGCATTTAACCGAAATTTGAATTCAACTTTTTCACCGGAAAACAGACGTGCGATCTTTTCATGGTGGAGCACCTCATCGCTATCAGCACTTCCCCCCCCCCTGTGTTTGCGTGATAGCCTACTCCCACTTTTCCCTCGCCCCCCCCCTGTGTTTGCGTGATAGCCTACTCCCACTTTTCCCTCGCCCCCCCATAAATTCATAAATGCATATGAAAATATGTTCCATGGTAGCATGTTCAAATGTATCATGAAAATTATCTTTAGTTGGATATTAGATGTGAGAAGAAAACATGGGTGTTCCATAACTTAACTTAATCCATAATTTGATACTGCAGCCATTTCATTATTGATAAGTTGATTACAGTTCTATATTAACATGTTCTATTAAATAAAAGATAGAAAGTAACTATTTGTGTGTGTGCTGTAAAATGGTTAGAAGAAATGAAATCGGAATCGGCTAAAATCGGTATCGGCCCAGAAAATTGCAATGGGTGCATCTCTAATTTTGGGTGACATGGATGCACATGCTGGCAGCAGAGCAAATGCTTGAGTTGGCAGTCTACCTCCGAGAGAGAAAAAAAGATTTTCAACAACGCTTTACTAAGGAAGCCACCCTTATTTTAGAGACTGTTCACATGCCTTTCTTGGCCAGTATGGACATTTAATCTGGAAAGGCAAGTTATTCAACTACCACACAGATCAGACAACCTGGTTTTGAGTTGCATGTCCCGAGACCCAACAAAAACAAAAACCTGTCTGGGACGCTAAAATGTCCCGGTTTACACCAACCACTACTCAAGTGTGGTCTTATTATAGCCCGACCGTTAACTAAACCCATGTAGAAAGACTATAGCCTAAAGCCTCCAGCGTATGATTTTAATAATGTGTGTGTGCGCGTGTGTCAGTCAATTGTAGCAGGTTTTTTTGCAGAATGTACAAGTTGAGATCATGAAGAAGCCCCTCCATGATTCAGATAACAGTACACCATATTCCAAATTATTATGCAATTTGGACTTAAGTGTCATAAACATTTATTTTTTTGTTTTTCAATTAAACCCTCAGGGCTCTTTGGATCATTGAAATCAATCTTAGACACCTGTGATAATTAGTTTGCCAAGTGAACCCAATTAAAGGAAAACTACTTAAGAATGATGTTCCACATTATTAGGTACGCCACAGGTTTCAAGTAATGGCGGCCTTACATTGTACGATTTTGGTCTGTTTTCAGAGTTGGCGACTACATTTCCAAAGTCGGACAGAAATCATGGGAGTTGTACTGGAATCGCGGTGCGCTCCCGTCAACTAGATCGTTAAGTGTAAGGTGCCAATCTTAGCGGTTTTAAGTCAGTCGGAGTCAGTCTTTTTCTAGTTTTGCTGTTACAACAATATCAAACATGTTTGATATTATCATAAGTCTTTTTTTTAGTCGTGGCTCATGCAAATAGTGACGTGAACTACAAAAACCAATAGTGACCTCTCTACAACACCAAACAGGAAGGGGCAAAGTAGGCGACAGCTGTAGCCTATATGATTATTTGTTATTCTTATAATATTTATCATTTCTTATACATATTTAGTCGGCTCTTCCACGTGACAGAACAACACTATATCGGTTAGGGATGTCACGCATGAAACAATGCTGCATTGTCTTGTCTAGATGTGAGAGGGTCTGAGACTGTAGTCTTTCAAAAATCTTTTCCAAATCTTTCCAAAGTCTGTCAGTGTAAGGAGGGCTTAATATGGGAAAGAAAAAGGATCTATCTGCTGCTGAAAAGCGTGACATTGTGCACTACCTTGGACAAGGTATGAAAACATTGGATATTTCCTGAAAACTTAAGTGTGATCATCGTACTGTGAAGAAATGTGTTGCTGATTCAGAGCACAGGCGGGTTCGTGCAGACAAAGGCATCATAAGGAAGATTTCTGCCAGACTTATACAATCGGACACACCTTGCTTGTTTCTCATCTGAAAATAGAAATACAGGCAAAAGCAAAAATATCAATAGGAAATAGGAATATTGATGAAAAGTTAACTTGGGCTACTTAATGCATTAACTTTTGCATTTATGCACATTTGAGTTAATTAGTAATAATGAGATGCTCAATTCTGTTTTAAAATCTGTGAGCTAAAGCCTAATCATCAAAATTAGACTTGAAATATTTCACATTGTGTATAATGAATCAATGAAACATTGTATTAAGTTATTGAATGAAAAATGAACTTTTAATCAACAATGTAATTCATTGATCCCTACTTGTACATCTTGTAATGTTATACTTTACTCAGGATAGGGTTCCATAGCAGGTGGTATTCAGCCAATAGGTTTATAAAGCATACACCAGGTCAATACTTACTGCAGCTTCCAAAATACCTCGTGAGAGGAGCATAGAGGCGTAGAATACGTATGGGTCACAACCTGCTCCAGACTCCGCCACCGTGTGCTCACACAAAGTAGCGTCTCCATGTAAGTCGTGTCACAGAACACACAAAACTCTGAAATGATAAATCATTGATTCATGCAAATGAGCAGTTCAATGTATTTAAAGGGATTGTAGAATGGATGAATTGTGTATTATACCTTGTTCTTTGATGTTTAAAATAAATATATTCTACTTTGATTTATCGATAAGCTCAAATACAATTTTACAGTCAATTTTACCCCCTGAATCATAAATGAGGTGGCTGAATTACCATCAAGTTTATTCTTCAGTTTGGTGCGGCTTTTGAACCAATAGCCCACAGCCACGTCTTCAATATCAAACCCTGTGATCTAGTTTTCATATTCACACTGGCATTGTCCACAGAAAGGGAAATGCAATTAATCCACGGTATTGAGTGCGTCAACACACAAAAATGGTTGCTGCAGTGCCACAATGCTCTCCTTTGCAATTTTTGAGTGTGGAAAACACTCCCTGAAAAGAGGACTAAGATGATCAGCGAATGCTAACGGAATATTATTATATATGGTCGACCACGGCCACCGCAACCTTGATCTCTGCCCTCCTAGTCTGAAAATGAGAAACATGAGAGTTACTTTTAGTACATAAAATACGTATTACTTAAGAAGATGTAATTTAACATCTGAAGTTGAACGTGAACCTATGTGAGCACTTGCATGGATCTTAGTTTACTAATCACCTGATTAGTAAATTAAGATCCATGCAAGTGCTCACATTCAGGCTCAAGATTCAGTACATCAGTTCTTGAACAAACAAAACTGTATTCTCTGGGAGCTTTCAAGAGTTTTCTGTTTTTTTATGAGACCGTCACTGGTGATGTGCTTCCGCACATCCGCTCTCCCCTGATGGCCGCACTCCAGCTTGCGCCTGCAGATGTGGTGCTGGGTTTTATAAAAGGCCACTCCGTAATCCTGCAGATGTGGTGCTAGGTTTTTATAAAAGGCCACTCCGTTATCCTGCAGATGTGGTGCTGGGTTTTTATAAAAGGCCACTCCGTAATCCAGGCACTACTGAATTTTCTACTGTACTCTGCAGCTCCTGTTCTGGCCCTTTTCTTGCTTGAATTTCGACTGGATTGGATTAAATGCAGAGACCAAATTTCCCTCACGGGATCAAAAGAGTATATATACTTACACTATATATAAAGGCAATTTCAGCGGAAATTAATAAAAGCACCAGGCTGCATGAGAACAGTATGCTGGATTTAACGCAACAGATACTGAGGGAATGTCATGACGAGTTCAACAACTGGCCTGTGTACATCCAGAGCCTGCAGGTGGACCCTTGTTCTGTCCACCTCTATACAGAGCCTGCAGGTGGACCCTTGTTCTGTCCACCTCTATCCAGAGCCTGCAGGTGGACCCTTGTTCTGTCCACCTCTATACAGAGCCTGCAGGTGGACCCTTGTTCTGTCCACCTCTATCCAGAGCCTGCAGGTGGACCCCTTGTTCTCTATACAGAGCCTGCAGGTGGACCCTCTATACAGAGGAAGGTATCCAAACATTGGTGGCACAAACTGGTGGTTTGTTTTTCTGTTTCTTTTTATCTCTTTTTTCTCAGAGCATGTAGCTCACGTTACAGGGAGCATGTCATGAAACTCCTTGGAGCTCTGACCCATTCAGCCAATCAAAAAATCACTGGCAACTTCCAAAGAGGAATGGGCCAAACGACAAAAAAGCTGCAACAAGCCCAAATCAAGGTACTTCAATGCTCCCCCACTATTCCAGCCCCCAGAAAGACTTCAGAAACAGCAGGTCAAGCCAAACCTGTCACTAAAGCCCAGGTAATCGCATTTCCTGTTCATGCAAACTGTATCATTATTTCATTTTTCAAAATGCATAACAAAAAAAGGCCTGTCTACCACATTATTCAGAAATATGTTATTATGTATAACATGTTATTTTCATTAACCTGTATCTTGGCAGAATGACATCTCATCCATGTGCATACAATATGTGTGAAATGTTAATGTATCAAAAGTCATGCTGTAAGTTTAAATATTCTGGGCCCTATCATGACATTCTAAAGTGCATCGTCACTCGTCAAAAGCTTATTTAAATTTAGTAGGATGTCCAGTCCACATTGGGAGGGGTTTCGTTATCAAACGTCGAGTGCATGGCGCAACAAGGTAGGTTTTTTAATCAGTCATATGGGTGTGTTTGGGGCGTAACATCATTTTAACCAATGAGAATGACATCTGTCATTCCCCTTTAATGGCGCAAATATGTCAAATAAATGCATCGGTATTTTGGCATTCAGCGGCGCATTTGAAGGAGGCTGCTTGCGAGACCCTATGGAATAGTCATTCCACTAAACCATGCTTTACTAAAACCTAGCATAGCATTCACGCATTTGCACTCGTCTATTATTTGAACTCATTGGCAAAGTGAAACTAACTTCACCAAGGTGTCAGTCAATGACAAGACAGTTATATGCAGTTACTTTCACTATTGACTGACAATGGGTTACCATCGAAAACATAGGCTGAAAAAAAGCAACACTTACCCAAATATGTTATTGCAGCCATGGTTTTAACATCTAGCTTTATTTTTGTTCTTGTACCTCTCTCTTTTTAGTGAGAAACACCAAAGGGATCGTCTTAAGATATGTTGCTGCTTTAGATGCCTTTAAAAAGAGACAGTCAATGGAAGGTGCTTTTGCGGCAATCGGAGTTGACCGAAATACAATTTCACGTACCGCCATCATTGCAGAAGTACACTTGGCAGCACCTGAAGTGTTCGAAGCCTTGAAATGGAATGAGAGAACGGAGACACTTTCTGCATTTATTGAAAGATGTCAAGCAACCCTAACTCCAGACATTTTACAGAAAATTAATAAAATGAAAGTGGATGGGGAGTTGCTTCCCATGGTACAACATTAGGTCTCGGGGTTTAGGTGTAGGCTCTAAATCCTTTGTTTGAGGGCTTACCAGATTAATGTTGACCTCACTGTAGTTTTAGGGTCTAAAGACGTAGTTCAATGAGTAGGTCGCTTGGCGGCTACTGTTAGGCTGTTGGCCTATTTACATTTTCACTTTTTTCACACACACATCACATCTGCAAGACTGGCATGTGATAGAAAAATAGATTTAGATAGATTTCAGTGGCATTGTGAGTTTTATTCCAATAATAACCACCACCACATAATATAGGACCGTGCCGTGCCACTTTTTTGGCCTGTCTCATTGTGTTTGTGTAATGTGCTCAGAGCATTGATAATCAGTCTGACTGTGTGTTAAATGAAAATAAAGTGAACTAAATGCATTCCTTTTGTCTTTACTGTCCAGGCTCTCATTTCATTGTGCCTCATATTTGTTTTATAATAATCTTATATCTATTTATAACAACACCTCATTTGCTCTACTTTACCTAAAGCTGACAAATAACACCTATGACATTAACATAGTAATTTATAATATTCTGGCGTCATTCCCCACACCACCCAGAAGGATGGCACAAGCTGTGGGATTTTTGTCATGGAGGTCAGACTAGGGAGATGGAGGGATAGTCAGTTTTAAATAGTTAAAAAACAATCACTGATCGACCATAAATGCCATCAACGAATAGTCAGGATGAAAAGAAAGGAAAACAAGATAGGGGAAAAATGAGGGTGCAAGCCACAACACAATATGCACTTCAGCTGCAAATAGAAGAAAAACAGATGGACTCCAAGTGTTTCTCGCGTGTATTTCCTGAAAACTTTGTGCAGCGATTTTGTGTTTGAATCAAGCTCTGGATGTCTAGCAAATAGTGTCAATGTCAATTTTATTTATATAGCGCATTTACGGAATAGTGGAGGAGAGTACAAATTAGATATGTCACCGTACTTGGATCTATCGTCTACTTTAATCAGTATCGTTGTTTGTCGCAATTAAAAATACCCTCAAGGGCCGGACTACATTATTATTTTGACATACGTCACGGGCTGGACGCGGGCCAGGAGTTTGAGACCCCAGCATTCTGAACCAGCTGTAATAATCTTTATTACACAAGCGGGTAAGCCAGCTAATAGTGAATTACAATAGTCCATCTTAGAGATGACCATGGTCTGAACAAGAAGTTGTGTGGAATCTTGTGTCAGATAAGGTCTGATCTTCCTAATGTTGTAAAGCATAAACCTACGTTATTTTGCAATAGAAGCTACACGCTCAGAGAAGTTAAGTCGGTCATCAATTACAACGGCCAAGTTACGTGCCGATCTATTTGGGGTCAGTGAAGTTGAGTCAAGCTGGATGTTAATCCGTTGGGGAATAGCTGTTTTAGCTGGAAACACCAAAAACTCTGTTTTTGAGAGATTAGGCTGAAGGTGCCGATCTTTCATCCAGGCTGAAATATCCTTAAGGCATGCAGAAATCCGGTGGGAAACGCTAGAGTCATCAGGTGGGAAAGACAGGTAAAGTTGAGTGTCGTCTGCATAACATTGATAGTCAAATCCATGGGAGCGAATGGTCTCACCTAAGGAAGTGGTGTAAATAGAGAAAAGCAAGGGTCCTAATACTGATCCCTGAGGCACACCTGTGGTGAGGTCATGAGACTTACATACCTGTCCCTGCCAAGACACGTTGACAGAACGCCCTTTAAAGGAGAATTCCGGTGTGATATTGACCTAAAGTGTATTGAAACATGATACCGAGTGTGAACGTATGTCTCATAGCCCATCTCGGCTTGTCCCCTGCACTAGTTAGCCTAACAGCAACTAACAGCTTTTTCAATAGTGGTGCTTCATGCAAATAAATCACTGTTTTACACCCATTTATGAGGCTCAATGTATCTCCACACTTCATTGGTAGACTTCCGAGGGCCCTGACATTTAAAACAAGACATTGAGAACTTTGAAAAAGCACTGGTAGTTTACTTACAAGACGATTTATACAGACAGTATCTTCACGAAGTTTAGCGTTTGCAGCCATCTTGAATTTAGTCACGATAAGTCGAGCGACGAGTAAGAATGAACAGGTATGATAAGGGATCAGATTCCAAAAATAATTCAGTGGAAATGCATGGATTCCAGTTTCTTCCAGAAGCAGCAACTGGAATCCATGCATTTTCACTGAATTATTTTTGGAATCTGATCCCTTATCATCAGAATATGCTGTCAATAGCCCTAAAAAAAGATTTTTGCCATGTTTTTAGGCATAAAATGTCATGTAAGTCAGGCTAGGAATCAGAGATGGGAAGTAACGAAGTACAACTAGAAATGTAATGCCAGAGGAATTACAATAGTGGATGGAAAGCTGCTGGGTTAATGTTGGTGGGGAGATTCCTGAAAAAAAAACATTGAATCACTTAATCTTTGGGTTCATACAAACCCTTGTACCAAAAAACCTTGTGCGTCAGGCATTCTTGAGATATCACACTCAAGGTGGGTTTGGCCTTGACATTTGACTTCATCATTGAGTCCATACAAAATTTGAGGCATGTGCGTCAAGCCGTTCTGAAGTTGTGACAAGCATGAAAGCTGGCATTTGGAAAATGTAATTCAGAGTATGCAATGCAAGACTACTCTACCTGCAAAACGGGGCTTTCAGTTGGTGTTGATGACTGCTCATTCTGCAGCCAGCTAACAATTACTTTGTCAACGTTAAAATAATTGAATCAACGTCGCACTGCAACATTTATTCTACATCACTTTTGCACCCTTCATTAATATTAAAGCAACGTTGAAATTCTAACTACAGATCAATGGGATTTCAATGGTATTTCCACTAAAATGAATATTGAAACAAAGTTGAAATTACAACCAAACTAAAGATCAACGTGATTTCAGTGGTATTTCAATTGATATTAAACCTCAGTAAACCACTATTAGCCTAATCTGGCAAAATATTGGGAAATTCATATCCTGCTTTATCTACAGCCAGGATAAATTTGGCTAGGCCTAGGTATGTCTTGTTTAGGCTACACAAGCTTGCATAAATAACCATTGACAACTTGTCAGTTAAGCAAGTGCATTTATTCACTCTTCATCTAGAAATTCACGTGTACTGTGTTTTCCTGCCATCCATAGCAGTTGCAGTCAGCCTGATCCTTCAGTAGCAGAGTGAAGCGGCACCTAACAGAAATGGGGGGGGGGGGGGGGGGACAGCTGTTAGATAAATATGTTCAACTGAGCAACAAACTAACAGCTAAGCCTACAATCAAGTTATTTTACGCCAGTGGTTCTCAAACTTTTTCTTTCATTCCTCACTTAGATCAAGGGGGCATTTTTAAACCCCACCTGTCCCTCATCGCTCTAAGAAAGTGGTAGGTCAAACTTAAAATTGTCAAATTTATTGACATAATGACAAGTTCCAAATATATCCTCGGCAGCAGAGTTAAAATCAGCTGGTGCTGCAGATATAATAAATAAATACATAATGTGCCATTGTAAATTAAACACACATATTTCTGTTTTCCAGCAACATATTAGGAAGCATAGGCCAATATTTTACAGCATTGTACAATATATTCAATGAAATACCAACATGCTGCATTAAATGGATCACTGCTGGTTGGGAAATATTTTTGAAATAAACTTTGCAGGGATGTGATGTACTGTAGGCCTACAGTGGCTCCCGAATCAGACGTTTCACTCCGATTCTCAAAGGCATAATACTGTCGCGATCGAGGGGCCTGTCCCATACCTCAAGTTTTTTGGTGAATGCAGTAATCTTAGATCTTCTAGGTGAGGTAGGTGCTTGCCTTTAGGGATCGACCGATATATCGGCCGGCCGATATATCGGGCCGATATTTGCGTTTATTACATGTATCGGCATCGGCTGATAAGCGCCTGCGTTCACCGATAGTATTTTTCCCCGCATTATTTACATACAGGCGTCCACAGGCAGCTCTGTGTTGCTGGAGACTCTGCAATTCACGTGCAGACTGCCCCTCCCCCACGAACAGAGCTGAAAGCCTGCTCTTCAAGACAACAGTAAACTTTAAACTTTCAAAGCATCTTTTAACTGTTTGACTTAGCTTAAATATTGCCATACACTTTGAAGGTGGAAGCAAGTTTGTGGGTCCAAGTGGAAAATGCGAATGATCTAGGTAGCCTACTTTATTTAATGCTAATGCCTCGTTTATAAAACTGCTTGCCATTGTATTTAGGAAGCTGCACTAAGTTGTAGGCTATCCGTTTGCATGGGGTAGCGGTAGCTGTTACGAACACTGGTCAATCATATGATTAAGTAATGCCGACGTTGTTCCGTGGTATTTGTGGGAGTTTTATTCAGCGACCACCTGGCTGAGTTTTGGACGCGTGTGGTGTGTGCGTCTCCCTCCCCCTCTCCCTTCGAGCGGGCGGAGTTGCCATCGCAGTGATATCAGAGCTTTAATAATGAGAGACGTGTTATATGTAGTTGAATATTAATTCGTGTTAACGTTTATCATGTACCAGACATACCGTGTATGCCTTACTTGTTTAGAGCCGTTTGCTAACGTTATCATTATCAATCCAGTTCAATGGTGGTTCGTCAGCTACCAAACAGAAGTTTGTGTGTGCGTCTGTCTGTCTCACTCAGTGGGACACACGCATCACAGCGATATGAGTGCTGCGCTACCTGAAGGAGAGATTTTAAAACTGAGAGATATGTTTATATAGGCTACCTTTTGACGTTGATGCCGTTTAGAACAGAAACATTTGACACCACGTTATTTTCCTCTGCTGATTTATGTTCTGTGGTTCACATCTGGCAGCTTTTTTTAGAAAAATATAGACATAGAAAAATTGAAACCATGCAGTCTTAAATTACAAATCAAGCACTTTATTTCAATAGCTAATTTTCAGGCTTATTGTTTTCTTAAATTATTTAAATGTGTTGACAAAGGACATTTTGTGATGACCTGAATTATGTCTTATAGTATGTCAGCAAGCAATGCGTCATCAAGGCTGTCTTGTAAGATGTTGATGAAAGCATTTTGCACAGTTAACCATATTCAGTGCACCCATCCATAAGTTCAATGTTCCTTTTTTAAATTGAGACTTATAACATTTGTTATCATTTGTGTAATTATGTGTTATGTGAAATAAAAGCAGTATCGGCTCCAAATATCGGCTCAAGAAAATCGGCAGCCTGTATCGGTCATCGGCTTAGGCTGATGGAAAAAAATCGGTATCGGTATCGGCACTAAAAAATCCATATCGGTCGATCCCTACTTGCCTTAGCCTTGTAACTGGAGATTTAACTCATTGAGCCACTCATACAAACGTAGTTCAAAACGAAGGCTAAGTTTCAGCCAGTGATTGTTTGCCATTTCCCTCGTCAGGCCAGCTATCGCTACGAAAGGCGGCTGGCTGGCAAATTGAGTGCTTAGCTAGCTGCTACCGCCTCCTCCACTGCACACAACCGCGAACCTAGAAACATGAACTTACTATGTTGCTAAGCTACAAGTTTAAAGCTAACGCCAGCTTGCTTGCTTACTTGATTAACCGAGTCGTTTTAAACAGACTTCACACACTCCATTCAAATACAAAACACAAATAATAGTAACTTACATTGGGTGTGGTAGGAAAACGTCCGTTTCGTCGTCGTTTGTTGGACGAACCAGACAACAAGAACGTAAACTTTCTTCAAGAGGATGTTTGACAGCAGCAGTGCCTGTAGAATCGGTAGGAATAAATGAGGCAAAGAGAACGCTAAGAGAAAGTTAATTACGGGATGTGTAGTTTTAGGGAGCACCAGATTGTATGCATTAGAAGCTGAGACGGTTGATTTCACAGGTGACACCTGTGTCAGTGTTCTAATTAGCCCGGGAATTTAACTCTCTGGGAGCTTAACAAGTCCATTATGACATCACAGCCTTTGAAGTTTAAGGGGGTAAAAATTGCTTTTTACCATTTTTAATCCCCTATTTCTCAAAAAGTATAAACTTTTTTAAAAATCTGAAATAATAACTCTCTTGCCCCACTCCAGACCTTCACAACGGTTATTTCAACATGTCTGTACGTTAAGCTGTTAGAGTCGCATTAATTCTTGAAAAGGTAAAAAGAAAAGGTTATAATAATAAGAAGCCAGGAGATTTCAAGATAGTGGATTCCATCCACTATAAATACTTAGTTACTGTACTCAAGTAGATTTTTCTGATATTTTTACTTTACTTTATTTATTTTTGAGGCGACTTTTTACTTTTACTCCTTACATTTTAACACGAATATCGGTACTTTCTACTCCTTACATTTTACAAAACTGGCTCGTTACTTTAGTTTCAAATAATTTCAGTGGATTTACCATTATTATTTTCCGCGTCATCAATAGCGGACAGGGATGGATTACTGCACAGGCCTACCGGGCCCAGGCCCAGGGCCCCAAGGGGTCAAGGGGCCCTGAAGCCCAAGTCTTTCCATGAAATCATTGCCTCAATATCAACAAATCAGAATGTAGGCTATGAATCTGACTGAATTAAAGTATTGGCCATCCCCAAAATGCACCAGAATACAGGAAATCACATCAAACAAATTAAAAATGTTCTGGGGGAGGACCCCAAACCCCCTCTCCTACATATGCGACAATTAGTGTGGTGCCCTTAATACATCTGGGCCTAGGGGCCCGAAAGTTCATAATCCGTCCATGATAGCGAATGGGAATATACGTTGCACTTGATGCAACACCTCAAGATGACTTGACAGATTTGGGCGCCATTCATTCGCAGCAAATCATTGCAGCTTGATGGCAGTAACGTTATGTCTCAATTAAATTTAGTCAAAAATGCCCTCCTCCTCTCCTCGCCTTGGTGCTTCCCTCAGTGTAGCCTATATCCTTAGCAATAAGTAGATGCAGCATTGGATCTTGAACAGGAATGTAGTGGAGGCTAAACGCAAGTAAACGCAGTTTACCCACCTCTGACATTTCAGAAATAGTTTATCCACCTCTTATTAGAGTTTATCCACTTCTCAAAAGAGTTTATTCACCAATTACAGCTGTTAACATTTAAAAATCACACTGTATTATCCACAATAACAATACTCATCAATACTCTATGAACCACTTAATGCCACTTGTATTGTTATAAACATTGGACAATAACCTCCACCATCATCAAACATGTTCTGAATGCCTTTTCTAAAAATCTGATACCGCATGGCGCAGTCCACCCTATTTTACCACTACATTCTTGGTCTTGAAATATTCACAGGAATCCATAGGAATGAAATATTCATGTTGTTTTATCCAATATTAGTTCATTAGTCCATCTTATACACACCCATGAAGCCAACAAAGAAAATGCAAAAATAGAGACTTTTGTGTAATTATGCCATTTTGTGTAGTCATTCTATATCAGAACTTGACATATAATCCAAATAGTCTACAAGAAACCTCAGAAATGCATACTTTTATTGTCAGTATGCATTTTGGGTAACCAAAAGTCCTATGGGGAGTTTCCATAGGGCATTACAAAAAGCATGAGCATACCTTGGCAAATAATGGTCTAAAATACTAATTTTTCATTCTATATTGATCTACTTTAGCACAGCTTCGCAAGACCTGGTGCTAGGGCTCAGTTGTGTTTCTAAAATCATATTAAGTGACCTAGAGGGCTGAAATGTGGCCAGCTCAGAGATGCTTGTTATCCGTCAGAAAGAAACTCTGTAACTCTGTGCCAGTTCTTTATAAGAAACTACAGGATCTTAGCTTTCTAAAGATGTCCAGCATTTGATGGTAGGCCAACAGGTTATAAGGGGAAGATTTAAAAAGAGACTGGCACTCTTGCATTCTAGTAACATTTGTGTGGTCCAATCATAAAAATGTGTGTGGACAATCATAAAAAATGGTTGTCATTCACAAGACTACTTTTACTTTTATACTTTAAGTAAATTTCCAAGCCTGTATTTGTTACTTTTACTTGAGTAAAGAAAGTAAATCAGTACTTTTACTTTTACCAGAGTATTTTTTACACAAGTATTTGTACTTCTACTTGAGTAAGGGAAGTAAGTACTTTTGCCATCTCTGCTAGGAATAATATATCAACAAACCCCTCTGTACAAATCTTCTACATATAGTTAGGCATAAGTCTAGAAAGTTTGGTGTATGTAAGTGCTTCTGAATTGGAGTTTTCGTGCTCAGAGTGGGAGAGGAAACCGGGGTCATCCCTATGTCCCCCGGGTCCTATGTTCCACGCTCGGGGTTAGAATTATGGTTATGGTTAGGGTTTTAAAAAAGGGTCCTATGTTCCCCGGTCCCATACAAAGCGGGGAACATAGGTACGCTCCCTTGAAATGAGTCGTAACTGAGAGTGGGTCTGGGGAAGGTTTGTTCACAGCCCATTTCCAAAGGGCGTTCCCAAACGGACGCCGATCAAAATGCCTCGGACGCAATAGGAGAGGCCAAAAACCAATCAGAGCAACGAAAGAAACAGTGACGGAAACACACAATTTACAACACTGTCTGGTTGTAGGTAGGGGTGGGCATATCGATCCAAATATAGATAGTATCGATACCGACATTGGTATTGGTATCGGATTGATACCAGCGTGATGGGATCGATACTTTAATTTCAGTTCATTTCCAATATCTCTCAATTTGTTTAAAATACATTGTTCCTGTTTCACCAATGGCTAACCTACCATCATGCCATGGGCGGACTGGCCATCTGGCATACCGGGCATTTCCCGGAGGGCCGACGCACCTTTTGGGCCGATAGAATAGGCTATATATAATTTAATTATCTTGACCAACGATCGGCCCAAAGGAAGGACAATCAGCGGCCCATTGGTTACATTTCAATATTGACACTGGACTGATCCAATAACAGCTCACGTCAGGCCCCACCCCTTCCATTTTGGCTCAGAGCCAGGATTATGTGAGCGCATCAAAAGTTAATCGAAGTTGCCTACACGAAATTGCGGCAGGTGCCGGTAGTGACAATTGTGCAAAATTAACACCAATGTAGAAGCTTCAAAAATACAATGCAAGTAAGCTAGCATATGTCAGCAACGTGTTGAAGTTCGTTGAGTTTGAACGAGGATGGATGTAAGCAAGCATACAGAGCAAGGGACAGTGAACAGGTGGAGAGTGCGAGCCTAGTTGAGGCTACATGATAAGAACTCAGTGGTGGAACAGGTAGGCTGTGACATGCATGCCATGCTGACTATGATGATTATGATGACTTATTAATTGCTATAATGTAATGTAGTCTAATGATAACATAGTAAGGCCCTACTGTGATTATAATAACAAATAGCGCAACTTTTCTAAAATTTCTTACATTTTCTAAATGAATGATTTGCAAACCCGGACAGCAAAATAGTGTGAAATCGACATTAACTGTTGGTCAGATTGATCAGTTTCCGTCAGACGCCCAAAATTCAACATCGATGGCATGAGTGGTGGTTGGTCTCTCAAAGTAGAGAAGGGTTCTATCTTGGAAGGGTTATCATGGTAAAGAAGGGCTAAAAGACTGCAGACTGACGGAAATGTAGGTTACAAAACGTCACGTCATGCACAAGCCAACTAAGCTATACAGTATATATAACCTATACGATAGGCTACTGGAAGACACTAAAGATAATTAGTTCATGTAGCTGTAGGCCTACTGTTCGAAAATGTGCCAGCAATGTAGGTAGGTAGTATAGCCTACAGGAATAAAATATTTCCAGCAACAGCCCTGTTTGTGTTGTTTCAGTTGTCCTACAGTGATAACTGGTATAAATTACAATAATGACAATCTGGGTAATTGAATTCTTTACACATACTGTAGGCTTCAGTAATTTTTGGTGCTGCTGTCAATTGTAGCCTATTGAATTTTTAAATGATACTTTGAATTCAAGTAGAAACTCTTCTTTAATAATTGCTTGTTAGCCTACTTGAATATGGAGATCATATGCTCCATGCCTACCTTTGATCAGTCAGAGAGATAACCAATGAGGCCTATATCACTTCCAGTGCTCCATGACAGTTGAAAATATATGCATATTTATCAGTATCAAATATCAGTATTGGTATCGGTAATACTTGCCCTATATTTAATTGGTATCAGATCGAAACCAAATTTTACAGTATTGCACACCACTAGTTGTAGGGAGAAGCAGGAAGAATTAACCACTTTTTAATTAAACGTAGGCTATAAGGCATCATGCCACACTGAAAGCTAATATTTTGTCACTAGCAATCTGCCCTCTGTCAAACACAATTGCGTTTTCAGCTCTGAACAAAACCGTTCACGTTCAAACGAGCATTTTGTTTCATTCGTCCTTTCTGGCTGACCGGGACTTATAAAGCATGAATGGGGGACGCGAGACTGAAACGTTCAAAGCAATTATGCCGGAATTGTTTCAAGGCAAACACTGAAGTGTAGCAATCGAATTATCACATAGCACACCAATTCAAAAGTAGCCTATGTGTTTTCTGTCGGCTACGTGTCCAGCTACTGTAGGCCTATAAATGAACAGAATATCAAACCGTTTTCAGCCTACCACTGTTGCAGAGATCACATCCCTTACATACATGTTTGTACAATGTTGCATATTCCAACATAAGGAAGCAGTTAAGAAACGTCTAACTCTTAAACCAACGTGATAGCAGCTTCAAATAAGCGGCAGCAGCCATCGTTGATGTTTTTTTTTTTTTTAAAACCCCGGCTTCTTCACCAGGGTGCGCTATCGTCATCGTGTAAAGCCCGACTCAAGGGTTCTGATTGGTGCCTCAATCTAGGAAAATTGGAAATGGGCTAGAATGGATTCTTGGCCAGACGGACTTTCAGAGCAAATCTCGAATTTGCCGGAAGTATGTCTGGGTTTTTCCCAGGTAAGGGAAGACTTCCCAAAATTCCCCTCGATAACATGGTCATCTATCCGATTGGGTGAACTTCGGACACAAGTTGCATTTTCGGACCCGAAAGATGGGATGTATTCTGCACTTACGGACACAGTGCCCTGAGTCCCAAAATCCTTCATCTAATGTCAAATGAGGGTCCGGGGAACCCTCGGACACATTCTGAACTTCCATTCGATGGATAGCCCTTTCTCGAGCGCAAGGATTGGAACAGCCTCTTTTCAACCTCTCATAGCCCAGGGGAAATTTGGGGAGGGGTGGTTTACATCACCAAAATTCCCCAAGTGTGTTGGCGTCCGAAATTTCCCCAAGTGCGAAAGTGCACCAGAAGACCCCCGAGGGCCCTGCGTTAACCCTGTAACTACCAAAATGATAGGGGTGCCTAGTGAGAGCCTGGGAAGCACCAAAATGGTGGAAAATTCCAAAAAATGCCTAAGTCCATAGGTACACCATATGCAATGGGGAAAAATTTCGCTCTAGAGACTAAGTCATTATTTAATTATTTAATTATTTCGCTCTAGAGACTAAGTCATTAATACAAATGGAAAAACTCGCTCAAAACCTAAGTCCTGACTTATTTAATTATATATGAGGGGCAAGTGGCGAGTTCCAGAAACGGACGCCCAGGGAGGCCAGCGAATGTGTCCGACGGCTTTGGACACTTTCTGAGAGCTCCCCTTGGCCTGGAGGTACCGAAATTGACCCCCCCCGCGCCGGGTATCGGCGCGAAATCGAGGAGAGGGTAAAAAAGAGGACTTAGAAAAAAAACGAGAAACATTTTTGAAAATACTTTGAAAAATAACGGCAACCAAATTAAGCTCTCAGGAATGCTTCTGAGAGCTCTCTCCTGTTGATGAGAATATGAGACATGCCTGGGGAGGCACCTCCACCCCCTGCTCCACCCAATCAGATTCCAAAGTGTCTTATACTCTTGGAAAATTGAAAGGGTCTAAGTCCACTCTTTTATGCCTCCCTCACAGAGGGTCGAAAAAGATATTAACCAAAGCTTTTCCTTTTTGTCTTACAGGTCATAGAGTTCCAGTGCCAGTGATCCATTAAGAAGATGAAGAGTTCCAGTGCCAGGGATCCACTAAGAAGACGAAGAGTTCCAGTGCCAGGGATCCACTAAGAAGAAGTAGAAGAAGAGTGCCAGTGATCCGTGCCGGGGATCCACTAAGAAGAAGTAGAAGATGACACAGACCAGTGAGGCCACCTTCTGCCCCCTGTGTCAGAAGCTCTACTCCGCCCTCAACCAACACCTGGAAAGGGGGCACAAAATAAAAAATAAAACTGAGAGGGATATCCTCAACAAGATGGGGAACGGAAGAATTAAAATAAGGACAGAGCCCTGCACTGTTCCAGGCTGCCCCTATAAGGGCAGCCGGCTTGATAAACACCTCGATAACGGCCACAAGGAGCTGAGCGCTCAAGAGAGGGCGGCTTTTATTAAGGAGGCGAAGCTGGCCAAGGGCAAGGCCAGCCTTGCTGAACTGAGGGCCTCAAACCCGCAAGTCCCGATGGTGTCCACACTGGACATAGACGTCACCGAGGGAGATGACGTGGGGGTCCTTCCGGACGAAGAAGAGGGAGATACATGCCCCCAATGCTCTGAGACCAAGGGGCAATTGAAGACCCTGACGCTGGAAGTGAAGACTCTGAAGGCTCAGAACAACACCCTCACCCGGGAGCTTGCAACATCAAGGAGGAAAAATAGACTCCTAATCAGAAGGCTGGGGAAGATTAAGCTAAGTGTCTTGGCCTGCAAAATTCCCTTTGTTTCCAAAACTTCCCTGCCCAAAATTCCCTTTGTTTCCAAAACTTCCCTGCCCAAAATTCCCTTTGCTTCCAAAAATGCCCTTCCCCATTCCCTTTACAAATGTGTGTTTTTGTGTTTGTATTTTCAAGGAGAACAGCCAATGGAGAGCACCTCCTCCGACAAATCCGATGAGGTTATGGAGCCAGAGCCTGACTCCGAGTCTGAGCCTCAACCTGGGCCATCCAGCATCTCAAAGCCGGCCAAGCCCTCCAAGC
This sequence comes from Alosa pseudoharengus, assembly GCF_046254945.1. Taxonomy (NCBI): domain Eukaryota; kingdom Metazoa; phylum Chordata; class Actinopteri; order Clupeiformes; family Clupeidae; genus Alosa; species Alosa pseudoharengus. The sequence continues at coordinate 3,222,144 of NW_027468657.1, forward strand.
CGGCCAAGCCGAAGTCCTCCGAGTCCTCCAGGCCGAAGTCCGAGTCCTCCAGGCCGAAGATCTCCGAGTCCTCCAAGCCGAAGTCCTCCGAGTCCTCCAAGCCGAAGTCCTCCGGGTCCTCCAAGCCGAAGTCCTCCGGGTCCTCCAAGCCGAAGTCCTCCGGGTCAAGGCCGTCCACCTCCGGCTCTGCAGAGGAGCCGCAAGATTACGAGGAGGTGTTGGAGGGTAAGGGCCGTGCCTCGGCCCTCAGAAAAATAAAGTTCCCAGATTCGATGGAAGACTACCTGAAAGAGTATCAAGGATATCAACCGGGGCCTTCCAACACAGGCAGGTCCCAGGAGACTGCTCTGTCCAAGGTGTCGCGGGTGCGGTCTTTTCTCTATTTTATGACGCACAAAAAATCTGAGCTCTGGACGTGGCTGTTCCTAGATAATCCTGCAGCCATCCGCCGGTGGGTGGAAAAATTGCAAACTGGGAACAGAGCGGTGACCACCGCGAACTTTTACTTGAGAAATGTGAGCCAATTCATGAAGTACTTTAGCCAAACGAAGCCGAAGCACTGCCGGCTCTCGCAGAGCCAAATTATAGGTGTGGAGAGGGTCATTTCCAAGGCCCTGAGAGACCTGCGAAAACAGGTGACCCTGCACCAAATAAAGGTGAAGCGCATTAAAATGGCCAGGTGTGTCTCCCCGGAGAACCTGAAAACATGCCGGGAGCAGTCGAAGAAAATGATCCCCAAGCTGCTCAGTAAGTATGGAGCCTCATTTGACTTGTGCTGGCACACCCTCCAGCAGGAGTTGTATTAACCTCTGCTTGTCTGTGTTTGTGTTTTCAGAAGCCCTGGCCCAGGACAACTGCCTGGCAAACCGGCAGCGGTTCTATGCGTATTTTTGCGCATTTGTAGTCAGCCTCTACGGCCACCGCCCGGGGGTTATTTCGAACATGGTGCTGGAGCAGGTGGCGGAGGCGGAGAAGACGGGCTGCGTCCAAGAGGGCTACATCGTAAATGTAAGCATCTTCCCCGTCTACTTCGATTCGCATTCGCTCGTCACCTGGGGCCTACTCACGATTCTCCTCTGTCTTTCGTCTCTCCGCAGGTCGACGACCACAAGACCGCCCGATCCTTCGGGGCGGCGCAGCTTTTCTTGTGGCCAGAAGAATTCCAGTGGCTCCGGGACTGGGTGGCCATGCGGGGGACGGCCTACCCCCAGCCCCAAAAGGACAACCAACTGGTCTTTTTCACGCCCGGCCAAGGACCTAAACACCTACCTCAGGCCCATATTCACGGACGTAAGGATGGCAGTGTCGGACTATGCCAAGAAGATCCACGGCAAAACCATCCGAGATACCATGACGACATATATGTGCCACGATACGAAGACGGCAGACAAATTTTATGCCCTTTCTCTTAGTGCATACGAATCCCGCCGGATGAGGGAGAGATTTGAGGCCACCACCTCAGAGGCGGCGGTCAAAAAGATAACGGCCATGCGAATGTCGCACGCCGGCCGGAAGCCCCCCTCCAGCTCCGAAGAGGAAGCCAAGGCCGCCTCCGGAGGGGAAGCCACGGCCGCCCCCTCCTAACCCAGGAAGAGGAAAAAGAAAACCAAACACGGGCAGCGCAAGAGGAGGGACAGTGAAAGCAGCAGCAGCACCACCAGCGAAAGCCGCGAGGTCCCTTATCAGGAGTCAGGCAGCTCCATTTTAAACGAGGAACTGGAGGAGATGAAGGCAGCGCTCTCCCCCTCGGACGATGATTCGCCAGAAAGGGAAAGGGTAAGTACAGCACCGACACACCTCCACCTCTGTGTCTCTGGCTGCTCAGCCTTTCCCACTAACCCTTTGTTTGTCACTCTTTCCGCAGCCTCCCAAGAAGGCCCGGAGAGTTCCGTTGGTGAGGATCACCCCCCTGAAGACGCCTGCTTCTCTGGCAGAGCCGAGCCCCAAGCGCAATGTGTGGAGCCCCTCCAAGGTCACGGCCAGAGCCAGGCGTTACCTGACGCGTAGAGGCGTTCTGGGCCCCAGCCCGTCCAAGCCAGCCTCCCAGCTCCCAAAGGTTGAGCCAGACCCTCAACCGACGAGAGAGCCAGAGGCGGACCCTCAGCCGACGACGGAGGTGGAGGTTGACATGGTGCCAGACAGACCCAGAACCGGAGGTGGCAGAGGACTTGGAGGACCCAGGACACCAGGAGTAGAGGACTCAAAGGACCAAGGCACCAATCCCCCGTTCAGAACTCTCCCACCCAACACCAAATGTTCATCCACCCCCAATCCCCCGTTCAGAACTCTCCCACCCAACACCAAATGTTCATCCACCCCCAATCCCCCTGTTCAGCCCCCACACCACCCACACTCTTTCCCCTGTTCACTGCAGCACTTTGATTGTTCAGCACTTTGATTGCTCAGCACTTTGATTGTTCAGCACTTGACTGCCGGTTGTTTGTAAAATGTGAAATAAAATTTTATATTTTATTCTTTTTTTATTTTGTACCTCCTTGTTGATACACCATTGGAGAAAAATAAAAGGTCAAAAGTATTTCACTGTCTTTGCCTCTTTACTTCTAAGTCTTAACTAGGAGGGGAAGGGGGTTGAGGGGAAGAGCCTTGCAGAGACAAGGCCTGGAGGTCCAGAGTCTGACAGAGACTAAGTGCAGAGCCAGAGCCTACAAGAGACTGCCCAGGAGAAGAGGAGATTGGAGGGGAGAGCCTTTCAGAGTCTCCCTACAAGGTTGGAGAGCTGGAGGGCTGGAGCCTTGCAGAGACTAAGTCCAACAGGTTGCACAATGTTTCCCAAATACCCTCACCCTAACAGCTTGGAGGGCTGGAGCCTTCCAGAGACTAAGTCCAACAGGTTGCAGAATGTTTCCCAAAATACCCTTAGGGAGACTGTCCCTTAAGTTGCACAATGTTTCCCAAATACCCTTGACCCTTCCAGAGACTAAGTCCTACCCAGGAAAGGCATGCCTTGGTGGGGCAGGGCCTCGCAGAGTCTCCCTACCAGGTTGGAGGGCTATAGAGCTGGAGCCTTCCAGAGACTTAGTCCAGCAGGTTGCAGAATGTTTCCCAAATACCCATGGGGAAATTGCAGAATGTTTCCCAATTTCACCAAGGGTATTTGGGAAACATTCTGCATCGAAAATATTGTTAGCCAAAAATCACACTTGCCTTGGTCCAAACAATATTAACTTAATATATGTTATACAATAGGAAGTCCCAAACAAGCTGGACCCAGTTTGGAGTTGGTGGCTCATTCCAGTAAGGAGATAAATGGTCTGAATCGTACAAGGTTTCCCTCTTCCCATGCTGTAACGCTAGGTGCTAGAGGGTCGGGACCAAGATGCCCGGCACTGCCTCAAGTCCCCCAACAAATGATCCAAAGCTGGCGTCTCTGAGATACAGTGGGCATCGCTTTCAAATGACCACTTCATTCGCGCATTACGAGGCCGTGAAGCTGCGTGAAGCTTTAGTACCACTTTCAGCCACTGTGCGTCGCTCTGCCACTGTACATCGCTCTGCCTGCCGCCCCCCTTCTGAAAAAGCAGGAGACTTGCCTAGAGTAATCCCAGCCTACGAATTCAATAACAAAATAAATCATGCATAATTAAACATTACCTCGATTTAGGCTACTTGGGTATGTCTTAAGGCTTGACTACACGGTGGTAACGAAAATCGAAAATAATTAATGTGCAGTAGCCTATGAAGAATTTAGGCATGACTGCATGTGATTTCTACAGATCGGAATGGAATAACAAATGTTTTGAGTTAAGGCTATAGGCCTAGCTTATTGCATAACTTTCCTGATAGTGAAGACAAGCCATTTTGTGATCGTTTGACATTTGCAACGATGTGACTCAAAAGCAGTGTGTTTCAATTTGGGACCTTGCAGTCGGAAATGTAGTTTGTTTATTCAAAGTCTCACGTCCAATGTAGCCTGGGCTATTCAAAGCATCAGTTTATTGCACATACTTTTCATGTAATTTTGAATAGAACTACATACTCGTGTTTGTTGGCCTGTTGTTGCAAAATCCGCGTAATCATTTTATGCAAGTAAACATACAGGAAGTCTTTATTGTTGAGATCAGAGATGATAATCAAATATCTTGCATTTTAACCGTGATTTGGTGCTGCCAAATCTCCGCTTATCCTATCTCTGGTCCTGCGCGCAGTTCTGTGTGAGAGGGTGGCTATGGTAGAGCGGAGAAAGCCAACGTGTGTTTCTTTTACCGATATATAACGATATACTATGCACTGCACTTACTCATGCCAGTAGCAAGACACTACTCATGCCAGTAGCAAGACACCTGCCAAGTTTGAAATCGAACGGACCAACGACACGCAGACAGACAGACAGACATTCCTGCAATTTATGGATAGATAGATGCGATGGCTTGTTTGTTGGGATAGGCATCCGACAACGAGTACTCGGGGCAACAGCCAGGTCTATCATTCGTCATAATTCTTCAAACCCTGATTTGTGAATCTAATGGTCTCCACCCACTGTTGCTCAGTGAAGTAGAGCTATAATCGGCCTTTAAATTTAGGCCCGACAAGACCCGACCCCCACAGAAATCAGCCCGAGCCCTGACCGAGCCCGAGACTGACAGCTTTTTAAAAGCCCGAACCCGTTTACAGCCCGACATTATTCAAATGTCCGCACGCACGTAGCTCTTTTGTCAAGAATGAGTAACATTTGACATAATTTATTCATGACTAACGTAGCCTAGGCCACTTGGAAGTTGGAACAAAGAAATAAAATAGCAAGTCCTCTCAGCATTCTGAAGTTTGCGGGAACCCTCCCATACGCAACCCCGACATTAAATAGTTCTTGCTCCAGCTTTTCAAACCCCTCGCCATTTACGATATTAAAAGGCCTAATGTCTTTACAGCGAAAGCTGACACACTTCTTCTCCGTAATCATTTGTTTCACCTTTGCAGGGTTTGATTTTGTTGCTGTAGCCTAACAAACGATGTGATCCTGATGGGCACTGACAGCTTTGATCAACATGCCTTATCAGCGACGAATTCCCTGCCGTTCTACAGAATGTTGCATCCTTTGGATTTTACATAACCACTGGCTCATTATTCTCATTATGCACATGATCAAAACTTTTCCACACCTCAGACTTTGCTTTCTTTGCCGGTGCAACTAAAACGCCTGTCACAAGAGGCCAGCCTCTGTTTCACCTCCTAAGCATCCATTTCTGCATCTTTCTCGCAGCTAACCGAAACGCATCACCTGACCGCTCATTTAGCCTACCGTGCAAGCCCGAGCCCGCGTGAAATGATAGAAATGAAGCTCTATAGAATGTACTGTATACAGTGAAGTGCCAAATTTAGAAGAGTAATTTCCAGTGGAAGAACAAAATGCTGAATGAAGCCCAAAGATATGAAGGCATATCTGGCAAGTTGTTATTTTTTGAAGACGTACTGTAAATGATTGGGCTATAGGCCTAGTTTGCAAGAAGGAAACATAAAGCGTGAGCATGCCACACTATCCACAGCTGTGGTAGCGGGGGTAGGAGGATTACTGTTAGCGCAGGATTTATATAAAATTATATAAAAACAGAAGGCCTGCCTCGAATGCAGTCTTGCCCAAAAAAAGGCCTGTGGTTTGCGCAGCCTACAGTAAGTAGGTCAGTGAGTAAGGAGTCCTCTAGACTTCTTTTAAGCTGTCTCAGAGGTGGAAAGTTGCGTTCGTTGGGGGCAGGGCCGAATTAACATATCATAGACCCTTGGGCCCCCCCTGCCCCCCAGCCAACGTGAATCTGGCGGTCAGTTAATAGGCCTATCTGTGAGGCCAAGGCTCACCAAATAGCCCGTTTGTTTACAACTAACATTACATTTAATTAAACTGCTTATGCTATGCCGAAATAGTTTCAACATTTTGAATATCAGTGTCGGGTGAATTAGGAAATGCCTTATGGCTGAAAGCTGCTTGGGATCCCCCCCTGTCAAGCAATAACCATACAAAAAGTTAAAAACAGATGACATGATGCGCGTCACTGACATAATGCGCAAATAATATAGCCTAGATATTCCAATATATTCGAATACATGTGTTTATTTTAGAGGGGATATTCGAACGTCATTTTTGAGCAATTTTGACAGCCCTAGTCCACTGTAGGCTACGCCAATCACCTATTAACATCTTCCACCTAACCCCGGTGAGTGGGGGTCGCTATAATGCGTGTGAAATAGCACCATTGAGTAGCCTATGCGAAATAGCCTTAAAATCGTTCCGGTGTTGTGTGCCTTCTGGTTTCTTCACCTACTGGTTTCCTTGTGCGTGCATGCGCTGCAGCAGTTGTCAGACATTCACAAACAAGTTGTTTTAGGCGGTTTGAAGTCGCTTTTCATACGCCATGAGCGCTCGGCTACATTACAGCCACTCGGACAAAAGACATGTAAAAAAATATATGTTTTGAAAACTAGCATTAAACTGGATTCGATCCCGCAAAAGCAACACACGCGTGACTCTCCATCCTGATTCCCTACTCTTTGAGCCAACTAATATGTTACGCGAATCAATTAGCTATTGTAGGCTACCATTAATTAATAACGTAGGCAACACCCAGGTAACATGTTGTCCAGGCTATCTGAAACAAGGGGTTGCCTCTCATCTACAACAACTGGTTACCTTGGGCTGCTACAGTCGTCAGTGCACTGTGCACAGTAGGCCTATGCTCTCTGTGGTTGATCAACTAAAAATAAAAGATGTATTTGGTGATGACGTTATTGTAGGCCTAGTAGACCTAAATTCTGAGAAATTAAATGGTACGAGAAACGATCTACATAGCGCACAGTGTTGCGCGGTCTGCCCGAAATTAGATCAATGCAGTAAAGCATCAATACAGTAAAGTCAACAGTAAAGAAGCTGAAGACTCGAGTTAAAATAATAAAGACACCCCTTCAGGAAAAGCGATATAGGCTATGGGAAATATTGGGAAAAGTTCTTAAAGAAGATGACAGTAGTACAAGTTATGGTCTATGTAGGCCTACTTCTTGCGAAGCCATTTAAGTATGACAGCCAAAACGGGCAGCCTGCAGGAATAAATCTACCGGTATGTATAGGTTCGCGTATGCATAAAAGTTACCTTAGTTCGTTGTGTTTGTGACTTTAAACAGTGGATGTGCTTTAGTAAATGTGCTTTGTGCTTCATTCAGCATTATAAACCAGTTCTTACGCTAACGTTTTGACCAGCAATGTATCTCAGTCTTGCCTATACCTTGCCTCACCATTTCTGTTTTCGAAAGAAAGATGTATGTCCATGGCCTTCAAATCGTATCCTATAGTGTTCTAATCCTTGGTGGTTGCGTGCGTGCCTGCGCTCTTATTCTCAGACTCTCTCCTGCGCAAACATTATGTCCTGCATGCCTACTGCGTGTAGTTCTACTGCATAAAGTTTCGCAAATAAATTAGTTTGTTTTACAGAAATGGCCTACTGTCACACTGCATGCAGGCTATAACCAAAAGCACACATTTTGTAAATAAGCGGGTCGGATCGCGGGTCGGGTATAATTTTGTTCTAATTAATATTCGCGGTCCGAGTTGCGGTCGGGTTGATTAAAATATCGGGCGACCGCGGGCCGCTTGTGACCAAACCCGCGCAACACTGCACCAGACCGCGATGTCTTCAAGGGTTGAATGGGGGGAGTTTGCAAAAAATAGTGTATTTTTCAAGTCTTCAAGTCAATAAACATTCTTAATTTTCGGTATTTGTCAGGGAACATCTGACTTTTAAAAACCATAGGCCTGGTAATCGCTCAGACAAGGAGTTATAAGATAAAGGCAATACCATTTGTGTCACCTAATGCAGTTCAGTGAATTAGCAAGATACCATCAGAAGCCAAAAATCATAAAGCACCTGTGCGCGTGCGCGCTCTCTCCCCTGCGCATGAAGCTGTCTGCGTGTTGTAGGCTAGATTTGCGTGAGTTCTTTCTATCTGCTTTACTTTTGTGAGTTGCGACCACCTAGGCTATGTTATAGACGTTCTATGAGGTACCAGTGTTTAGCTGTGTCACAAAACAATAAGCTTTGTCAGACTTACTTATTACTTTTAAAATGATATTCAGGGCTATATACATTTTAAACATTCGGGGCTGAAGACCCGACAAAGCCTTGCGTTAATTCTTCAGATGGGAAGTGTCAGGAATTTTCATACGAGAGACGTTCTCATTGGTGGTTAGTATAGGGAATTGACAGCAACATATCCAATCACATTATGAGAGATGCTGAATTTAACATAAACTGCGATGTTTGATTTTAAATTAATATAAATTTAGCCGGGACTGTAAGCTGGCACACGTGAATGCTCGATGTTTTCAGTGGGTGCCCGAGAGACGGAGCAACCACGGTATCGGCGCCTATGACAAGCGTATCTCGCGGTTGCATCCATTACAAACAAACATGCAATGTGAACGTCTGGGATTGGGAAGAGCACTAAATGCTCTGAATAAGCACGAAGTCAAATCTTTAAATGAAACACTTTAATAATCAAAAAAATAAACCGCTAATGAAGTAAACTTGTGACCATCAAAAATCATTTATCGCCTGTAACTCAGTGATAACAGGACGTAACAGGAAGGCATTTGGCTGAGCAACGGAGGTTAATATGCTCTATATTTTGTCCAAATGATGTCTGTCTATCATCGTTGCACTCGGAGAAAACCAGAATGTTTAATTTGTCCTGCGTTTCTTCTACAGCTGCAAACGGGATTCACTCGCAGTTAACCAAATATTTCTTTATTAGGGCAGGGCAGGCATATTTCTGGCTATTAAATTATTTCTAAACCAGTCTGCTAAAGTCTGTAGTGAAGTCTGTGTAGGGTTTTCCAGGCTCCATTTCTTTTTACGAGACACCCTACTCACTTGAGCCATCTACCGGTTGGTTGGGTTGTTGCAGCGTCTCACTGGGAAAATACAAATTAAAGTTGCGTGACACCGCGTGATCCCTACAAAAAGTTGACCATTCACACATCAGAGGTAGATAAGTGGGGGTTAACATGGAGCTAGGAGGCTGAAACTCGGGTCAGATCTTTGGCAACTGACCCCAAAGTGTCATCTCTCTAGCTCCAGCACAAAGCCTTGTGCCTGTAAAAAAGTATATTTTTTTCTGTTTTGATATATGAAAATTCCCTTTGTTTCCCAAATTTCCCTGGCCATTGAAATTAGCCTTTTCATGTCTCTTTCGTCATATGTCCGACTAAACATTGTCCGATCCACTTGAGCTCCAACTATGTTATATAACGGGCCGAGGCGGACGGGATGACGTGTGTTTCGTGTCGGCCCGACGTTCCCTGACGGAGTTAGCCGTGGGAAGGTCTGTGTGTTCCGCCGTTCGAACCACTCGTCCCTGGACAGGAGACGGGCTGGCAGTGTAAATTTCAAAGACTTTGGGGCAATTCTCGAGGAGATATGGGGCCTTAAAAAAGGGAATTTTCATTATACATTCCCATTCATTTTAAATTCCAAAAAATCCCATTCAAATGTGTGCCAAGATTCCCCTCTCCTGTGGCCAAACGGTGCGTGCTAGGAGTTCAAAACCAACGCCCGAGCGACCGTCCCGGACCCCCGAACAACATATTCCGAGCTCGGGTCTCTGAGGCCTTCCGAAGGTAGGGTTGCTCCCAGAGGAACAACTTTTGAAGAGGGCCTTGTTGGCTCTAAGTCCAACACCTCCCTGCCTGGAAAACTCTGAAGGGGCACTTTGACCCCAGGAGGGTTTTAAAAAAATATTTGACCCCATGGCCACAAACTAGGACCCCAGGGCTGTGTCTGTGCAAAATTTGGTGTCTCTAGCCCCTACTGGGGAGGAGCTATGAGCCCTGAAAGATGTTTCCTATAGTTCAAAACGTCTCCTAAAGTTCCCTACTGCCTGGCCCTAAAATGCCCCCCACCCCCCCCCCCCACACCCACTCCAAAATGCAATTTGTTTCCGAAATGCCCATGGGGAACTTTCGTATTGCTGGGGAATTTTGGCATACACCAAAGGAATTTTGGGACGTTTCGGGAATTTTGGGGAGGCCAGGCCGCCCTCCTCAAAATTCCCTTAGTGTCCCAAAATGCCCTGTCCCAAAATGCAAAATCTGTCCGAAATGTCCTCCACCTGGTGGCCAAAAGTGGAACTGGGCAATTTGGGACAGTTGTCCGAAAAGTTCCAAAATTTATTGCTCGGCGACGGAGGGGGCCAGAGACGAGCCGAGACTTCCGCGTTAAACCTTGGAATTTGTGGGATTTATCCGCGCCATTCCCAGATTTTTCCCGCGCTTCCCTGCCGTCGGCAAGGATTGGTCAAAAAAGACCTCCGCTAGTGATTTTTACCCTTGCAATGCTAATGGCATGTGTGCCAAGTTTCCCTCGCTTCCATAAGGCGGGCTAGAGAGGAAACTAATTTTGAGAAAACAGCCTTGAAAGACAACCAATGAGATTCCGTTCTCATCCTAGACTCGCCTTTGAACTTTCGGGTTTCTGATACAAAGGAAGTGTCCTTATATGGATCACATAGCGTGATACAGGAAAAATAGAGCTTTCCAACGGTACTACACATGATACGTTTTGCTCACGGTCGCGTGAGTGCATGCTAGGTTAGAATGCTAACTTTGTTCCCAAGTTGTCCTGGAGGGCGATAAATACCACCAAGTATAATTTGTATGGCTCAGTTATCATTATGGCATGATATTCAAACGAGTTGTGGACCTGAGCAGGCAGCAACTGTGTAAACCCCAAATCATCAGAGATAAGAAAGCCTGTCCTGCCTCCTCTACCAGACGAATGACTGGTATGCGCAAAAGCATAATTGGTCGACAACGCTGCAGGCGTGGCAGTATTCTCTGACCTAATCCATGTCTCTGTAAGAGCAAAAGCCGGCTTCAAGCCGACCAGCGGACATTCCTTTATGTGTTGTGTCTGTTGTCTACGTGACTCGTCAGCCCAGCTGTAAACGCAGAGTGGACAGAAGACGTTGGGTGAGCGGAACTGAATTTAAGGTGTAGCGTAATCTGATCATTGTGTGTGGGTTTAATTATGAATTGCTGTGCCCTCTCGGTATCCCTTGAATGTATATTCACCTAGATAACTTATTTACCTGCATTATTAATCTGTTTCTGCTTGCCAGTTGGGGGTGCTTGCGACGGGACTGCAATGTTTATAGCTGGGCTGCTGTGAGTCCTCTATGTAAATTTTTGTAACTGTGCAATAAAAGCGTAAACTGTTCTTGTGCCTCATGTGTTTGTGAGTCTGGGGAACTACCGTTTACCTGCAGTAGTAAAAGGGCCGTGACAGGACTACAGTTATGCATAGAAACTAAGCAGTACAGTATAAAATCAATGTCTAAAATGAGTCTGAATTTGACGTCGAAAAGACGTCCACAAAGATGACGTCAAAAACCGTCCACAAAATGACGTTGAAAAAATGTCCATGAAGACCACATTTGGACTAGAAATAGCTCCTATACGGACGTACTGTGGACGTCATAAATGGACGTTCAATAGACGTCGAAAAAAGACGTCGCCTGGAGTAACAGTCTGCACGTCCAGGTGACTTACATTTGACGTCCAAAAATGACTTAGAAAAGACGTCGTATCAATGTCTCTTTGCTCAGTGGGGAGGGCTTAAGTTGAATTGAAATGTTCACATCCTTTTTAGGGTTACCAGCACTAAGCCTGACCATAATTTATATATAGTATAGTATATATACTTTTTTGATCCCGTGAGGGAAATTTGGTCTCTGCATTTAACCCAATCGGTGAATTAGTGAAACACAAACAGCACACTGTAACACACAGTGAGGTGAAGAACACACTAATCCCGGCGCAGTGAGCTGCCTGCTACAACGGCGGCGCTCGGGGAGCAGTGAGGGGTTAGGTGCCTTGCTCAAGGGCACTTCAGCCGCGGCCCACTGGTTGTGGCTCGAACCGGCAACCCTCCGGTTACAAGTCCAGAGTGCTATCCAGTGGGCCACGGCTGCCCCATTTTGACTAAAATAATCGCTTTTTGCATGCGATTCAAATGGCTGATACCTTTCACAGTTGTAATTATGAGTGTTTTTAGTGGATATCAGTCTGAGGTTGACATAAGTTGAATTGAAATGTTCATCAGCTTTCTAGGGTCACCAGCACTAGGCCAGACCTTAGATGTTGACAGAAATAATTGCTTTTTCTATGCAATTTATGTTTTCACAAATGTCTAATACCTTTGACAGTTGTAATAATGAGTGCATTTAGTCAAGACAAGTCTGAGGTTTACATGTAAGTTGAATTGAAATGTTTATACACTTTCTAGGGTCACCAGGACTAGGCCAGACCTCAGACGTTGACTGAAATAATCGCTTTTTCAAAGCGATTCATGTTTTCACAAATCTCTGATAGCTTTCACAGTTGTAATTGTAAGTGTATTTAGTCAATACCAGTCTGAGGTTGACATTTAAGTTGATTTCAAATGTTCACATGCTTTCTAGGATCACTGGCAGAAGGTCAGACCTTAGATGCTGTGTAAAATAATCGCTTTTTTCCATGTGATTCTTGTTTTCACAAATGTTTGATACCTTTCACAGTTGTAATTATGAGTGTATTTAGTGGATACCAGTCTGAGGTTGACATGTAAGTTGAATTAAAATGTTCACATCCTTTCTAGGGTCACCAGCACTAGGCCAGACCATAATTTTGACTAAAATAATCACTTGTTGCATGCTATTCATATTTTCACAAATGACTGATGCCTTTCACAGTTGTTATGAGTTTATTCTATCAGTACAAGTCTGATGTTGACATAAAACCTGAATTATAATGTTTTTTTTTTCATGCACCTATTCCACAAATTTCTGACAAGTTCATTATGTTACGTTAGTATTGTAGTATTATCTACAATGCATCTGATTTATGTTATATTATTTTTACAATTTTAGTATGTTTTCCCAAAAGTTTTCCACCCTGGCTTATTTAATATTTTCCTCTGTTTATCTATCAGTTTACATGCGCTGCCTCAGGACTTTTATTTTTAAAAGCTGCCTGACGAAAAGGCGAATGTCTGGTTTCAAGCTAACTTAACCGTGGTGTAAGCATGCTAGACTCAACATCCAAACAGTATTCTAACATTAGCTTGATTTCATAACTTAACTTATTTTAGTCTCCACAATGTACTACCGTATATACCCGAAATATACGGTAGTATACCTGAATGCCCTCATACAGACATCCCTGATAGCACAGGGGCGTTGAATCCACGTTGAATCAACCTCCGCCGCTTCAAACAAACGTGGATTCAACGCCCCTCAACGCCCCTTTGCTATCTGGGATACGCTACCTCTAGACCGCTGCGCTCCTCAGACGAACGACGTCTAGCTCTACCACTGGTACGCTCAGGCCAATCCAAACTTTTCTCATCTGTTGTTCCTCGTTGGTGGAACACACTGCCAGTTCCTACAAAGGCAGGGACATCCCTCTCCTTTTTCAAAAAACTCCTAAAGACCCAGCTCTTTAGAGAACATCTCTCATAGCACCACTTACAACAAGTCTGGCTGATCCTAGCACTTACTAGCCATCTTGAACTGACACGTAACTGTTAAACAGCACTCACTGATGTACTTATTCTTACTGTACTCTACCGTTTTTTAAATTGGCCTAAAATTGTTGAGAATTGCTTTAAAACTTAAACTGTTTACCATGTTGTTTGTTGCTTTGGCTAAAAATGCGTCAGCCAAATGTAATCAGGGCTCCAGAGTGCGACCAATTTGGTCGCATATGCGACCTAATTTTTCAAAAGTGCGACTAAAAAAAATCGGAGGTTGCACCGGTGCAACCAGCTATTCGAGAGAGGAATAAGTGTCCGCATTGAAACTCTACCTTTGGTTCAATAACAGACACATATTTGGCCAATATCGTTATTTAAACAAATCACAGATAGTGAAGGGCGGGACCTCCCCTCTGATTGGCCGTGGCCCAGTGCCTGTGTGTAAATTTGAAAATGCGTGTGCTGCAGAGAGAGAGAGAGAGAGGGAGGTCAGAGACCCGTCAGATAAACAGAGGATGTAGTTGCATTACAGTGTGGTCACATAGGCCGAGATAAATGTCCCCTCTCCCCACTGCCTTTCAGCAGCTGGCAGCAGCAAACTGACGAGCCCGAGATGATTATCAAGTTTATCGTTGCCTACGATAGGCCTAGTGAAACTTCCCTTCACCAAGTTCAGTCCGAAATAATTATTCACCAGAAATATAGTTTGAACGTAAACCCGACGTACATGAATGCCACTTGCGCCAAATTTATAGGAGTCGTTGCAGATGAAAAGACGTCTTAAAATTGCGAACAATGCATACAAGGCCTTCGCGAACGACAGAGATACAGATATCGCCGAAAAGGAGTGCGTCATTGACCGCAGTTACATGCAGGGAGTAACCCGGTTTTAAACAGCAATATTCGTTTTGCGCGCGAGTTGTGTAAACTCATTCTGATGGCATCAATCAATTTAATCCGGTATTTGGCGCAAACCGAACATCGCTGCTACATTTAAAGCCCGAATATTCCATGCATGTATACAGTGGTCATTGTGTACGGTGAATTGAATGGACACATTTAGATCGAGCATGACAAGTCATTGCAATAGCCTATAATAATAGGCCTACCATTTCGTTACTGCATTAACCAGGGGCGTCATGCAAGGCAAAATTCAGAGGGGGCACAATCAGGCACATTTTTTCGGGGGGCTTCCTGTTAGAGGGGGGCCGGTGATTTCTCCCCCAGTATGCTGCTAAACATACCATTTCAATGCAGTTTGGGAGGGACAGAAATACCTTAACAGAGCAAGCAGCAACCATCCTCTATCTGAGGACTAAGCTAAAGTATCTATTTTGTAAGTTAATGTAAAACACATAGGTTGGTGAAAGAACTGTAAGCTCAAATTCAGCTCATTAAAGCATGTTTAGACACACACATTTACACTTAGGCCTACTACACATGATTTTAAAAACAGTATCATTGCAGTTGTTATAATTTGATTGATATGTGACCTAAGAACAATCTTACATTAAAAAAGTTGCTCAGGTCTGACTTTGTGGTGCTCAGAAATTAAATTATTGTAATCTTAATTCATGTGATGAAGGACTTTGAAAGAAGTTTGACAGGTTTCAGTGCTGAGTAAGGTTAACCCTAAATATTTGAATATTTTACTAGTAATATATTTTTCATGACCATTATGGCAAGCAATAGGCTACCTCATTTGTAAGTTGCTATCTGCAAATCATGAGCAAGTGACCTGATAATAACCTAAGTTATGAGCACGAGAGAGACTATTATACTTTCTTGCCCTCTACATCATGGTCATAGCGATCCTATATAAACAACTTTAAGCCTCCTTTTGAACGGGTAGCCTATCACTTTTCATTACATGGATTAGCAGCCAGATACATGAAGAGAACAAGTGGAGAAACATCCAACGCAATTCCTTGGTAGGCCTAATGTTATTAGGTTGGATTTTGTAGTCACTGCAAATCTAACACCCTCGTTTATGAAACTGGAAACAATTGAACCAGGAGACTTTGCCAAATATTTGTAATATGTGTAAGAGTAGCCTAGGCTACGTTATACTGACACCATGTAGGCTAACGTTAACGTAATGCTCTGAATTCGCGGCCAACATCAAATCCATAGTTCTAACTATTTGATCATCAAGTCAAAATTTCCTGGTCAACTACAAATAATTCCACTACTTTTTATTGCTTAGCTAGACTACTTACCACTTCAACACCATTGACTGTATCTGTTCAAACTGTAACTGTAACAGTTCAACTGTTCAAACTGTAGCCTAAAGTTAACTGTAACAGTTCAACACAAGCAAAACATTGCGAGCTGAATGCACGTGTGAGTTGTTACGGGAACATACACAGACACCAATTTTAGGAAAAGGGCTGTTGTCTGGTTTATTACACATCTAGAAAAATACATTTGAGTCGTTATAGGCTCTGGCTTATTATGGAGCATAATAGAGTGGGCACGTGCCCCCTTAACTTCAATGGGCATGACGCCACTGGCATTAACCATATTCTTATTGAAAATTTAAAAATACTAAAATTAAAAAGTAAATTGCATTGTGGGGCTGTCAAATGATTATTGCAATCATCATTGCAAAATCACATAAAAATCCCCCAGGCTACTTGGAACATCTCTTTAAATTGTGCTCAAATACATTTCTATGGAAGATGCTAGCATGGCGAGCTGGTTTAGCCAAGGCCTAAAGATCATGAAGGATAGTATGTAAAACATTGAGCCATGAGATGTGCAGTTTGAAGCCCTTAAAGACATGCACTGTTAATTTACTCACTGTTATTTTTATTTAATACATCTTGAGATGTTTTAAGTTTAAATTTTAGCTCACTGAAGCACTTAAAGCACCAACACTTCATTAAGTTACTTTTCTTGTAGAATTGTAAATCATAAGTCATAGGACAACCTATATAGGACAGTAATTAAGGAAAAAAAGTGAACCTGCTGCGGTGTTAAATGCGATGTGGTTGAAAATTTGGGTGCACCTAACTTTTGTGCTGGTGCACCTAAGAAAAAAAGTTAGGAGCACCAGTGCAAAAAGTTAGTCTGGAGCCCTGGTAATGTAAAAATGTAATGAATATAAGACGAGGTTTTTGTCCTAAAAATAGGCTGGAAAATGGGGGGTCGTCTTATTTTTTGCGATATAGACAAAATCAAAAAAGGGAGAAAGCAGGGGGAAACAGTAGAGGGCGCCAACACGATAGGCTAATTAGTGACAGTGTTATGAATTAAATAAGCAGTAAAGTGCCGCCATGGAGAGGTCAAGAGATCATCTTGAGAAAAGCGCTTCAAAAGTTGGTCAAATAAACCAACACGTTCGAAACTTTAAAATTATGGTCGTGAATGAGGCGGAATCCTCTAATAATTGTAGTAAAGCTGCCAAAAAATTTTGCAGAGTTTGCAGAACTTGATGATAGAGTCTATGAATATGTGATAGAAAAACGTCGGGACGCGATGCCAATCACAAGAGAAATCATTCGGCTGAGGGCTCTAGAGATAGCCAAGGAGCTGAACATACCGACAAATGAATTCAAAGCCAGCACTGGGTATATATATATATATATTAGGATGGATGGATGGAGCCTAGTTGTAGGCCTAGGCCTAATGTTTAATGTGAAATAAAATAAGTAGCCTAAAAGTAGCCGAAATGAGGAGAAATAAGGCAAGATAAAAGTAATTGGGGAGAAAAACTGAGTAGCCTTGGCTATTTTTAAGATCTTAACGTGAACTTAAAATTTGAGCTGAGACAAGGATGGATATTCCACAGCTGGTTCCTTGAACCCATTAATCAGCAAGTTTAATTTTTTTTTTTTTTTTATGTTGACCCGAAATCCTGGAAACCCAGGAACATCACGTTGTTGGGAAGTGAATAGGCTTAATTAGATTGTGGTGGATCGATCATTCTTAAATCGTAAAGTGGTCTTAGTTCACTGTTGAATGGGCCTAGCCTACCCTATGCTTGCTCAAAATATATGCTCTAGTCTAATAGAGGCAGGCGTGCCTGCAGGTGTACGTCCGTACGCACTGTGCGTACCATCAGGCTACTCAACAGCGAGAGAACATTTCCCTTGTGTGTGTGTGTATTCACACCAAATTGGCCTACCATACCTTCCCAACTATGCACAGTATCCCATTAGCTGTATGCCATCAGGCTATTTACCATTTTCTATTACGTAAAGTTAGTGAACACGTTATCAAAATTAACATGCACACATTTTGTTTGAGCAGGAGAAAGTATACGCACGCAGGCACGCAATAGGCTACTTGTTGTTTTCTTTTACTCGGCTATCTATGGTTATCAGCACACAATGTTCAGCTAATTCACTAACTCTATATACTCATCATGGATATCACAAGTTTAAACAACGAAAACAGAAAGGATGGAGGCAGCAAAGCTAGGAGTTATTCCAGATGGACAAGAACAAGGCAATTGGTGTGCTTGTCAGAACGTTAGACTGCACTAAAGCCAGACGTCACATTACGCTAGAATAAAACTAAAGGTAGCCTAACTTTAGCCTGTATAGGGCATTGTAGACGTTGTCGTTGTATTAACGTTTTTCATGTGACGTATTCTAGGTTCTACAGCTTTGTTTACATCCGCCTGGTAGGCAAGGGACAAGTTGAACCCATTGAACATCATTGTCTGCAGCTGCCTCTCAGTAGGCTACATCTCTGTATTTCAGCAATGTCAACATTTCAGGCATCAATAAAGGTGATGATGAAACGTTATCCCATTGTTCAATATTTGATAGCCTGTCACAGGAACGTTATTTCGCTAAAATCGCCCTGATTTGGTGCATTGATCTGTATCAATAACGTTATGGGAGAACCTGCCTGTAGCCTATGGTAGCCTAACTTTTTTTCTTTGTTCAAAACTCGGTTTACACGAAGACGATATTTTCTTAGAAGCTGTGAAATTTGGCCAGAAAGGAACATGTCTTACCTCTGAAAGTGGACACAAAATCAAACAATATTTGATCATTTAACTTGAACTGAACAGCGACAGGTTTTGGTAGGCAGTAGACTCAGCAGACGTTAAAACGGTAGCCTACATAGCCAGCATCATGTAACATTAATGTCGTTAAAGTCATGAATCCTGTAACATATTATAACATATAACAGCGATGACTCATTCGAAGACGATCTGCATGGATATATAACCACCCAGAAAAACTCAGAATGTGAGTGATAAAGTTCATTAATTGTATGAAACTTTTTTACTAGTTCATTGCAGCATCGGCTATATTCCCAGAGGAAAGAAAATGTTAAAATGAGAGCTCTTCTCTATCTCAATTGTTTCTCCTAGACAATAATGAGATTACAGGGATATAAAAATGAGATAATTGCTTTTGTCTCCCGCTTCTCAGGTTTGTCTCTGGAGCAAAAGAGTTAAGTTATCTCAGTGTAGACTCCCTTTAATCTACAAATGAGATCTCATCAATATTTTAAATAATGCTCAGTGTTGTCTAATTTATACATCTCATATTTTACTCAGGCTGATCCACCAGAGAGCTCTCTCTGTAAACTCATGCAATTCTCATTTCAGATCTTTTTGGTAATTCTCAGATTAGGCTCCATCAGTTCTGTAAAAGAGATCTCTTCACAAGCTTGAACCGTTCTCATTCTAGTTATCTCAGTTTAGTCCTTTTTTGATTTACAAAAGAGATCTCAGCAAAGGCTTATACAATACTCAGACTTGCTCAATTTATATATCTCATATTTTACTCAGGCTTATCCATCAGAGAGCTCTCTAAGTTAACTCATGTAATGCTCATTCAGACCTATATTTGTTTAATAAATTAGTCTGATCTGTAAGAGCTAGCTGTTGTACAACAATTCTCAAATGATTTTCATTGGCTTATTTGTTTTAACACATATTTTCAAGTTCACATTTGCAAACAGTAGGCCTATGTGATGTGACCACCACACATGACGATGCTCTGACAGACCTCTGAAGCAATGTCAACCCTCCCGTTTTTTCCGGGTTTCTCGCGTATTTTAACTTTTTTCCCGCTGTCTTCCCGTTTTAATATTTTCCCGTAAATATCCCGTATTTTAACAATCTCATAACATTAGCTCTACCATCGGACCTGTCAGTCTCTGTACTGTTGTCCTGTTGCTACACCCTTGCCCTTCCAACGAAACAGATGTTTTCAAAGCATCGTTTTGCTTGCTTGAAGGCGACAGTGAGACTATTTGATGATGGCGTGGTTGTCGTGAGAGCACGACTCAGTGGCACCTGCATAGTGTAGGCTACGGCCAAATGCTGTGTGTATTGGCCTACTGTAAGCGGGTGTGTTGCAACAATAGTTGCTGTGGATGAGGGCGTGGTCCAGTCCCGTGATCTGTGGTGTTGGGGTGGATGCAGCAGCACACCTGTGCTGCATTTGTTAATGAGGGATGGGATAAATGGCTAAGGTCTTTGTTGAACAGCAGGAAGGGACAGCGTACTGCTGAGTTTAGAACCAACGGCTGCCGTGCTGGGACGTGGGCAATCCTTTTAGCGTCGGTGTGGTTGACCAATCATTCGGGGTAAGTGCCATTAGGCCTAAATTAGGGAGTTTGTGCCCTGTTAGTGCGATCGCTGTTCTGTTTTATGTCCTTCGTTGAACCCCACGTCCGGCAGCAGTGGTGACGGAGTCAGCAGTAATTTGGTGATTTAATGTATTAATCCTGTGTTCTTTGTACTTTTTCCGGGGAAGTGTAGGCCTACTCCCCGGCAGGTATATGTGTGAGAGGGGGGAGAGAAAACAAACGCTCCTTCTGGTGCTGAATAATTTAATTTGAGCCTTGGCGGTGGCCGGGAATGAGGGGGTGATATACGTAGCCTTTGTGAAGTATTTATTGTTGCAGTGTTTGCACAGTGGTTTCTGTACCTTCGTTTTTATGATTGAATTTGTGATTAACTGTGTTATGAGATGAACTGTCATTTCCATTGAGCACGTGTGCACTTTCTATGTGTAATTATCTGCTAACTTATATAACCTGTTTTATCCCGGTGGTCCGGCATAGTTGTTACTTAAATTCATGTAGCCTAATTATTTATGACTCAGCACATAGCACTTTACAACAGCCAGAGTTCTGGAGTGATTGCTCTCTCCCCAAATGTTTTTACTTTCTAGGTGAAATTTATTGTACAATAAACCTATTTTCTATATAGCTAGTAGACTGGTGTTTTCCTTTGCTCAGTGCCCGTGTTCAAATAAAGAAACCTGCAGGGGGCAGTGTATTCCGCTGTAGCCCCTTTACACTACCACTCAGCTACGAGTAGAGAAATAATTCCCCCTGTTTGTATTCACTCCAAGTTGGCCTACCATAACTTCCCAACTCTGCACTGTAGCCCATAAACTGCATGACAGGCTATTTATATTTTCTCTCTAAAATCTCTAAAATAACCAAATGCATTTTTTCAACTTTATGAAGAAGAGTTACGCACTATAGGCTACTTGGAACGCACACATTTTGTTTGCGCAGGAGAGAGAATGACAGCGCACAGGGCCATTGATTAGGCTACAGAACTTTAGCCTTGCTAGGGCTGTATAAAGTTGACCAAATTAATGGCTGTTGTTAGGCGTAAATAAAGTAGGCTACTTTGTTGTATTGTTTAGCTGACCAATGCACGAGCTTGCAATTATGAAACGGACTAATACTGTAACCCTTCCAACGTTGGGGGACGAATGTTGACATTTTCCCGTATTCTGCGTGAGAAACCCGGGAAATCTCCCATATTTTCAAAGCTCAATGTTGACAGCTATGCTCTGAAGTTCGCCTACAAAAAAGCTACCATCTATGCCCATATAAGGAGATCACCTGTTAAATTCTCGCGCAGGCCAGGGAGACGACGAAATCGGAGATGCACTGATGCAGACGTTTTCCTAAACGCACTTTTGTCTTCAACCTTCGAGTAGATATTATAATCAATGGTACGTGAAGATTTTTGCTACCCCAGAGCTAACTTGCAACTTGTTAGCAAGTTGGAGAAATCAAGTTAGACTCCAGAGGTCTATGATGGTCGGACGTGACAAACTCGCGTGCAGAAGACTGTCTAGATTTGGCGCCCAGTGTCAAACCAAGTGAAACGGTGTGTGGGTATGAAGGATTGTGCCACCACAAAAACCCAGAGAAGGTACATTAACATTTTGGTAATTTGCTAACGTTCTTGCATATTTTTAGACTCAATTGAACAACCTGACGAAGCAGCACATAAAGTTAGCTAGCTAGTTAATGTTAGCTACTTGTAAGTTACATCACTGGCTGTGCCGCTTGTATATAAAGCTAACGTTAGACAATTTAACGTTGCTAGCTTACTTTGTCTTATACAGCTTTAGTCTGTATGTTTTGAATGGTGTTAAGCCATGCTGTAGCCAAAATGCACGGAATTTTAAAATGTCTTTGGGATGTCCGTCAAGATGATGAAGCTAACGTTATTGCCACTGGTTTAAACTGGTTCCAGCTCAATGCCACTGAAAAGAGGCCGGCAGCTTCTTAAAAAATTGGAAGACTACGCTAGACCATCAGATCAAATTGCTGAACAAACAGCGTACCAAAATGGTAAGTATATTTTTCCCCACAATATGTTCTCACTTTAGTTTAACCTGCTATAAATTACAGCATATTGTAACAGGAGTGAAAGGGCATTCTTGTAACCCAGGTAAACTAGGAAGTAGCGTTGCTGCGGTCGAGGGATCGAGAAATAGGCAAGTCAGCATCTGCAGTCATGAATAACTTACCAGTCAACATTTCTTTTGCCATTAATAGAATCTGTAGCATGCAAATCAAATCAGCTATTAGCCTAACTGAAATAAAACCATGATATATCTAGGTATGGTGAATTATATGTGATGTGGGGCTATCTATCTATCTTTTAATTACAAAGGCCAAGGGAACTTTATCAGGATGCATAGTATCCTGAGTCCATTCAATAACTGGCCTTTAAAAATAAAAATCTGCCTGCCTCTATGGGATTTTAACATAGGGGGTTCCTTACTTATGCCTCCTGTATTTTAAGGAATAACATTTATTAATTTACGATACCTGGTTCATTCACAAAGAATATTGGTGTGTTTAAAGGTTGGATTTTTTCCTCATTTTTTTAATTGAGGCATTAAGATCAATTTCCAACAGATGATTTATTGTATTCCTCTTTTAGTCATTTCAGCCTGGTTGTCTTACCTTATGCACAGTGGATGGTTTTATAAAGACACCCCTACACCAATAAAAAGTTCATGTAGACTGTCACACAATGGTAAGTGGAACATTGGCCACAGCTTGTAACAACTTCATTTATTACCATTCTTTGCGTAGGGATGTGTACACAAGGATGTTTAACCTTGTGTAAGGTTAACTTGTGAATTACAACAGAAAGGAACACGTTTCAGCTAATCAAAATCAATGACTGGAACTGTCAGTTTCAGAGCTATTATTACCACACTGATAGATTGATTTTGCTTTTTATTAGCAGCCTACGTTATGCACTGTGTAACGCTCTGCGGATGGACAGCTGTGGAATCCGCAAAGGTCAAGAAGGCTTTTGTTACGAGGGCTGTATTTTGTGTATTTTGTTTTTGTTCTTGACAATTGTCAGTGTCTCTTGAGTGATCAGAGCTAAATGTTTTGGGCTAATTTAGATGTAATATTGAGTCATTGCCTTTGATTTACCGGATTGACCCTAAAGCACTCCTACTTGTTTACAAATCACTTAAAGGACAAATCCGGTATGAATTGATCCATAGCTCTTGTTGGAAATCACTGTGTGCTGTTCATAGGAAAAAGAAAATGTGGCACAGCCAATTCTGAGTTATGGACAGGGAAGTATAGCCCAGAGCCGTATAGAAGTACTTTTGGTATTCCTGACCTAATGCAGGGTAGCCGCGGGGTCTTAAAAGTCTTTAAACGGTCTTAAATGTCATGTTCCTTAAATTCTGTTGCCGAAGTCTTAATTTTTTAAACGAAGGTCTTAAATTTTAATTATACTAGCCTGCAAGCAAGGTGAAATGGGGGGAAAACAGCAACAATGTAAAAAATTCAACAGGGGGTTGCGTAACATCAGAGATTGTCTAATTTAGTGTTGCACGGTGCACCGATACTACAAAAGTGTCGCAATAGCTATTAGCAGTTGTCACAATACCTAATTTTATTAGTATCAATACTTTTAAGAATGACCGTGTTCTTGTTTGTGTGCACAAGGCATGCTTTTAGTGCCTCCTCCCCAGGCCTGTGGCTGTGTGTCTTTTCTCCTCACACACATATGCGCAGCTGTCGTGCCATAAACAGCGAGACATGGCTGCTAGTTTAGCTTAAGTGATTCTGTGGTAACACATAATAATAGGCTAATATCAAGTTGATTTGCTCACTTGCACCTCTCAACTTTGTGTTGCTAACCTACCTAGGCTATGAGATGTACGTAGGTCTACTATTGGGTTTAATGTCATTTAGAAATAGGCAGCGCAAACTTTTACATCTGGAGAGAGCTCCTTGCTAACTAATTCTGCTAGCTCAGGTCATGTATGTCATTCGTCATTAGTGCTAAAATCATTATTGAACATGATCCCTTCTATAAACTTGATAGTTTTTTATTTACATTTATTTTATCTAATGATAGACAACAATGAATTGCATCCACATATCCTTATACATTATGTGCAAGTCAACTATTATTCACTAGCCTAAAACCGTGAGACTGAAGGCTACAGTAATTACTCACGTATTTCTTAAAGTGACAAGCACTCAATTACACCTAGGCCTACACACCACATTAAAATTTGCCTAGGTGTAATAGTTTAAAAATAAATATTAAGTATTCAAATGACTAAATATGTTTAGCAATTAAGCAGATTAATAGTAATTATGCAGATTCAAAAATACTATACATTAACTGTACACTTTATATGAATTTGAAGGTATATGAAATAGAAACATATGAAATAAGCCATAATTTTCTGTGTGTGTGGAAAGAGTCAAGCAGAATCTAGGATGCCCACTGGTGTGAATGATAACACTATATTCAATATTACTGATGATGTCAAGGTGGTCTGGGCCCCCAAATCAAATACATTTTTTAAGAATTATCGAAGAAGTATCGAAATCGCTATTCTTGATGTGGTATCGGTATCGAAACAATAATTTTGGTATCGTGACAACTACACTAGTCTAATTTCTTGGAATTTGCGCAAACAATACTTTGGGTTTTCGCACCGACAGCAATGAATCAACATAATCAGTCGAAAGGAGAGGACAGCACATCATGGGGAAGTGTTGGTTTAATTGTGATTATGGATTTGATCTGGTGTTTTAAAACCGCATAATGGGTGTGATGTAAGTCTTAATTTTCGTGTAAGTGGTCTTAAAAAGGTCTAGTCTTATTTGGGGTGGTCAAACCTGGGGAAACCCTGTAATGGAAAGAAGATACCGAAGGCTTTTTTGCCATATTGAGTCAGCTTTACTTTCTTGTCCATAACTTGTCTAGGTTATGACACATTTTATTGTTCTTTGTCCTTTGGACAGTGCCTGGTGAGCTCGAACAACAAGGCTTTGAATCAGTTTACACCAGATTTGCCCTTCAATGAGACTGTGTGACATGTTGTTATGCGTTCTGACTATGGAGCCAGCTCCCAGATGACAAAAAAAAATTGCCCAAATTACTTTTTTGACATCAGGACTCTGAACTAAACTATTTTCAGATGCCCTTTTTTTTTTACACTGAATAGGCTTAGTCCAACCAAAACAAGGTTTTGCCTAGTGCAGGGGTATTCAATTAATCTTCAGCGAGGTCCAGTTACGGAAAAATTCCTCAAGCAAAGGTCCGGAGCATCATAATGTTTAACGTGCGTGTTTAGGCTATGTATATGTATGTATAATATTAGGATGGATGGATGGAGCCTAGTTGTAGATAAATAGATAGATATATAGATACTTTATTGATCCCCAAGAGGAAATTCAAGAAATAGAAGAAGATTGTAGGCCTAGGCCTAATGTCTGATGTGAAATAAAATAAGTAGCCTAAAAGGCAACATTCGAAATGAGGAGAAATAAGATAAGAGTATAGCTTAATTGGGGAGAAAAACTGAGTAGCCTTGGCTATTTTTAAGATCTTAACGTAGTGCTGGGCGGACCAAAAATGTATATCACGGTATTTTTCAAAATTCTTACGGTTTCAAGGTATATGACGGTATTTTTTTCCCCCATGCATAATCAGATGTTCACAGCATTTTCTACAGGTTGAGAATTGCTGCAGTACACTGACTAAGGATGGTCTATTTTACTGTCATGATGTAGAATAACTCCACACTAGTGGTAATGCAGTTTTGCATGGCCCCAGAAAATGATGCTGTTTACAAAGAGCCACTCATGATTCTAATGAAGAATCTAATCAGAATGCAAAGACAATTGCAGTCAAAATACAAAACTTTTACTGTGCAAATTTCACAAACATCTTGTATCAAACCAATACAAAAAGTAGTGTAACTTGCAATACTTATACTTTTTTGAAAATTATACAATTTAAAATAAAACCTCCCTGCTAATATGCTTACTCTGTCAAATAGGCCTATCAGAAACATGCCTTATTGTTATTGTGTGGTTTGCATGACGTTAGTGGTAGGCTAACGTTAACTTCATGTGGATGTGGATGTCTTGTTAGTTAGCCTGCCATGAGCTTCGGTTCGGTTCGCTAGGCAAAACATTAACAAAAAAGTTCGTTTTGGTGCACTGATGACAGTCAGGATAATTTCTAACTAGCCAGCGAGTATTGCTCAGTGCATGTCTATAACATGCTTTACTTGCTACCTGGATAATTTCAGCGAATATTCTTAAGGTGAGATGAATGATAAGAACATTAAACTTCACTGTGTTCGGTGGGTTGCTAACTAACGACATCACCTACTAGCCAGCTAGTTACAGCTGTTGAACAATCTCAATAGAATTTTCGTGACGGTAAATCCAGAAAGGGTTAAAGCGGAGCTAGTAATCAAGGATCTTTGGTAAATCCCTTTCAATGCAGTATCCCTTAACGTTTTTCCTTAACTAAAGAAACAATTTAATGTATCCTGTGCAACACCCTTAAATAAACCCCTTACCTAAGGAGAAATTAAGCCTTAAGGGTCATACTTCAGGGGAAAAACTTATGGTGTTTTGTGTTTACCCTCACTATGCCTCACAGTGGCACCGTGCGTGCGTGTGAAAAAAGTTCCGTCTGAAACACTGTCGCGTGGCGCAGCGTTCCAAACGTTGTGTAATCAAATACACCGGTATGGCGGTATATTAAAAATTCATATCATAACGAAAATATACACCGGTATACGGTGTGAACCGGTATACCGCCCAGCACTATCTTAACGTGAACTTAAAATAACATTTGAGCTGAGACAAGGATGGATATTCCACAGCTGGTTCCTTGAACCCATTAATCAGCAAGTTTAATTTATTTTTTTTATGTTGACCCGAAATCCTGGAAACCCAGGAATATCACGTTGTTGGGCAGTGAATGCATGTAGGCTTAACTAGATTGTGGTGGATCAATCATATTGCCTTCTTAAATCGTAAAATATTGTGTGGTCTCAGTTCACTGTTGAATGGGCCTAGCCTACCCTATGCTTGCTCAAAATATATGCTTTGTCTAGTAGAGGTGCTTCAAATTGGCGCTTAAATCGCCTGTCTCAGAATATATAGAAGAGGTCCAGGGCAATTCCGCGCAAAACTGTCACATCCATATTTAGTTGGCGTTACGGACGTGACAGTTTTGCGTGGTATTGCCCCCGTATCGTTATATAAAGCTCTGTTCTCGCTGTCTAGCTTTCTCCTCTTTGAGCAATCGATGATTTGTAAATAACTTACTTATCGTTAACTTAGATATCCATCTGATTGTTTCTCGTCCCGTCTCCTCTCCTCGCTCGTTTCAGGCTATCAGTCTCTTCTCCATAGGAGGCTACTTTACTCACTGACTCGACTTTATCAGAATTCACAGATTTCACTGGCTGAGTAGCAGCAAGCGAAATGATGGTTCCTGATAGGGGTGTAACGGTACACAGAAGTCACGGTTCGGTTCATACCTGGGTTCGGACATCACGGTTCGGTACAAGTTCGGTACAATGGAGGGAAAAGCAAAACAAAAATGCAGAAAGCATTTTTTTTTGTACATGTCTCAGGCTGTACCACCTAGTGTCATACAGTGTCTTCCCTGAGCTATCTGCAACAGCCTGAAGTGTGTAAGATGTAGGCTAAACAGTACAATAAGTACCCAGACTCCATCTGTAACTTGTAAACAAAATAAGACAATTAGCCATAAAACTGAAAATAGGCCTACAGCATCTCTTATTTCTGAAAGTGCAAATTACATAGAGAAATGATTTTTAAAAATCCACTTACAGTGGGTCCCCGTTAAAAATTGACACTTCATTCACGATCATGGTGAATGGTGAAATGTAAGTACAACTGCAGCCGCTTGGGGGCAGCATAGTCCGCTGTAGCGTTTCACGGTCGAACCAGACGGCACATTCGACAGCAAGGGCTGTGATTGGCCGAGTTTTCAGTGCGTTTCTCTGTGTTTTTAGCAGCCCCTGCAACATGCTAGTCCACTGTAGCCTAAGCCTTGTACATAATGTTAAACATAGTTTTGGATTCAGTGGCAAGATTTCTTGATTGTACAGTGTCTGTCTCAGTAATGTTTTAAAATGAGAGCTTCGTCAGCTGGCAGTAGGCTACTTTGTCGGTAGTCATGAGAAGTTCGCTTGCTAACAGAACATAAAAATGCTGCCCAGAAACCTTGTGAATAGTTCTGACACTAACGAGGTTGAAAATAGCCTTTGCCTACAGCATCTCCTTAACAGTAATGTTAACAAAATGACAGCATTCATATGACAAAGGAAAACGAATCCGGTCACTCAAGACTGTGCCGCAGCCGTGGGGCAGAAGACGCTTGGTGGCCGTCCACAACGTTATAAACTTAACCTAAATAGTCGGCTGCTGTAAGCTATAATCGGATTTTATTGTATACCCCTGTTGTCTCAATGATAATAACATCTCATTTCCGACTATATTTCAAAGTGTGCCGTTCATTTGCATTATTAACATAACATCGTATTTTGTCATTTTTGGCGAAGACATACATTCCGTTAGGGACATTGAACATATTTAACATTCTCTAACCATCGTGATTTCGAATTGGTGCAGTTGTCAGCACAAAAACTCATTTTATTCTTTTGCTCTTTTGCATTGCTCTATGCTGTTCTATGGTGCTTTCTGCCTCTTGGTTGCGCATGCATGTTTTCGTGACGTTTCATAGAAATCCATGTATAATGAGCGCATAAAACGACTTGTTTTGGGACATTAATCTAGGCTATACGTTAAGCTTTAAGGATTGTATGTCCTTAATTTATTTATATAGGCCTATTTAGGCTAGGCTACTCACGCAAACCCTGGATAGACTTGTATTGCCACACAACAATATTGGTGGGATTTGTTACATTAGCTTCAAAAGGCACCGCTTCAGAAAGCTGCACTGCTTGTGAAAGAAGGGGGTGGGGGAGGGGAGCTTGCAGCCAAGTGTCGGAAAAATGCATAGCCTACAACACAGAACCCGCTTCTCGCATTAGTCACTGCAGTAGACACTCTTCCAGCCTAATGACTTTCACACATTTTGAATGATTTACAGTATGCCTAGACACATTAGCGCTCCACGTGTAGAAACTGTGCAGAATAGGCTACAATGTGTGAATGATGCTCAATGATTTGCCAATAGCCTATAATAGTCTTATATAATAGACATTAAGCTACGTTAAGCTTTTTCACGTTAAGGATTGTATGTCCTTAATTTATTTATATATTTAGGCTACTTGCGCAAACCCTGGATACTTTTATTGCCACACAACAATATTGGTGGTATTTGTTACATTAGCTTCAAAAGGCACCGCTTCAGAAAGCTGCACTGCTTGTGAAAGAAGGGGGTGGGGAGGGGAGAAAGCTCGAGTAGCCGAGAGAGACGCCGAGAATGATCGGTTGAAAGCGGAGGTCAACAACCTCAAACGAGAGCTTCAACAACTCCGAGAGACCAGCCACTTGGAGAGCCACAGAGACATTTTACAGGAGATGAGAGCTGGAATTGGAGAACTTCAGGCGACGCTACGTGAGCAGAGAAGTTATTCGACGCCTGAGAGACCAATCCCCAGGTGCACCTCGACACCAGCTCCAGAAACGTCCTCCTTGCAGATGTCTCCATTGGCCCTCTCCGTCACACTCAACGACAGCATCCAAGTTCCTAGTCAACACGCAGACGTCCCGAAGACCACGCTAAGATTCACCAACAGAGCTACGGCCAAGAGGGCAGATACGGATGTCTGCTCTTCAGGTCCATCGTCACAGAGGAACACTATAAAGCCTGGAGCAAAACCACCAACTGGGATGGAGCGAAGGGCAAGCGAGCACTGCCGCAGAATGTGAAACACTTTGTGGTCTCAACACTACAACGAAAGTTCCCTGCTATGGGGAGGAGTGAACTGAAGGACTGCATCAATAAGATCAACGAATTCCTCCGCACAACACGCAGATCTTCCCAGGGATTCAACGTGCTTTAAATTTAGACTAGAATGTTGAATGTAGACTGTTCATTATTTCAATAAATACTATTTCTCTGAAGCACTTTCCCGACTTCGTCTTACTATAGGCTAAGCATATCATGGAGATAGAGTAGAAAACTGGATTTAACTAAACAAATGTAACTAGGCTACGTAAACTGATTGTTTACTCTAGGCTATGTTCCCCCTCTCAGGCTGTACAGTAGGCCTATTGAAAGTAGACTAATGAGCTTAGACACATTAGCGCTTCCAGCCTAATGACTTTCACACATGAATGATTTACAGTAGACACATTAGCGCTCCACGCAGTGGTGTAAATATAGTTGGTGCAGCAAGTGCAGTCGCACCAGGGCCTGTGACCTCCGTCGCTACCCCCGCAATGCAATTGCTGGAAAATTCTGTACCGGTCCTTTCTGACTACCTGCGTGCCTTTGACCAGGCCAAGGCTACAGCGCAGACACTCGCAAATAAATGGGGGTTCAGAGTACATTTACATACAGCATCGGAAGATGAACGCTTAACAAAGGCGAACACTATAACAGGGGGAATTAATTGGGCATGAATCATTGTGCTGAACGGTATTTGTCAATGAGCAGAAACACACACGACATTCAAACTATTGATAAGATGTACTGGTCTGTATCTATAGGCTAACATTGGACAAATAAATGACACTGACTCGCCATATCCTGACTCAGGAAAAAAAACATTTTCTTGCTTTGCCGCAAACTCAGCAATGAAATCATAGGCCAGTTTGCAGGAAGCCTAACGTCTTTTTCATAGAAGGGAGAGCCTAGTCTCTCCTGTGACATGGAGGTGCGCAAATCGTTTTTAATAGCCTGTTCAACTTCGAAAAGCTTCGTTCACCCGATGCCAGTCACTGATCGCAATTTCAAAGTTCGGAAAGCTTCATCTTTTTAAGTTTTAAGTGCAGTGGCCCCTATCTGCCCCCTTTCGAATTATATCTCAAGCCTATTATAAGGTCCAGTGTGTTATGTCCTGGGATTCGGATGTGCTCAAAAAGAAAAGAAAAAACACTTTTTTATAGATGGTTATGAGGAGCAATATGAGAGAGAAATTTGATGATCATTGATCGTTGTTTTGGGACGTTAAGCCTTTTCCATAGGCATCAGTGAAGGAGATTGAAGAATGACCATTTTTTTATACGAAAATATTTCTTAACTACAAAAACTCCGTGTCTAAAAACTCAGTGTCATTCAGACTCAACCCTCTTGTTGTTTTATTATCTTTTTCGTTGTCGTTTGAACGTTGGCAAGCAGGCATGTTGCGGTTGCAATTTAAGTGAAATTTCTACAGTAGGCCTACAACATGCTGTTAGGCTGGGCTACTGTCAATGTACTTGTACAGGTAAATGTTCAACAATTGCTGGTGTACAGGTTATATAATCAATTAGCTAAATCATTTGTCCAGCTGTTTAAACATTTTTCCGTGCTACATTCAAACGCAAAAGGTGCTTTGATATATTTTTCGTTTGAACGTCGGCAAGCAGGCATGCTTTGGTTGCAATGAATGAGGATAATTGCTTTTTTTTGCATTATTTTGAATATGACTTGCTCCAGTCTCAACAGCATGTACTTTTTCCACACGCTAAGTTCTAACACACATATCCCCTCTCGCTTTCTCTCTCTCCATCCCTGCACACGGTGCTTTCTTAAAGGAGCTGCACCATTTTACAACAATTGCATCTACATTTTCATATTAGAATGTTTTGTCAAGTGTAAGCTTAAACTACCGTGATCAATTTAAGTTCCCGTGCCCCCGCTGCGTCATGGAAGCAGTAAGTCAGTCGCATCAAAAATAGTAGTGGCACCCAAGTGACACCTTGTGGTTGTTTGTGTCAACTGCAGTTTGTGCCATTTCTGCCGAGAAAATGGGGATCGTGATTCCTGAAGGAACCCGTCCAAACTTAACAGGGACCCACTGTAAGCAAGACCTTCAACATCTGTGTTTAGTTGTATATGGAAGGGTCTACAATTTGCCTCAATATTTTTTTTTTATTGTGTGTAAAGTAATAATCTAGCCTACTAACTGTGAACATATCACACTATTTTGCCTTTTTTTAAAAACTAAATTGCTCCTTTCTTTTCATAAACAGACTACAACTAGAAGTCACGTGACTTTGCCCTTTGACGTTTACTCACCGTAGCATGGTTTGTTTATTAGCCTGGTTAGCGTTGTCACTTTATTTTACTGTCTATGCACTTAACACTACCAGCTCCTCATGTGAGAAGTTACAAGTTACCCCAACATAAAGGTAATTACCACGCGATTTACATAGCTTTCTGTCATTACGAAATCATTTAATTTAAGCCATAGGTTTTGGCCCTATTTGTATGGCTGCTGAAGCGCAGGGGAAGTTTTTTCCCCTCGTTTCAGTGATTGGTAGCCTACATCATCTGGGTGATGGCTTCGAATATGTGTAGCATTTTTTCCACTCGCATACCCAACAACAACTGCTGAACAACGCCGACACACAGTTTCATCTTATCCACCACTCTTTCACCTGTACTAAAGTTACTGTAAAGTGTAACTGAAGTTCTCAAACTTGCGATATTAAAGAGACCAGCGGATCCTCTAACTCTTGTGGGTCTAACCTTAGTGCTGCTAATGACTGACGGACTCGACCGACGACCTGACAAAAAAAACATAGGCGCCAATCAGAGCTTCAGAGCTAAGGCGAGGCTACAGATTAGCGTTAGGTGTCGCTAAAGAACTCCCCTAACTCTCGCTACTTAACAGTAATTGCGCATGACATTAATTAATGCGCACACGAGTTTTATGTATTTTTATACCGTGTATTCTCCGTGTAAATTCATGCACCGAACAGTGACACCCGTACCGTTTCGGTTCAATACGAATACATGAACCGTTACACCCCTAGTTCCTGAAGCTCCTGAAGTAAATGCTGTTATCCTAACCAACTAAACATTTAGCGCAGCTTTGAAATCTTATGTGAAAATCTAAATTAGGCTATTATGGTCTGGGTCCGGATAGGATCACGTCACGGTCCGGACTCGGACCGCGGTCCGCCATTTGGTGATGGCTGGCCTAGTGGTAAGCTGGATAGGGGTTAATCCTAGCCTGACGATACAGTTTACTCACTAGATGAGGTGAGGGAATTCAACAAACTTGTTTAAGCTTGACAAATATATCAATAAAATCTGTTTTTCAATTGGGCAACATATAGCAAAAATGTGAGTGGTAGCTATCACATCCCCCATTCTGTGTTTAAGTGATTAATAAGATGTGTCTGATCTTTGTGCTGTATCAAAATTCCCACAGTTATGAAAGCAGACGGTCAAACCAATGTCTTACTTTGTATTTTTGAGTGGCTCACAAACTAACAATGTTCTATTTTCTGCTCTTCTCTCCCTCCTCCCTTTGGTTGGTTCCACCACCAGGATAAAAGACGCAGATTGACCAGCCCACGCTTTCATCCACCATTGTACACAGTATGGCACGCTTTGGCACAAGTTCAGTTTGTTTATGTTATTGTTTATTAGTTCATTTCTCCATGTTGTATGATTTATAGATAGTCTCAAATTGTCATTGTGCAGTTGGTCCGTACAACGCAATTTGCTTGTGCAGCTTTTAAAAATAATACTCACATACACACTCACACACAAAAAAAATAAAATAAGAATACACATTATAAAAAGAACATATCAAGGCATTAACATGGTTCCATTGCTTGAAGTCCATTTTAAAGTGCATCTGTGCAAGCTCCCATTGCTTAAAGTCAATTTTTAAAGTACAACTGTTTTGCTTTGTTTTATAAAATAAAAGTTTGAAATGCTATGGAGTGCCCTGTTTTTTGACCCTCAAACTGATATCTCAATTGTAACTCCTACTTCTCAACAGTTTCTCATTGCAATGTCTCCTCATTTGCTCTATTATTTCTCCTAAGGAGAAACAAGTTGTAAATGAGACTACACTCAGACATATAAGAGATCTCCAGTATTTCTCCTGCTTCTCAAACTAGTATCTTTTATGTGACTCCATCTGCTCTATTATTTCTCCTAAGGAGAAACAAGTTGTAAGTGAGACTACACTCAAACATATAAGAGATCTCCCGTATTTCTCCTGCTTCTCAAACTAATATCACTTATGTGACTCCTACTTGTCTTATTGCTATGTGTCTCATCTTTTGCTTGTTTTATTTCTCCTAAGGCCAAATTAGGAGAAATAATTGTGACAAAAGTAATACTTAAATGATCCTTAAAAGAGAATCACCGTTTTGTCTCTTTAGCAACAGAAGGGATACAAATGAGAAGCAAAAGTTTCCTCTGGGTTAGGCTGTTATGCTAGCTCAGCCTTTAAATATGCTGTTATTTTAGTCATGTGGACTTGATTAAACGGGTAAAGATAATTAATAAACTGCTTATTTCTTACATGACTGAAGCAGTAGCCTAGGTTCAACAGTGGTGTTTGAGGTTGCTGTGTTAAGTTCAGCTCAAAAATCAGTTTATTTTGACTTACGGGAGTTAGCCTAACTGAGCTGTAGGCTATAGCACATAAGCCTATTGTGTTTTCATTTATTTTGTGATTATATAATCAAATGACACTGATGATAACTTGAAATAGAAGGACAGAAGATAGGTGATTGATGTCCACAAGCACGAATTTCACGAGACAAATTAGAACAAACTGTTCCGGTAAAAATAGCCTAATCTTGCCATGTTTAAAATGCTGCACTTTTTCCCTTCATAGCCTATCTCTGGCAATTCATTTTTGGATGACTGTAGATAGTTGTATTTTAGCCTACGTCTTCGTAGACAGTAGGCTACACCATTAGGCCATCTTGAGAATAAAATACTTCACAGCTGCTAACGATCATCCTCCACAACCACGAGGATAGGTAGGCTAAACGGTCATTCTTCGCCTTTTTGCTTCTTATTGTAAAACCAACTGTTAGGGCCTACACAAGTGGTCGGCATCCCGGTCAATATTTGATATTAAAATGTCAATTTTGAAGCTATTTGTAACTATGTGTAGCCTATGCAACCCGACTGTTGTAGGCTTGCCTACCACTCTAGTTGTAAACAAACGGTCACATGATATTATGACGTAGGTGCAAAACCTTAATTATTGCATGTGGATGTTGTTATGCTATGTAGGCTACTTTTTTGCTGACCAATACACGGACATAAAACGGACAAATATTGTTCACGAGTGAATTTTTTTTTTTGCGGGGGGGGGGTGTGAGATGGGTGTGCGTACCATAGCATTAATTCCTGCAGGCGCCCCTGAGTAGAGGTGCGTCAAATTTGCGCTTTTAAAAATCGTCTGTCTCAGAATATGTAGAAGAGGTCCGCGCAAAACTGTCACATCCATATTTAGTTGGCGTTACGGACGTGACATTTTTGCGTGGTATCGCCCCCGTATCGTTACATAACCCAGATAGCAAAGGGGCGTTGAATCCACGTTTGTTTGAAGCGGCAGAGGTTGATTCAACGTGGATTCAACGCCCCTGTGCTATCAGGGAAAGCTCTGTTCTAGCTGTATAGCTTTCTCCTCTTTGAGCAATCGATGATATGAAAATAACTTACTTATCGTTAACTTAGATATCCATTTGATTGTTTCTCGTCCCGTCTCTCCTCGCTCGTTTCAGGCTATCACTGAGTCTCTTCCCCATAGTAGGGGAAAGGGGACAATTTATTTATTGTGCGATCTACTGGATATGAAAAACACAGAATCACTGTAATGTTGGCGTGTCTTGCTGATGGGACCAAACTCCTGCCTTATGTGATTTTGAAACCCAAGACTATGCCAAAGGAGACGATGCCAGCTGGCATTATCGTACGTGTCCAGGAAAAGGGCTGGATGGACACTGACCTGGTAGTGGACTGGCTCAAGGTAGTGTGGGGCAGGCGCCGCGGTGTGCTTCATAAGAAGAGAAATATGCTCGTTTTGGATGCATTCCGCGGACACTTGACAGAGCCCGTCAAAACTCAGTTGCGGAAAATGAACGGCGATCTAGTGATCATACCGGGGGGGGGATGACAAGACGGCTACAGGTATTGGATGTAGTCGTCAACAAGCCATTCAAGGATAATCTGCGCAAGAGGTACACTGAGTGGCTCCTGTCAGGCGATCACTCACTGATGCCTACTGGAAAACTTCAGAAGCCAGCTGTGCATCTGCTCTGTTCTTGGATCCTCCAAGCATGGGATGCCATAAGCCAGGAGAGCATCATTTATGGATTTAAAAAATGCTGCTTATCAAATGCCCTTGATGGGAGCGAAGATGACATTCTGTGGGAGAGGCTCGTGGAGCATCATAGTGATGACAGTGAGAGTAAGCATAGCGAGGCAGGGGATCTCTGTGAGGAATAGGCCTAGTTTAATGTGCAGTATAAAGACCCATTTGCACTGCTGTTCTTATTGCAACCCCCGTTTTACCCAGTGGTGCAAATAACTGACATGTCCAAAAGGGCCTTCATGAAATGCTTTGCGAGACTGTTCATACACATTTTAACGGGCAAAGTTGAAGAGCTACTGTCCGTTATTGTTTGTGCAAATAATATGCTGATTCATGTTCCCTTGCATTTTGCAACTATGAGGTCCATGGTTAAGCTCAATCTTTTGACGCAATCTTTTGATTTTCACCCAGCCTAGTCCATGGTAGGCGCCTGATAGAAATATTGTTTAATTTTGCGATTGAGATATCCACACACTGGTGCCCCCCCCTGCGACGTGTTCGCCCCCCGGTTTCAGAGCTATTCTAAATGCAAAAATGCATAGAGGGAGTTATGACAAAACCGTGACTGTTAACAAACTATAAGCTATATAAGGTAGGCCCTATGCTAGGCCTATTACACAATACAAATGCTGGCGACCCAAATAAAATCTCCTTTGGAACCAATGGCTTACACCTTACAGTATCAAGCTCTTGGCGAAAAGTTAATAGTTTTGCATATTAGTAATACATTTCACGTAGCTGTGTGAATCACGGAAAGGGTGAATGAAGCGGACACTTCTAAATGGAACCCAACCCACTGTACAGTAGCTCAAGGTCTGTGGCTAAAGCAGTCATAATGAAAGCGTTATCATTGTTTGGATACTTCACACACACGTCTTTTTTTAATCGCATAGACTACAACTACCAAGCTGGAATCAAAGCACATCGACTCCCCTCTCACACCCTAAACACGCACTTCGAACAAACAAAAAGCGTCTCAGTCTCACGGAATAGCCATAGGCAAAACTGTATCTGACCGGTGTAATGTTGGTACTAAATCATCCATTGTAAAGAATGATTTTTGTAGCACGTGCAACAAATATGTGTAGGTACAGCCCTGCCCTGAATACATCTCAACGCTCTAAAACATGGTTTAAATGGAGATGTAGATCATCACGGGTGCGTTAATAAATCTACATTGCGGCGAGTTGACACAAATTATTCACTTTGACAAATTTATGTAGTTTCAGTTACTTTACTTTGAGCCATGCTCTTCCTTACTTGAATCGCCTTTGAAAATAGATTGAAGTAGCCTACCCAGACGGCACACATAAATCTTACCGATGTCGGACCGATGAATGCCGTTACTAGAAGACATGCATAGGAAGCGTTTGCTCATTGGCAAGACATCGCCGGGATGTCGGCAAATCATCGAAAACGACAATGAGCCAATGTTTCAACAACTCATCAAAGCTATGCCCACCCCCGGCTTATACAACCTTTATTTATTTAGGTCGGAACTTGAGATTGCACATTTTACACTAGGCTATAAATGATTGAATGATGATGAATGATTTGACTTTGACTTTAGATCTATAAAGACACAAGAAAGATGCCAGAAATATTTTCAATTCATTTTATTGAATGTTTAAAAAAGTCTGAATGATGAAAAAATGCTGTTAGAAATGTTCCCCCAAAAATCAGGTTCTTCTCCTGCAAGAGACAAAAACAACAATTAATTCACCGCAACACTTTCATCTTTAAAGTCTACCCTTACCGATTGCTGTTAATGAATTTTCATAGATGCAGAGAACCACTACCGAGCTCGGAGAAATAGATTTCAAACCCATTAGCATTACCTCAGCTGATATTTCAATCAAGCAGAGGCGAGCTAATGCAGTTAACGTTACTTTGCTAGCGCGCTAACGCCGGCCAAAACACGCACTCTGGAAGTGACTAGAGAAAGTTGGGACTGAAACGTAGCCTACATTTGCTTTGGGAACTTCGGCTGATGCATATATCTGTGCATTTCCTCTGTGCAAAGGCGTTATGATGACACGACCAGCAGGTTAGCTCAGCCAAGACAGTAACGTTAATAGCCTAGCTCCCACTCCTCTCCATACAAAAACGACAGCCTTTCCTGGGTTAAGTCTCACGGTCAAATAATAACTTGCTATTCTTACACCCAAGCATGGATGCTGTAGTGTTAACATTTCGCCATAGCCGCTAGCTAGGTTTAACATATTTTCCAGTGTTAGCTCAACTAGCTAACGTGAATTAGTTCACAACGAAGTTGTAATTACCCCAAAACAGCTCTTTAAGTAATAATGTACACCAAGTTATGGCTTAGCCTAGCAGGCAAATAAACAGTCATACATTGCCTATTTTCTGACAATTTACATGAGTGAATTTACCAACCTGAAAATCGCTGCTCCGGGAGGCTGATCTGACGTGCCTGGCTGCCTGCTACACACGCAAAAAAAGAACAGATAGAGCGGGATCTGCTTTGGGTAGTAGGAACGATCAAAAGCCAACATACATGGAAGCTGGGGTAAAAAAAAACAGATAGCGGGATCTGCTTTGGGTAGTAGGAACTATCAAAAGCCAACATACATGGAAGCTGAGGTAAAAAAAACAGATAGCGGGATCTGCTTTAGATAGTAGGAACGATCAAAAGCCAACATACATGGAAGCGACTTCAGGCCAATACCCCTGCGACATTATTATATGGGAGGATTCCATACTGATCTGAAACCGACATCGGGCAGATGTATGTGTGCTGTCTGGGTATATGGGTGTTTGGGAATGAACGTTGACTCAGATGCTTTTTGAGACTTTGAGCAGAAATGTCCCAGCCCGGTGTTTAGGATGCATCATAGACAGGTTATCTTTCAGGTAGCCTATATATTTTCCATTAAAAAAACATCACGTAGCGAACGTGTTGTGGCTAACTCACTTAGCTCCTGTTAGTAGCCTAGGTTATGGTCATAAGCAAATGAGATGACAGTCGAAAGATACAATTAGTGCTGTTATCAATTTGCTTGGTAGCCTATAAACGCATTTATGGTTTTCTACAAATACATCAAATCAAATTGGCCTCCATCACTCAACCATGCTAACGGTAACATTATTTTACCTACTTCTGCTATTGATAGGATTAACGTAGCCTACCTGCAGTAAAAAACAAGCATGTCCGATAAACATTCTCAGATTTATTTCGGCTTCAAGAGGAAATAGGAATTACGTGTCATGCAGAAATCATCCTACCCTTAGACGTTCTCTGCGGCAAACTACTGTACAGTCTTGTCCTTGTAGGAAGCGTAGTGTCTTTCCAACCCACTTTAGATTAACTTCCAACGAAATTAAGTCTCACTGCAACGATGCGCCATCTAGTGGACAAACGACTACGTGACTCCAATACTGGAAATGCAGCCAAATTATTATTATGATGAATATTTGGTTTTCCTTTAATCCTACTGAATTTGTAATTATGTATCGGCCATTCTAATTGCCGATACTGATGGTATACGTGCCTGTGTGTGCGTGTGTATATGTGTGCACCACCATCTACAGGCCAATGAGTGTACAGTCACTAAATGTACACATAACTTATTTTTTTAGACCCCCCCATGGATGAAATTCTACGAAACTTGGCATACCCCCAGAGAATGTCAGGATAATCATACACATAAAATTTGGTGCAGTTCTGAACGTCTTTACTGAAGAGAGGGGCGATTAAAGCAGAATGATATATTGCATTTTCTACCGGGGGGGTGCAAATCACAAATGAGTGATTATGGGCTAGGTTGATGTGGGCCCTTGAGACCAACATACCATAAAAATTTCTTCATCCTCGGTGCCACGGTTCAGGTAGTTATTTAGGAAAAACTGCATTTTTTGGGTTTCGGGGGGCCCAGCGCGGAGGGGAAGTGGCCCCCGGGGACCAAACGAAATTTTTCCGTAAAAGTCTAGTGGGGCTACATACCCACCAAATTTCATGTGCCCCGGTGTTTCGGTGCCCCGGGTATCGTTGACCAAAATTTCAGGAAGTAGATGACGAAAAAAAAAAAAAAAACTTTGACAATCCCTATATGACCGCTTCGCTAGCGGCGGTCATAATAAAATGTGTAATTTGGACGTTTTCTTTATAGCAGTGTGAAACATTGCATATTAAGGATGTAAACTAGCCCAAACACTCAAATTTGATCAGGGGAGATGTGTTATGTGCAGGTTAACTGAACTGCATTTCCCAGAATGCAACAGATATATCAAGTGTACACCAGCAGATGTATGGCGTTAAACGACTCCAAGTTCACAGCCAAACCCACGCATAGCTGTGTCTGTGTATTATTTGAAGTGCACTACACAACATAACAGCCTCCACCTGCAATGATGTGAGTGCACTACACAACATAACAGCCTCCACCTGCGTTGATGTGAGTGCTGCCACACTGTAAAACTAGCCCATCCATGTAGGGGCGGACACGGATGGTACTAGCCCCTCTGCGGTAGTTGCCGACCAGGGGAGTATCAGGCTGAAACTTACTATGCCAGTTCAAACAAATAATTCTATACCGGATGGTGCGTTGCCCGGGTCAACAAGGTACCTAGACCTAGTGTCGGGGTCTGCACTAGCGTCCGTCGAGCCAGGGCCCCAAACCTTTGGAAAGAAAGGTAATTTCTTCTTTAAAGGGGGGAGATGTGTTGTTATGTGCAGGTTAACTGAACTACATTTCCCAGAATGCAACAGATATACTAAGTGTACAGATCAGCAGATGTATGGCGTTAAACAACTGTTGGTGAATCTGCCTTTCCGTAGCCAGATGTGTAATCTGTGCTCTGAGGGGTTCGTTGGGAGCGGCACAGTGGCATGCTAGGCGCAAACACCCCGGAAGGAGGTTTGTGGCCCACTACTCTGTGGCCCTCAGACTTCCGAGTCCTTCATGGACTGCGAACGAGTTTCAAGTACTGCGGTCGCCACTTGCTAGGATCCCGGGTAGGCTTCCTGAGACTCCCATCCTGGTCTCGTTGCTCCCCAGGAAAACGAAGCAGCACATAGTGGCAATGCGGCGTGCCCTTGTGTGACGCTGAGGTATTGTAAGTGATGGCAACAATGGCAGGGTGCCGGACCCAGCTGTGATATATAAAATTAGTATATCGTATGTATCGAGTATTTTATTGTCATACACTATCCAAACGGTAGCCGAGACTTGCCCTAGTTTCGTGTTTAAAACAATCTCCGGTAGCTTTCTCCCTCTCCCTCAGGCAGTAACGTAAGTGACTGAGGGGTAAAAAAAAACAAAAACACTCGCGTCACACACTCACAAACCGCGCGACCATTAGTTCTGAAAGGGAACTTCATCTTTTAGTTTTTTCGATTTGCAGCGCGAACACCGGCATAGACAGTGCAAGACAAGTGAACTACGAGTTTAAAATGGATTAACAGCTTGTTCCTAAGAGCCAGTTAGCTATAGGGTGGCCATACGTTCGAATTTAGGCCGCCCCGGACATATTGATTTTAATAGCCCTGGACGCTCATTTGTCCTCCTTTTTGGAGTTGCGCTGGGCATGTAGAATATTTGCTCAGACGCAGCATCGTTTCACAAACTATGGACGGGAAGACTGCTGGTCAAATTATGCGCAGTGCTTCTGTCACTCGTCTGATAATTTGCTGTGCAATTTATGAAGGAACCACGGACTGACAGAAAAAGAAAACAAACATAAATCAGGAGGAAATACATGTTAAGTTGATCTGTTTGCATCTGTGTTGCTGGCCTAGCCTATAGGGAAGAAATATAGTTATAATACCTGTAATATCGGTCAGCAGCTTGCTTGCCAGCGTTTCCCAGTAGGCCTACTTCGCAAAAGTTGTGAAATATAACCGCATATTTTTTGAATGTTGGCGACAGGCTAGCCTACATAAAAAAAAGTGTGTTCATAATACCTGCGTGCTTGAGATGAAACCAGCAGGATGATGCGAGGAGGACTTGTCTCTTAATTAATTTAAAACAAGTCAATGGTTTTACAATGTTTCAGTCAAGCTTTGGTTGGTTTAGATACAACTGGTATGCAAAATGTAAAGTAGTGGATTAACTTTAATTTGCTGTGCTGCATATGGGACAATAGATGCACATAGTAAATTATATAAAGTAGGCCTAATAAAATATTTAAATAGCTTAGTCTAACTCTGAAAAAAATATTAAAGGGAATCCAGTCCAGTGCACATGTCTTTGGCAAGTAGCCTAGGCAGACACAGACACAGGTGAAGAACAGTCAGCCTCAGCCAGCACAACGAAATATGTACAGCCAGCTTCAAAAGCAAGCTGCCCAGACCCTAAAATTGGGCATTTATAGCTGTGAAGGTAATTCACAGACAATTATTTTTCTTTCGCCAAAATATATTTGGTAACTTCCGTAGACATTCCAAAATTGGTAGAATTGGGTGGGGGTTAAAATTAGTAGAAAAAAAAACTATTGCATAACACAGTTTTAAGTTGTCGTATGTATCTTTTTGCTGTGGTATAGTCTTAATTTTTCTATTTAGATGTCTTGAAAAGGTCTTAAATGTCTTTAAATTTGCTCTTGGAAAATGTGCAGATACCCTGTAATAACATCATGTACACCTGCCAAAGCCTCTCCACCAGCAGCCCGTCAAATGACCTTAGCGGCATCGTTTTCAAAACGATGAAAACGTTTGCACTTTATTACACTTTAGTTTATTGCACTTTGAATTCTGTTCAGTTCTATTTCATATTTGTTGTAATTTTGTTTCTGCTTTGTTTGAATAAAAAAATTGTCTTATTTCAACTCAATTGTGGTTCATCACTATGAAAATACAAAATGTTTTGGATGAATACCACCTGTGAAGTTAACCAAGAATGGTATATAATCTGCAGGGATTGTAGTGAAAACAGTAAAGGGTAAAAGTGTGATTTCATGGGGACCTTTAAAGGAGATTTCAAAATATCGAGATATGTATCGTATATCGTGAAATTGAGAAAATGTATCGGGATATACAATTTTTCCCATATCGCACATCCCTAATCAAATCTAAACAAAGTACCTGTCTATATTGACTGTGTCTGCAGGCGAACTTGAGCCAATATCCTCATTGTCCATGTTCATGGGTGTAATGGATGCTTCAGAGACGGAGTGATGGAGCAGCATATTGAGAAAGGACTCCTTGGCACTGGGAGTTGGGTTAGGTGGTTGTTCACACTCTGCGTACATATCCAAGAGAGCAGACTGGTTGTGCTCTAAAGACATGGGTTGTGGGGGTGGAAGCTGGTGATGTGGCGATGCATATGGAGGTGACTGACCAGCCATGGGTTGTGAAGATGAAGGCTGGTGATGTGGCAATGCAAATGGAGGTGACTATCAC
Organism: Alosa pseudoharengus; assembly: GCF_046254945.1. NCBI lineage: Eukaryota > Metazoa > Chordata > Actinopteri > Clupeiformes > Clupeidae > Alosa > Alosa pseudoharengus. Next base: position 3,265,826 of record NW_027468657.1, read on the forward strand.
CAACCAGGTGATTCGAGAGATGAGCCACAATGTCATAAATTTGCAGCTTGGGAAACCCTGGCAGGACGTCTGTGACACCAAGTCCAGTCCTAAAGAGAACCAAGCCGGCTGAGTGGTGGCCTTATGAACGTAGAGTCAAGAGGCACGACAGGACCCCTCCCCTTGAATTGGATCCATCTGGTGAAAAGCTTTGCTTTAGGGCTGAAACGATTCATCGAGTTAAGGGGCGAAGCCGGCAACTTTATGACGACATAGCCCCACCTCTCAACTCAGCCACGGCACTCGACCTGACATGTTGCTTGTCAAAACAAACCAAACCATTTATTTATCATATTAAAATGTTTTTCTTTCCCCTGTCATGATTTATGTGCACAATGTAGCCTATCAGCCTTTAGTGGCTAAGTTAGAAGCACACGTTAGCTTAACATCAAATTGAAGCAGACATAGCAGGCCTACACCAACTGATGAAAAACGTTCACGTGTGATGAAGTCTTGGGTATGCTATGTTATTCACCTATTCTGATTCTGAAGGAGAATATACTGTTGGAGATTATGATCTATTGACAGTGATGGTCACGATGTGAATGGAGGTGCTTCTTTTCGCGTATACCACGGTGTCCACTAAGATACCATGCTTATTTCGACCCTCTGCCCAACATAGCTTGGAGGTTGCAGTGGTAATCGTGATGATAGTGTCCGTAATGGACTTGGTACAGACAACAGGGGTTATAGAAATAGGGCTCTGAAGAACTACAAAGTCACCCGCGATATAGGAACTGATTTGACCAGGATACTTTCTTGTAGGCCTTGTGGTTATAGGCTAGTAATAGTTTACTATTGTTGGTATACATCTTAGGTGTTTTCCTGTTAATTTGTTATGTGGGTAATATGACAAAAAAGAAAGTAAATCTGCTCAAATATGTTCATCCAGTATTTACTGAAAGGTGCATAATTTGCTTGCCATCCAGTGGCAAAAAAGATGGGTAAATGTACAACTTTTGTTTATACTCAAAGATTTTTACATTTACAGTAGGACTTTATCTCTGACCACTTCATAAGCATGAAGTTGAACCTTAAGATGAAAAACACTCTTTAATAATAAGCCTACAATAAATAAATAAACCGCTAATGACGTTTACTTTTGACCATCGTATTTATCGCCTGTAACTCCTAACCTAACAGGAAAGTATTTGGCTGAGCAACGTAAGTTAATATGTTCTATGTTTTGTCCACATGATGTAGGCCTATGTCTTATCGTTGTTGCACTCGAAGAAAACTGGAATGTTTAATTCGTCCTCCTTTTCAATAGTCTCGAGCGGTCGCTCTCTCTCCAAACTAACTTTATTCTCAAAATGTTGAGTTTAATGTCGACATGATATTTTAACTTTATTCTCAAAATGTCGAGTTTAATCTTGTCATGGCAAAAATATTTTTTTCTTCATGTGTGGCCCTAGTACATCGTCGTAGTCTTGAGTGATCGCTGTCCCTATAAATGTCTGGTAACTCAGTGTTTTTGTTGATGGACGTGGCGCCGTCTTTGATTCAGTTTTCCTACAGTTTTAAATAAAGGACACACGTTTACGTGGTTAAAGTAAGGAATTGTTTTCACTCGTTTTCTTGCAATTCCCACATAACATGATATACTAGGCCTAGGTTACATAAAAACAATTGTTGGTTACGGAACTTTGTTACTGAGAGGCGGAATATTTGTTTTATTGTACGGTTCTGGATGATCAGTCAGATCATCTTCAGTCAGCGTCAGCTGAACGAAAGCTTACACACTAATCAAGTCCACCTTTGCGTGTTAAAACTTCCAGCTGAAGTAGGCTAGGTATACTACAAAGGTAAGAGAGCGTGAACAGAGAGTTGCCTCCTAACGCAGTGAGTGTAGCCTATATTTTCTTAACTGCTATCAGAACGATCAGTAGCTATCAGGCTACATCTACCGCTCCTTTGCTACATGGTCAAATATTATCGATGAGTGGAGGTTATCACAAGCACCGCGGACATTAACCAGCAGGCCCATATGAGAAACGCTCTGGGGCCGGTTCCCCGATAACGCTCACTCTTAGCGTGCTAAGAAGACTCAAAAGATATATCTTTCCAAAGTTGTTTATGTTCCTAAGTGTGTTCCCCGAAGTGTCCCTTAAGCCCTCCTTACACTGACAGACTGGAAAGATTTGCAAAGATTTGGAAAAGATTTTTGAAAGACTACAGTCTCAGACCCTCTCACATCTAAAGAGAAGTAATAGAGTTTTAAGTCACAGACTATGATTTTGCAATGACTAGGGATCTTGCAGGGTTACTATTTACAAGACTGCAACTAGATTCCTTTAAATTATTACCCATCGTGAAATAGATATGAACAGGAACTAAAATGATAGCCTACTAAACTCAAAGTCATATTTTCGTGTTTCTGCAGCATTGTTTCATGCGTGGCATCCGACTAATGATGTATAAGAAACAAAATAAGAAATTATCATATTCATGGGTTTCATCACGTCCCTTGCCACAGCTGTCGCCTACTTTGCCCCTTCCTGTTTGGTGTTGGAGAAAGGTCATTGGTTTTTATAGTTCACGTCACTATTTGCATGAGCCACGACTAGAAAGACTTACGATAATATCGTAACGGCAAAACTAGAAAAAGACTGACTCCGACTGACTTAAAACCGCTAAGATTGGCACCTTACACTTAACGATCTAGTTGACGGGAGCACACCGCGATTCCAGTACAACTCCCATGATTTCTGTCCGACTTTGGAAATTTAGTCGCCGACTGTGAAAACAGACCAAAATCGTACAATGTAAGGCCGCCATTAGGAAGCTTCTTAACACACTGCCTCTTACGTTCAACGTTACAAAGGCGCTGTCCCAAGTGAAGGTGTTGAATTAGTTGGCATTGATTGCTCAGGAATCAATTTTCTACTTCATGCGAAGGTGCATGACGGCATTAAGAAAGACAACACGTTCTATGCAAATGAAACATTCCTCAAATTATTCCAGTAACATTTATTTTAACATAGTTTAAGTTATCACTAAAATATAAACTATTAACTAAATTATCAAATTGTCAGTAATATGTTCACACAATATGTTGTGACGGGTAGACTAACCGGGTTAATCATCCACCCTCCTTATCCCATTGTGCCACTTGTGCCGCTTCTTGACATGGGTTTAACGACTTCTAAAAATGATGTAATACACTTTTATATTAATGGGTAAGGTACCTTACAATTAGAATTGATTGGCAAGCAGCTGCAGTTACTTCTGTTTAATGTGGTATTGATTGCCATTGGTTAATGTTTTCAATAAAAAGCAACCTATCTACAATGAACAGAGAGAGAGTTAGATACGGTATGGTGGGGAAGCAACGTAAAAAAAGGGCACCAAGCTTCTCGTCAGAGGAACTTGAAGTTTTGCTGTACGAGGTGAACTTGCACAAGGTGACACTGTTTTCCAGCTTTCGGAATAACTTGTGCAACAGCAACAAAAAAGAGCTATGGAGCGACATAAACTAAACGGCTCCACGGCCGGCGCCATTTTTGATTCAATACAAGGACATGTTGGTTCGCTGCCATAGGCCTAGTTGGTCGCTTACTGGACACCACCATGCTTACCCATTTATAGATCTTAGCCATTTAGAGGCAAATTCTTTGCCAGCTTTTAATTATCAAAAGTGATTGCCAATTTGAACGCTTTAATGACATTACGAAATAGCCTAGGCTAATTACTTAATAAACTTCATAAATAGGCCTGCACCCATTGCGAACATATTTTATTATTAGTCTTAAAATGTCCATAACATAAAATCATCGTTGAGCCACAACATCATCAACATACTGTACTATAGTTTGACTTGTACTGCGCTGCGCTGATTTCTAAAGACTGCTGCACAGTGGCGGTGACTAGCATCCGACCAACCTTACTAAAGTGTGACTTACAGAAGATATACTTAGCATACGAACGTGTCGGGAATCGTGCCATAACGTTAAGAGAGAGGTTAAGGAATAGGTTAAGAACTACTCTGGTAGATGACGTGAAAAAAAAACTAGTTGCCGGAAAGCATCCCTGATGATCATACCTCCCTCCCTCCCCCTAAAAAAAATAACTCTTCGGATCTAAACGATTCACACAAGTCACCCAAACTGACGTGAAAAAAGCAGGAGGTGCCGAAAAGCGCCGTGTTTACATCCCTGTGTTGTTGGCCATTATAGCATTCAATCTGCTCAATGTACTCCTCTCCACCACAGTTTTCAGTGGGTAACACTGAGCCAGCTTTACTGACAAACTTGTCACCGCCTAGCATCCTTGGTGGTCAACCTGCCCTCCCAGCGCACTGCTGCATAAAAAAGAACAGAAAGTTGTTGTAGACTCTATACACAATGTGATTGACCTAATTAAAGTTTTTTGTTTTAGCTCGCAAGCCAACGGAGAGTTGCTAGACTACCTGGCTGCGCTGGTTTCACTGCAAACTACGCGCAGCCAATGGGCGTATGAAACGTGCCGTAAATAACATTACGGCACAGTGTTCATGGGAAATGTAGGAAGTACTGCCAGGGGGATAAATGACAGAGAACAGAGCCTTATGTATCATGCATGTAATGCCACATGCAACACTCGCCAAAATCAATTTTAACCCACATTTAGCGGGTGTTAATTTAGAGCCTCATGCAACACCAGCCAAGAACCCTGACCACCACTCAGTTCAAGTGCTGCTGGGTGGCCACCACCTGCGTTGGTGTGAGTGCTGCCACACTGTACCAGGACCCCAAAACTTTATGTGCCTGGCGCATGCGCCCAGCACGGGGGCGCAAGAGTGGTGGAGGCTTCCATGCCCACTAAGCCGATCACCTTTGTGCGTGCCAAATGGCGAGGTCAGCCGCCTAAGGCAATAATGTGAACCTGCCCTTCCAGAGTCAGACTTGCAGTCTGTGCTCTGAGGAACTGCGGTCCCTGGGAGCAGCCCGGTGGCATGCTAAACACAAACACCCCCGAACCGCTGCTCTAGGTGCAAGAGCGGTTGGGATACTTATTAAGGGGTAAGATGCCCACTTACTAGTCTGTCGCGAGGTCATGGGGGATGGCATGGGATGTAGCAAAAGCCTTTGATACCGTAGCACATGAACATCTCTTTGAGGTGTTGCATCACCGGGGCCTAGATGTGCATATGGTGGAGGCCCTGTGACAGTCCTACGCAGGTACGACAACCCGTATTTTGCTACGGGGGCAACTCTCTGAGCCCATCGCCACGACACGGGGTGTTCGCCAGGGCAACCCGTTGTCACCTCTGCTCTTCAATCTGCCAATTGACCCCCTGATCTGTGCCCTGGAGACGGTCGGACGTGGGGTGGAAATCGCTAACGTAAGCTTTCACTTGCGTTTGCAGATGACCTAGTCATTGTCAGTGATTCGTGGGCCAACATGGCACACAATTTACAGATCCTTCAATTGTTCTGTGAGTTGACTGGTCTTAAGGTGCAGCCCAAGAAATGTCAAGGATTCCTGATGACTCCAGGCCACAGGAGATCCGCAATGCGGGTTAATGAGTGTAAGCCATGGCCTGTGGGAGGCAACCAATTGACCATGGTGTCGGTTAGAAGTACTGCAAAGTACTTGGGAGTTGAATTAGGGCCCGGCAAAAGCATTGTGAAACCTCAGATGAAAGCTAAGATCTCTGAGTGGCTTCGGCGGGTGGGGGCGGCCCCACTTGAGCCGTCTCAGAAAGTCTGGCTTTTGATGCGCTATATCCTACCTAGGATCACCTACCAGCTCGACTACTGCAATTTTGGGACTGTACTCCTGGCTGAGATGGATCGTTTGATCCGGGTGAGCATCAAACAGTGGTTGGATCTGCCGCAGTCCACCTGCAATGGGCTACTATACTCAAGGTGTAGAGATGGTGGCCTAGGTTTACAGAAGCTGGCCGTGACAATCCCTACTGCGCAGTGTAAAAGGATACTTGGACTGTTGCAGTCGGAGGACACTGTCACTAGGCAAGTTGCATGGAATATGATCGGCTATGAGGGCTTCATAGACCGATGGTCAGCTGCAGGTGGGCACAGGATGGAAGCCCCCATTCTGAGACAGTATCCCGACCCGACTGATGACTCTACCAGTGGTGAATCTAGTTTGAACACCACCCCTCCAACAGCAACTAAGATCCAATGGAGGGCTCCCTGCGACTGGCGGGAAGATGAGGTCAGGAATTGGACGGTGCAGGAGGTTCAAGGCGCTGGCATTTCCGGCTTCAGGGGATCCAGGGAAGCGAATGCATGGTTGCAGCCTGCGGGTAAGCCACGTAAGTTGTTTGGGAGTGCACTCCAGCTTCGCGCCCAGGTATACCCAACTCGCGAGTTCTTTACGAGGGGGCTAGGGAAAAGCAACGCCACCTGCCGAGCCCGTCACGCACGACTGGAACCCTGTTCTCATATACTTGGGATATGCTGCTCTGTACGGGGACAGAGGCATGCCCGCCACAACTGGGTGCGGGACCGACTCGCCAAGCTGGGGGCAGACCTTGGCTGGCGGGTACACTCGGAAAGGACTTTTCGCCTCCGGACGGGCGATGAGACCTGACCTTGTGTTCTGCAAAGGAGGTACTGCCCTAGTAGTTGATGTGACAATAAGATATGAGGTCAGGGATGATTCGCTGTCGGTCGCCAGTCGGGCCAAAGCGAATAAGTATATCCCGGCCGCCCAGGCAGTGCGGGCTGACCTGGGTGTGTGCAACGCGGTCACATTCGGCTTCGTGGTTGGAGCCAGGGGACAGTGGTTGTCTGCCAACTATAGTCTCCTTAAACGACTTGGTTGCGGAAAATCTAGGTGCAGGGCGAAGAGGCGGGCAGGGCTCACCCCCTGCTCCGTCCAAGCCCCACGGCAGCCTTGAAGCGCACTCTCCGAGTCCTCCTGGTCCACACGACGTGGTCCTCTGTCCACGCTGCCAGCACCCGCGTGGGTGGGCTTCCCTCTCGGGGGAGGCCTGCCCTGGAGGTCCCCACGCTCCGGGGGTCGGGCTCACTACCAGCAGCTACCTGGTTGATCCTGCCAGTAACACATGCTTGTCTCAAAGATTAAGCCATGCAGGTCTAAGTGCACACGGCCGGTACAGTGAAACTGCGAATGGCTCATTAAATCAGTTATGGTTCCTTTGATCGCTCCCACCCGTACTTGGATAACTGTGGCAATTCCAGAGCTAATACATGCAAACGAGCGCTGACTGGCCCCCTTCACGGGGGGCTGCGGATGCGTGCATTTATCAGATCCAAAAACCCATCTGGGGGCCTCGTGCCCCCGGTCCGCTTTGGTGACTCTAGATAACCTCGGGCCAAGGAGTGGGTAGTCATAGGCTTACGCAATGCCTCTCATGGGGTAACACCTGCGTTGGTGTGAGTGCCGACACACCGTAAAACAGGCCCAGCCGTGTAGAGGGCGGACACGGAATGGCACCAGCCCCTCTGCGGTCTCGGCCGAACCGTAGAGTACTAGGCCATAACCCATCATGGACAAGCTACCCACGGATTTCATACTGGCTGGTACGGCGCCCAGGATAAAAAGGTACCTAGGTCCAGTGTCTGCACTGGTACCGGTCGAGCCAGGACCCCAACCTTTGTCGCCCCCCCCAGGCTTGGGGCAGGGGACGACCAGCACCCCGCGTGGGAGTGCTAAGGGGTTGGCTGCTGCCACCCCTACTAAACCGGTCGCCTCAATGCGAGTCAGAGGGCTAGGTCAGCAGCCCATGGCGGTGGTGGTGAAACTGCCTTTCCGTAGCCAGATTTGCAATCTGTGCTCTGTGGGGCTGGGGTCGTTGAGAGTGGCAAGGTGGCATGCCAAACGCAAACACCCCGGAAGGGGGTTTGTGGCCCACTGCCTTAGGTGCAAAGGCAGTTGGGTTACTGTTGGAGAGTGCGAATCCCATCTGGTAGAATGCAGAGAGGTCAGCGGTGACCTCCTGATGGGTTCGTCTCCACCATCCAACAGGGCAGCCGCTGGCCATCTTTTCTCGACTCCAGCTAGGCAGCGGATCCAACAGAGCGCGAGGTTGATCCAGAGACCAAGTCCAACCTGGTCAGTGAACGAGCTCCAAGTACTGCGGGCGGCTCTTGCGAGAACACCGGGGAGGCTTCCGGCCACTCCGGTACTTGCGAGAATGCTCCCCAGGAAAACGGAGCAGCATGTAGCGGCGATGAGGAACGCCCTCATGCGACGGAGGACTGTCAGTGACAGTAATAGTAGTAGGGTGCCTGATCCAGCTGTCCTTCAGGATCTGGGCGTCCCTACTACCAGGGCCCCGTCAGTTCAGGGAATAGAAAGACGCCTTAGGTGGAAGGCGAGAGAACTGGCGGACAGACCAGGGGGGCAAGATTGCCCTCTTAGTAGAGCCCTTAAATTGGGTAGTTTAAAAGCGCCCAATGCAAAGCAGGTGATAGAGGGAGTCACCGCACAGGTTATAAGGGAAATGGCTCCAACAAACACAAATTCAAGGCGAGAAAACTCTGGCGGTACGCGTGTAACGCCAGGCCCCTTCCTAAAGAGATCCAAGTGTGCGAGGATGCGGGACTACGTGCGCAAAGTCAGACGGCTTGCGCGGGTGGATCCCTCTAAGCTCACTGATCTTTTGCTGGAAGGAAAGGACGATGCCTCTTGCCCTATCCCCCTTGATGAACTCAAACCTGTGTTTGAGGAGAGGTGGACTAAGGTCGAGGGTGCGTTCCGAGGGCTTGGGCAGTTCAAGTCTGCTGGAGGAGCCGAGAATAAATGCTTTGAGGAGCTATTTGGTCCGGAGGAGGTGATGGATCACCTCCTGGCCATCGGGAATAAATCTGCGCCAGGGCCCGATAGGCTAACGAAGTCCGACCTCCTTGAATGGGATCCCACCTGTGAGAAACTTTGCTTACTGTTCAACGGCTGGTTGACTGTTGGGTACGTCCCCAACGCCGTCAAACTCGCTAGAACAGTACTACTGCCCAAGTCCTCCGACCCTGACGCAGTATCAGACCCGGGGAACTGGAGACCAATTACGATTGGCTCCATATTGCTCCGCCTCTACTCCAAGCTGCTACACGGACGGCTTAAAGAGGCGTGTCTGATAAATACAAGACAGAGAGGCTTCATAAGTGCTCCCGGGTGTTCAGAGAACCTTCACATTCTCCAGAGCCTGGTTAAGAGTTTCAACCGTGAGAGGAAGACACTAGCGGTAGTGTTTATTGATATAGCGAAGGCTTTTGATACCATTGCACATGAACACCTCTTCGAGGTGCTGCATCACCGAGGGCTAGACGTGCATTTGGTGGAGGCCCTGCGTCAGTCGTACGCAGATACGAGCAGACGTATTTCGCTACGGGGGAAACTCTCTGAGCCCATCGCCACGACACGGGGCGTTCGCCAGGGCGATCCGTTGTCACCTCTGCTCTTTAATCTGGCAATTGACCCCCTGATCTGTGCCCTGGAGATGGCCGGGCGTGGGGTGGAAATCGCTGGCGTAAGCTTGACTTCACTTGCGTTTGCTGATGACCTAGTCATTGTCTGACTCGTGGGACAACATGGCCCACAACCTACAGATCCTGCAGTTGTTTTGTGAGTTGACTGGTCTGAAGGTACAGCCTAAGAAATGCCAAGGGTTCCTAATGACTCCAGGCCACAGGAGATCTGCAGCAATGCAGGTTAATGATTGTAGGCCATGGCCCGTGTGTGGCGACCAAGTGACCATGGTGTCGGTTGGAAGTACTGCAAAGTACTTGGGAGTGGAACTAGGGCCCGGTAAAGGCATTGTAAAGCCCGGAATGAAAGCCAAGATTTCAGAGTGGCTGCAGCGAGTGGGGGAGGCTCCACTTGAGCCGTCTCAGAAGGTCTGGCTTTTGATGCGATACGTTATTCCTAGACTTACCTACCAACTCGACCACTGCAATTTTGGGACTGTACTCCTGGCTGAGATGGATCGTTTGATCCGGGTGAGCGTCAAACAGTGGTTGGATCTGCCGCAGTCCACCTGCAATGGGCTACTATACTCAAGGTGTAGAGATGGTGGCCTAGGTTTACAGAAGCTGGCCGTGAAAATCCCTACTGCGCAGTGTAAAAGGATACTTGGACTGTTGCAGTCGGAGGACACTGTCACTAGGCAAGTTGCATGGAATATGATCGGCTATGAGGGCTTCATAGACCGATGGTCAGCTGCAGGTGGGCACAGGATGGAAGCCCCCATTCTGAGACAGTATCCCGACCCAATTGACGACTCTCCCAGTGGTGAATCCATTTCGAACACCACCCCTCCAACAGTAACGAAAGTTCAATGGAGGGTTCCCTGCGACTGGCGGGAAGATGAGTTCAGGGACTGGACGGTGCAGGAGGTTCAAGGCGCTGGCATTTCCGGCTTCAGGGGATCCAGGGAAGCGAATGCATGGTTGCAGCCCGCGGGTAAGCCACGCAAGTGGCTTGGGAGTGCACTCCAGCTTCGCGCCCAGGTATACCCAACTCGTGAGTTCTTCGCGAGGGGGCTAGGAAAAAGCAACGCCACCTGCCAAGCCTGTCATGCTAGACTGGAGTCCTGTTCTCATATACTTGGGTCGTGCTGCTCTGTACGGGGACAGAGGCATGCCCACCACAACTGGGTGCGGGACCGACTCGCCAAGCTGGGGGCAGACCTTGGCTGGCGGGTACACTCGGAAAGGTCTTTTAGCCTCCGGACGGGCGATGAGACCTGACCTTGTGTTCTGCAAAGGAGGTACTGCCCTGGTAGTTGATGTGACAGTGAGGTATGAGGTCAGGGACGATTCGCTGTCGGTCGCCAGTCGGGCCAAAGCGAATAAGTACATCTCGGCCGCCCAGGCAGTGCGGACTGACCTGGATGTGCGCAACGTAGTCACATTTGGCTTCGTGATTAGAGCAAGGGGTCGATGGTTGTCTGCCAACTATAAACTCCTAAAAAGACTTGGGTGCGGAAAAGCTCGGTGCAGGGCGGTGGCGACAAGGCTGTGTGAGGGGACACTCTCCCAGGTCCCACGTCCCACCAGCCCTAACTCTGGCCAAGACTCCCCGGTATAGCCCCTATGGGGTTACAGGGAGATGAAACGGAAGGACAAGCGGACAAGCCAAGGTAACTCCCCGATGATTCTGTGGCCTCCCGGGGTTGGGGCGTGGCTGGTGGTTGGGTGGTCAGTAAATCAGTTCTTGTTCATGCCGTCCGACGACCAAAGCTGTCTCAACATCCCATCATGAGGGGGGATGGCTGGCCTGCACTGACATGTTGGTGCGGATTGGCTGTTCCTTCTCTCGAGATAGATGTTGTTGTAGCCTACAGTGGGCAGTGCTTCGACTTGGCCAGCTTCCCTCGCGGTCCGCGCGCGGGATCACGCGACTTTAATATGTATTTTTCCAGTGAGACGCTGCAACAACCCAAACAACCGGCAGATGTCTCAAGTGAGCAGGGAGTCTCGTAAAAAGAAATGGAGCCTGGAAAACCCTACACAGACTTCACTACAGACTTTAGCAGACTGGTTTAGAAATAATTGAATAGCCAGAAATATGCCTGCCCTGCCCTAATAAAAAAATATTTGATTAACTGCGAGTGCATCCCGTTTGCAGCCATAGAAGAAACGCAGGACAAATTAAACATTCTAGTTTTCAGAAGAGTGCAACGATGATGACAAAATATAGAGCATATTAACCTCCGTTGCTCAGCCAAATGCCTTCCTGTTACGTCCTGTTATCACGGAGTTACAGGCGATAAATGATTTTTGATGGTCACAAGTTTACTTCATTAGCGTTTATTTTTTTGATTATTAAAGAGTGTTTTTCATTTAAAGGCTTGACTTCATGCTTATTCAGTAGAGCATTTAGTGCTCCCCCCAGACGTTCACATTGCATGTTTGTTTGTAATGGATGCAACCGCAAGATACGCTTGTCATAGGCGCCGATACCGTGGGTGCTCCGTCGCTCGAGCCTCCACGTGTGCCAGCTTACAGTCCCGGCTAAATTTACATTAATTTAAAATCAAACATCGCAGTTAATGTTAAATTCAGCTTCTCTCATAATGTGATTGGCTATGTTGCTGTCAATCCCCTACTCCATATAACCACCAATGAGAGCGTCTCTCGTATGTCTTCCCACCTGAAGAATTAACGCAAGGCTTTGTCGGGTCTTCAGCCCCGAATGTTTAAAATATATATAGCCCTGAATATCATTTTAAAAGTAGTCTGACAAAGCTTATTGTTTTGTGACACAGCTAAACACTGGTACCTCATAGAACGTCTATAACATAGCCTAGGTGGTCACAACTCACAAAAGTAAAGCAAATAGAAAGAAGTGCACTGACAACTGTAGCAGCCCAAGATGAAGTGCAACCACTTGTTTCAGACAACCTGGGTGTTGCCTACGTTATTAATTGATGGTAGCCTACAATAGCTACTTGTATTGCGTAACATATTAGTTGGCTCAAAGAGTAGGGAATCAGGCTGGAGAGAGTCACGCGTGTGTTACTTTTGCGGGATCGAATCCAGTTTAATGCTAGTTTTCAAAACATAACAGAGCCTGGTGAAGAGTTGCAACAGAGAAAGGAGAACACTACATGGGTTGGACATAATTTGGCAGCAGGAATGTTTTTTGGTAATGATATTCTCCAGATTGGTCAGAGGAACAAAACATCACACCAAGCCTCTAATTTCTGGATAACTTTGGGCGGTCAGAGAAACATCACATGTCCAGCTTCTCATTTTGTCCTCACTGACTGTTACTTCTGTGATTGTTCTGTTTCAATAAGGCACAGTCATCAGCTAGTCCAAGCTGTTTATGCCTTGAATGAATAACCAATATTTGGGCCTAGCACAATGTGGAGGGTTATCTTAGATGCTTCTTTACTTTGTGGTAATGTCAAACAATTGTGGAAATCAGAAGATTCTTTATTTATTACACTGCATGAAAAGTGTGATTTCCGTCAGTATGCGGCACTGTAGATTGTCGTGGAAGTTCAGTTTTATGGCTGTTCGCGACAGTTTTCAAGCAACGCCGAAAACTGCCATGAATTGTCAGAAATTGACGTGGGCCTTGCTTGGTTGTCGTCCGCCCATGACCCCCCTCCTCCTAATTCTAGGGGAGGCTTTAACATGTAAATGAAAATGCTGTGAGCTATACAAATGCAAATCAGGGTAGCAGGGGGAGTGAACTGTGCATGCTGGCATGACTGTGGCCTTTGGTCTTGCTTAAACAGTGGATGTGTTAACCACACAACTCCCAGTAATACGCTCAACAGGCAGAAATGATGGGTATGACATGTCTTTTTCCTGCAAGCTCCAATAATGTAACCTAACTTAAAACAGTCGATAGACTCAAGTTTAGATTCGGATTTTCCCTTCACACCAACACAATGAGAATGTCAGAGGCAAATATATAAATGATTGTCTTATCTTCATTCAACAAAAATATCTGCAGAACTGCATATATATATTTCTTTTTTATATACATATGGGGTGGTGGTAGTGTAGCGGTTAAGGAACTGGGCTAGCGTGCAGTAGTCTGAAAGTTGTCGGTTCAATTCCCGGCTTCCACCGTTGAGCAAGGCACTTAACCCCAACTTGCTCCGGGGACAATGTAATCCCTTGTAATATAGTTGACATATATGTAAGTCGCTTTGGCTAAAAATGCATCAGCCAAATGTAATGTAATATATATATTTCCCCGGTAGTAGACTATTTCCCCGGTAGTAGACTATTTACACAGTCCAAAACATTCTCAGTCTATACGCCACAGCAGAGAGAACTTAACTTCAACCGTTACGCCCCCACGCCAGCAGGGGAGACACTTCCTCTACTGAGCAGTGGAAGACCCGCCTGTCGCGCTTCCACCAGAACAGCTGATAGGATAACAGTCAGTGTGCGGCGGCAAATTCAGAACAGAAAGGCTAGCCTACAGTTTGATTAGGCTACTACTTCACGTTACTTGGCTGTATGTGGATGTTAATCATAAACAATGCGCCCGCGATAGTCGGTGCTCATTCCTTCTAGAAGAAGGGGGATTAATGGGGCCGTGACCTCCTCTTTGCTCAGAGCTGTCTGCAAGTCATTCAAGCAATTCAGTAAACTCCAGGTTGCTGTCCATAGAGGACCGGTTGGCAAAGACGGGTGCACAATCCCAAGCTTGCGGTAAGAATATGTTCGATGACTGCTGGCTAAGCTAAAAGTAGCCTAGCCTAAAACCAAAGCTAAGAGTAGCCTAGTAGCCTTGCAAAAGAACAAGTGAGCAGAACCAGTGTACGTTGCTTTATTAAAGTATATTTTTTTTTATTTTTTGAGTCGATCGAGAAGAAAGAGGGTAAGACTTTTTGTTCGGTGACTATTTTCCAGGTGCATTGATAGATGTGTCGTGTCCATACGCAGTGCATCGCACAGTACTGATTGTCTTTATTAATTGTTTTTTACAGCTGCTGGAATCAAGACAGAGTGTGACTTTGGAAGTCTGCCACCTTAGACCTGATGTCTGATGAAGACGGCGTTGTTGGCTGGATGTCTGAATGGATTGTACGATCGCCGTCCTTTCGTAGCCCGGAGCTCTCTGAACTCTGTGCCATGCTGCAGTCCCGGTTAGAGGTGACTCCGAAGTACAGAGCCATGCACCATAGGTGTCTGCAAAACGGGCCTGCCTCAGAAAGAACCGCCAGTTACAGCCCCGAGGCGGCCAGTTCACGGAGTTGTAGCTTTTGGGCTGCTCGTGAGCTACCCATATGTTGTGTGGGCAGATCCTCGCTTTGCACATGTGTGTTTGTTTAATGAAGCTCTTTCTTTGCATAAACGTGTTCCTGGCAAATGTTCCTTTCCTCTATAAATTCATTCATGTCCTTGATGGTAATAATAGTGTAGCATAGGATAACAATGACATGAATATACAGCATAATAACATATAAATACATTATTATTTTATTATTGGGGTTTAGATTTATTATGAGCCAGGGTGACAAATAGTGACAGATCTGCCAACCAATCACGAGTGATTTTTCTTGTTTGAAAGTAGTGGTTTCATCCAATACTGAGTAAGGATATTCAAGCCAGGCCTGGCGCGGTTTCGCTGCATTCATATGCTAATTAGAGCCATTAACACTCTGCGCTAACGCTGGCAAGGTCCCAGGGGAACTGGCGTGGCAGGCGGCCACTGGCCCCTCCCTCTAGGAAGGACGAGCGAATGTTGGGCGGTTCAAAGAGCTTCCTCCGGTTCTTGTTCAACTCTGCAAAACACACATTCACACACACACACACACAACGTAAATACCTCTCATAGGCACACTGTTTGTGAAGCACTACATAAAGAGGTTCATAAAGCACTACATAAAGAGGTGATGATTGACCCCCTGATCTGTGCCCTGGAGAAGGCTGGACATGGGGTGGAAATCGCGGACGTGAGCCTGACTTCACTTGCGTTCGCTGATGACCTTGTCATCGTCAATGACTCATGGGAGTTTGTACAGCACTTTGGTCAACTGTTGTTGTTTTTAAAGGGCTTTATAATAATAAACCTGAAACAACATGGCCCACAACTTGCAGATCCTCCAGTTGCTTTGTGAGTTGACTGGTTTAAGGGTGCAACCTAAGAAATGCCAGGGATTCCTAATGACACCAGGCCATAGGAGATCTGGAGCGATGCGGGTCAATGACTGTAGGCCATGGCCCATTGGAGGCGACCAAGTGATGATGGTGTCGGTTGGAAGTACTGCAAGGTACTTGGGTGTTCAGTTAGAACCCATCAAGGGCATTGCCAAGTCCAGTTTAAAGCAAAAGATCAGTGAGTGGCTATGGAGAATGGAGGAGTCCCCATCGGTGCCATCTCAGAAAGTGTGGATGATGATAAGGTATGTCATCCCGAGGCTGACCAACCAGCTTGACCACTGCAATTTTGGAAATGCATTACTGGCTGAAATGGATAAGCACATCAGGGTGAGTGTCAGACAATGTTTGGGTTTGCTGCAGTCCACTTGCAATGACCTGCTATACTCAAGGTGCAGAGATCCGCTATCCGTGACTATTCCCGGCTAAGAGAGTGTAGCTGATGTTGTGAGCTTGCACTTGCATTTGCAGATGACCTTGTCATCAGCAACTCATGGGATAACATGGCCCACAACCAACAGTGGTTTTGTGAGTTGACTGGTTTAAGGGTGCAGCTGAAGGAGTGCCAGGGATTCCTAATGACACCAGGCCACAGGAGATCTGCTGACATGCGGGTCAACGATTGTGTGCCATGGCCCAAGCGACCAAGTGACCATGGTGTCAGTTGGGTGTACAACTAGGACCCAAAGACATTGTCAAATCTGACCTAAGGAGCCGGGTCAGTGAGTGGTTGCAAAGAGGGTGTCACCATATCAACATTTCAGAATACGATTATCATGACAAAATACATATAATGATATTATCGTGATATCAATAGCAATCATTATAAAATAAAGCAATCACTTAAAGTAGGCCTAGATTATATATTCATTTTCTTTATTTTTTCTCTCTTCAAAAACATACCATTCATGCCTACAACTCCCACTTTCTCTCATAAAACAAAATGCCCAAACCAGGTTAACAACATTAAAATGCTATTTTCGACTGATAAGACAAATTTAATTTTAAAATTGAACTATATCACTGTATTTATGAATACCTGTAGTTTCATTGTTTCTAGACATAATTCTAATTGCACATAGGCTATCTGAAATTGCATTTTCAGGAGACTCGCCATAACTTATGATGTTAGCTATTGTTAAAACAAAATATGACCGCCGCCCAGTCCAGCACATTTTTTCCACAAAAAGAAATCACGCTGAAAGGCCTATATGATTCTAACTGTCTCACTAAATTGCATTATCCACACTCAAGTACCAAAACATGATTAGTTTATAGATTTCACATGTAAAATTAATTTTATACAACCCCACCTCCATCTTGCCTGTTCATAATTCTGAGAAATTCTTGATTGTTTGTGTTATGTTTATGTTATGTGTGTGGGTGTGTGTGTGTGTGAGTGTGTGTGTGTGTGTGTGCGTGCTTGTGTGTGTGCCTGCGTATGTGCCTGTGCATGCAAGCGTACATATGTCTACTGTGTGAGTATGTGTCATACGTATGATTACTGTGAATGTATGTGTGTGTGTGTGTGTATCTGTTTGTGCACATGTGTGCACATGAAATGGGTTAACATGACCCCTGGAGGCAAACATACGGAAAAAAATGGTCATCCTAGGCCCTACAGTTCTCAAGATATTCACAGAGAACTGTGTCTGCCCTACCCTCCTTTCGGGGGGTCCAGTCCAGCGGGGGGGCTACAGATCAAAACGAAAAATGACGGTTCCATGCTATCCATGTGGGGGTACATGCCCACCAAGTTTTGTGTACCCCAGTCTTTCAGTATCCCGGGAATCCTTGTTGGTGTACGTCACTAAATGTACACATAAATTATTTTATTGTAAGGCCCCCCATGAACGAAAGTACACAAAACTTGGCATGCATTCGGAGGGTGTCATAATGATCCTACACTTTTAATTTCGTGCAGTTTTGACCTTGTCAGCCAGAGATATTGTGATGAAAACACCTAATTTTTTGCTTTTTAATTTTTAACTAGGTGGCGCTATACATGAAATAAGTGGTAATGGGATGGGTTGACATGCCCCATTAAGACCAACATACATAAAAAAGGTGGACCTCCTAGGCCCTACGTTTCTCGAGATATTCACAGAAAACTGTCTCCGGCCACCTACAGGCCAGTTGGTGTATAGTAACATAAATTAATTTATTGTGTGGCCCCCCATGAACGGAATTCCACAAAATTTGGCGTGCATACAGAGGGTGTCATAATGATCCTACACTTCCAATTTCGTGCAGTTTTGACTATGTTAGGTCACAGATACCTTCAATTACAACACCTCATTTTTACTTTTTTGTGTTTAACTAGGTGGCGCTATACATGAAATGAGTGGTTATGGAATGGGTTGACATGGCCCCTTGAGATCAACATACAAAAAAGAAAAAATGGTCCTCCTAAACCCTACGGTTCTCGAGATATTCACAGAAAACTGTGTCTGCCCTACCCTCCTTTCGGGGGGTGCAGTCCAGCGGGGGGACTACAGATCAAAACGAAAAACGATGGTTCCATGCTATCCATGTGGGGTTACATGCCCACCAAGTTTCGTGTACCCCGGTCTTTCAGTGTCCCGGGACTCATTGACGGAAATTTGGGCATGCGAAAAAGAAAAAGAAAAAAAAAAAGAAAAAAATCTGACTAAACCTATATGGTTGCACACACTGCCAGTTCATGGACAAATGCAAGTAGCCTACGTTATCTCCTGTCAGAGCAGCTTAATTAGCGATAACGTGCCGTGTGCCGTGATAAGCAAACTTTTAGCATGATCTTCAAATTCATTTTTATGCTATAGGGCAGAGGTTCCCAAACTTGAGACTGCTGAGGCCCACTTTCAATTCTGAAAATGTTCTGAGGCCCACCCAAACATTTTATTCACAACTCGAGACTGAGATACTTATTAATTTAATGTAATTCGAACAGCAGCTCTCACAAGCTTAAAACATAGCAAAAATCATAACACCACAGGCCTAAATTGTTATATGAGGTGTGCACCATACACATTAAACATACATTTAAAATACACATAAATCAGGGTGTAACAGACAGCTCTCACAAGCTGAAAACACATAGGCAAACATAGGCCTAAAGACCAGAAAATGCTTAAATTCCATAACTTTATAACTCCATAACATAGGTCCATAACTTATTATTAGAGGTGTTCAACATACACACATATTTTAGTTTTCGGGTATGAATGGACACTATACATAACTTTTAACATTTAAAAAACTTAAATGCACTGCCAATCATGTTAGGTAACAGCAGTGTTCGAATTACCCCGTCGTTTCCGGGGGGCCCACTTGGGGGGGGGGATGAAATCTATGACATTATGAAATTCAGCCTAATAACAAAGGCTACTGTCGATTCAACATCCAATAGATTATAATAAGCAGGGTAGCAAGTTTATTAAAATGAAATATATGACATTATGAAATTCAGCCTAATAACAAAGGCTATTGCCAAAAATGAATCTGAGCAGAGCTAATTGTCAAATATTTTACGTGCACAACTGAACATCGCACAACTGAAAAAACTGAAAGTTAACACAAAACAGCTGTCTTTATCACATCTCGGCTAAGCCTACTGGAGATAGTCCCAAAGTGGCCTATTGGTCTCTTTCTGGGCATTTTTTCCCCGTTTTCCACGCAGTTGATGGACAATGCCCAGCATTGAGCCATGCTTTCACGAATGGCTGGTTGAACTGGACCAGGGGAGGCGCATTGATGCTCAGAAAAAGAAGCGCATTTAAGCTGCGCTCCCTTAAACGACTTCTGGCTTTGTCATCAATGTCATTAAGCGCAGAGAATCCTCTCTCGCATTCTGCTGAAGTAGGCTAGGTAAAAACGTGTTGCCTGCGATGACGAGTTTCTTCAGGCAGGACCCTTCCCTTGCCCCTTGCATTTTAAAGTCCCGATACTCCTCGACATTCATTCCTTTTAACTTTTTCAACTGCTGCTAATTGCTCAATCGCTAACAACGCTCTAGCAAAATTAATAACAACTCGATTCAGAGGAGGGTGAGATCGGACAGGACAGGGGGCTATTATGCAGAGCAGTGCCCCTGCAGTCTGTGGGGGAAATACACATTGCAACCAACGGGGAAAATGTAGATTATCGTAGTTACGGGTTGGCAACTTGACAATGAATGAGTGGGCCCCCTCTGACAGTGATTTTGAGCAGAACTATAGTGCCCTGGCCAGAACTAAGGGGGCTGGGCACTACCGGGCCCTATGGTAATTCGAACACTGGGTAACAGTCACCTAACATAATGAGAAGGGTGATACTGATCCATAGCACCTGTCAAATTCTTGATGTCTGGCTAAATGGATGTCAGCTTTAAGCGGAGATCAGGCTCAACATTGTTTATTTCTATACTTTGTTTTTAATGCCACAAGCACTGAAAACCCAGTTTCACACAGATATGTTGTGGCAAAAGGCATCAGAAACATCAATGCCTTGTTTGACAGATCAGTGTATTCCGAGTGTGTATACATCCAGAAATGTGCTAAGTCCTTCTGTGTGAAGACAAGTTTTAAAGCAGTATCGCAAGATAACTCCACAAGGCTGTCTTGCTCCCTTGAACTCAGACCTGCGAGGGCACCCTCATCATGTGAGACAAATGGATTCTGTATCCAGCTATGTTGCTCGCTGAGCACAGGGAAGTATCCACGGAGCTGCGTCTTCAGCGACTGCTGATGCTGTCTGATGGAATCTGTCACAGAACTCGGAATCTGCCGTTCCTCTTTGTTGAGGAATTCGCACAGATTGTCAAATGACTCAAAATTGTGTTGACTGACTCTTTTGTCCCACAGTTCCAGCTTTCTGATTGTGCCCTCGATCTTACTGTGGACATGAAATGTGGTCACAGCTTTCCCTTGAAGAGATAGATTGAGTCCGTTTAAGTAGCCGAATATGTCCGCCAAATATGCCAAATTGCAGAGCCACTCGAAGTCACAGAATCGGTTGGACAACTCAAACCGGGAGTCAACGAAAAACATCCTGAGTTCGTCTCATAGTTCAACAAGTCGAGTAAGCACCTTGCCACGCGAAAGCCACCGGACTTCGGTATGCAGAAGAAGCTGTCGGTGTTCGCTACCCATCTCTGCACACAATATAGAAAACAGACGTGACTGCAGTGGATGACTTTTTATGAAATTGACAGTTTTCACTGCTTCATCTAAAACGGTCTTCAACTCTGCAGGCATCATTTTTGTCGCTAATGCCTCTCTGTGTAGGCAGCAATGGACAGCTGTGGCCTGCGAAGCTACGTCTTTGACCCTTCTCACAACTCCGTTGAGTCTCCCCACCATGGCCTGAGCTCCGTCAGTGCTTATTCCCACACACTTGGTCCAGTCTATTTCATTGGAAACCACAAATTCATTCAGCGTTTCAAAAATGGTTTCTGCTGTAGTACGTGCAGGTAGAGGTTTGCAAAACAAAACATCTTCATGGATCTCTTCTTCAAAATCATATCTGACAAAACAGAGTAAATGGGCAAAGCTAACAATATCTGTGGACTCGTCAATCTGGAGAGCATAAAAACGACTTGCTCGTATTCTGCTTACAAGCTGCTTCAACACATCTGTCGCCATGTCATCGATACGTCGCTTTACTGTATTATCGGACAAAGAAATCAAATTAAGCGTTTTTGCTGCTTTCTCCCCAATCATCACTTCAACCATCTCTTTGGCAGCAGGTAGAATCAATTCCTCGCCGATTGTGTGTGGTTTTCCTTTCTTAGCAATTAGCTTTGCCACTCGGTAGGACACCTCCACGGCATTTTCACTACCAGTGAGACAAGAAGATTCAATTGCTCTCTTACGGTTCTGGTACTCTTTAAGTTTGTTTTGGAAAAAAACTCGAGGGTAGGAAGAATACTGTCCATGTTTGGTTTCCAAATGACGGCGTAACTTACATGGTTTCAGAGCCTCATTTGACAGCACCTCTGAGCACAGTACACAGACAGGCAGAGGATCGTGTTCAGGTCCCACACTTGTGAATCCTAATGACAGGTAGTCATCGGAGTACTTCCTACGAGTCCTTTTCTTCAAAGGTTCATCGCTGTGAGCTTCTGATTTGCTTGAAACATTCACTTTAGGCCCATTTTTTCCACCTGACAACCACCGCTCCATTATTCACATTAATGTGTCTTATGCTGCTGGACATTTAGTTGCTTGGAAACACAAACAATGTATCGGAAAGTTACCTATCCGCTCGTGCCCTACTTCTGCCCGAACATGTGCCAGTGCCACCTATGAATAGGCCTACAAACAACAACCAAGACTTCGGATTCCTCAACAAACGCAAGCACCCATCCTATAAGGGTAGCCTATCTAAATTATATCCGTTCCAAAAATAACATTGTACAGTGACTGTGTGTGAGCTGTAAATCGCGTTGTTGATCCGCGAAACTGAGCGAAATGTGCTAACGTTAGGCTACTCTGCCTTCAGTTAGCAGAAAAAGTTGCCAACACACAACAATCACATACATGCTACCCTAGGTTTATTGTAATGACAATGTAAGTGCACTATAGTAGCCTACTAATACAACCTCAAATAATAAAGGCACCTTTCACAATCAAGACCTTCCTCAAGACAGTAAATATGCCACAGCGGGCTAATAGATCTAACGTTAAAACCATATCCTACCTTTGGTGGTTCCGTTGTCAGCACTAGCTGTTTTCTGTTTTTTTCTGTTAACAATGTTAGTGTGTGATCCCCCATTGGTTTCAAATCTTGTAGTGTGTACATGTTTCCGATCAAAGAGAAGATCATCAGTTGAGACTATTTTTATGTGTGTGATGCCACCCGATTTTAAAATCCTGTAGCTATAGGCTAGTTGAGACCGACATAACCGTTGGCGTGCCGTGAGTGGGCGGAAATAGTTTGGTAATGGTAGCCTATGGTGTGTGCTCATGAGCACTGTAAATAAAAATCTAATATTTTAGGTTTAGGTTAAGGTAGCAAAAACTTTAGAATCTGGAAGCACCTTTACAGCGAAATTACAGGATTTTCTTTGAAATAGAGAATAGTGAATTGTGTTTTCATGTCATAGCCTACATTATTTTCTCTCTCTATTTACGAAATTACGAGGCTCTCGCGGCCCACCTGCAATACCTTGGCGGCCGCCGCCCACACTTTGGGAATCACTGCTATAGGGTATGTGCATCATGCGAATGAAAGATGGAAAACGTGTCAGTAGTTCGCAACACACGGTGAGACAACAGAAAAGTTCACATTAAGCCTACAACTTTGCATAACATTTTCAATAGGCCAGTTAGCATGTTAGCCAGCTTTTTGTTGCTTCCTCAGTCTTTGTACATTTTAGCATATAGGTAAAGCTGCCGAAGCTGAACATTATCCAAAACTCCATTTCTCAGACGAGTGTCAATTAGAGAGCTTGCATGCTACCACTCCTTCCTTCTCAAATGCATTGAAAAGGCTGTTTACACAATTTCACAAATAATCACAGGGACCGAAACATACCTAACATGCTTGTTCAGGGTTTATCACATACTTTAACTTTGCCCCGCTGTCTTGCCGTTTTAATATTTTCCCGTAGAATATGCCATATTAATACTCTCATAACATTAACCCTGCCATTAGGCTTGTCTCTGTTACCCTGTTGCTACCCCTTGCCCTTCCAGCGAATCAGATGTCTTCA
This sequence comes from Alosa pseudoharengus, assembly GCF_046254945.1. Classification (NCBI taxonomy): domain Eukaryota; kingdom Metazoa; phylum Chordata; class Actinopteri; order Clupeiformes; family Clupeidae; genus Alosa; species Alosa pseudoharengus. The sequence continues at coordinate 3,289,082 of NW_027468657.1, forward strand.
AATCATCGTTTTGCTTGCTTGAAGGCGAACTTAGAGTGATGTTAAACTATTTAAGTTAGCGCCGTGGTTGCCGTGAAAGCACGATTCATAGGTGCTTGCATAGTGTTCAGCTGTATGTGCACACCTGCCTACCATCAGGCTACTCAGCTACGAGTAGAGATAATTTCCCCAATTTGTATATTCACTCCTACCATAACTTACAAACTCTGAACTGTAGACCATAAACTGCCTATTTATACGTTTCTGTGAAATAACCAAATGTGTTTGTTCAACTTTATGAAGCAGAATTACTACTGTGCTCCTTCGAACGCAACACATTTTTGTTTGCGCAGAAGAGAGAATGACAGCAATATACCTGTAGGCTGTTAGGTATGAATAAAGTAGGCTACATTGCTATACTACTGCAACCCAACATTAATGGGGAGGAATGTTGTCATTTTCACGTATTTTGGGTGAAAAAACCCAGACAATATCCCTTATTTTCAATTTTTAATGTTGAAAGCTCTGGAACAAAAGATAACGTAGTATGGCGGCAGAAATCACAATCGCCCTAGAATCTTAGTGCCTAGATGACCCTCAGTCTCCACTGAGTCTCTACGAGAGCCACAGCGCGAGGCCTTTATTTTACTCTCTAGGCTACTCTGCAAGAAAGAAGGTAATGAGGAGTAAACATTGTGTGCAGAGGGGTAATTTTTTCTAGCTGCGGGGCAGAGCAGTAGAGACTGATAAAGGCTATTCTATCCACTGCATTCTCCATCATGCCTGTGTTATGGCCTAGGGGTAAGGCCACAACACAAGAGGGAGTCGAGAGGTTGGATCTTTAACTATAATATGGATTTATTAACCAAATAACAAACAAACAGTGTGAGGTGGGTCAAAGGCAGTCATCAGTAATGTATGGATGTTGTGTGTTAGCAATGTGTCTGAGTGCCCTCCTAATGGGAGAGGAAGCAGTTGACTCCAGGTGCAGCACATCAGCTCGTTAAGTCCTGAGCACACCTGAAAACAAGTAGACAACAACAAGCAGAAGGCCTGACAAACCGTCACACCCGGCATCTTTTCAAGTTAAGCCTTCCTTACACTGACAGACTTTGGAAAGATTTGGAAACGATTTTTGAAAGACTACAGTCTCAGACCCTCTCACATCTAATAGCGGCCTTACATTCGGCGACTAAATTTCCAAAGTCCAAATTTCAAAAGTCCAAAGACAGAAATCATGGGAGTTGTACTGTACAATATGAAAACCAATAGTGACATCTCTCCAACACCAAACAGGAAGGGGCAAAGTAGGCGACAGCTGTAGCCTACATGATTATTTGTTATTCTTATAATATTTGTCATTTCTTATACATATTTAGTCGGCTCTTCCACGTGACAGAACAACTCTATATCGGTTAGGGATGTCACGCATGAAACAATGCTGCAGAAACACGAAAATACGACTTTGAGTTTAGTAGGCTATCATTTCAGTTCCTGTTTATCTATTGCATGATGGGTAATAATTTAAAGGAATCTAGTTGCAGTCTTGTAAATAGTGACCCTGCAAGATCCCTAGTCATTGCAAAATCATAGTCTGTGACTTAAAACTCTACTACTTGTCTTTAGATGTGAGACGGTCTGAGACTGTAGTCTTTCAAAAATCTTTTCCAAAGTCTGTCAGTGTAAGGAGGGCTTAAAGACAAGTAGTAGAGTTGTAAGTCACAGGCTATGATTTTGCAATGACTGGGGATCTTGCAGGGTCACTATTGCCCTTTCCTTTTTTATTTTCCATGCGATGGCCGCAGGTCAGATGTTTGGCCATGTGCTGATATGGCCTCCCGCAGAGTGGGCACTTGCTGAAATCACAAAACAAAATTCAGGTCTGCTGCAAACATTTATTTTTTGTAAGGGTATATATAAAGGCTTATAGGCCTACATAATATTGATAATTTAAATGTAAAAATCACATATTATATTTAAGAGGTTTACCCTTGCAAAAACGGTCCGTTTGTTTCAAATGAGTAGCCCTCCATATGATTTCAGGTCATTCAAAACGAATCAGAAAAGTCGAGTCAGGACCAATCATCAAAATTTCGGTGTCCACCACTCTAGTTCATCCAAAACAAACCAGAAGAGGGACTCAAAGTGCTAAATACCGGAATTTTCCTTTAAAGTTCCAAATCCAAAAGGTTTTACGAATTGATGTTTTTACAATTCCCAATGCCTTGAATTATTAAACTTGAGGGGTCACTGTGGTGTACATCTTTGTAGTGTTTGGCCATGGGGTATTCACCCTAATTGCATATTTGTGTTCATAAAAGCGCTCTTAGTTTTCTTTTAGTTCTGTCCACATAAAAACATCCACATGAGCAGTTGAGGCGATACACCACATATTCAGAATTGCAATTGATGAGCCCATTGGTCTTATATTCTTTCTGGGTTCTGTCGTGGAAAAACCGGTCCACTTCCGAATCCAATAAACATTTTATCACTTAACTATTTACTAATTAGCACTCTGGAGCAAGGCGTCCGAAGGAGACAATGCAGACAGGAGATCTCTGAAGACTGTCTGATAAATACAAGCAATGTGATGCCTTTAATGAGCACTTTATCTCAGTAGGTAATATCTCTGAGGCATCTGGTTCGTCACCTTCTGATCCAGTCTGTGACGGCCCTGTAGACCAAATTAATTCTAGGCCTGATAGGTTCTCCTTTAGACCATTCTTTGGTCCTGAAGTCCTAGAGGCTTTGTGTGCTTTAGATCCTAAGAAATCCACAGGTGCTGATAAATTGGATCCAAAATTATTACTTTTAGCTGCCCCTATTATTTGTGAAGCGATGACGCATATATTCAATCTCACTTTATTGACTAATAGTATCCCTACGGTGTGGAAAACAGCTTTCGTTCTTCCTTTGCACAAACGAGGTTCTGTAGAAGACTTGAATAATTACCGTCCTATCTCGAAACTTCCTTGTTTAGCAAAAGTTCTAGAGAAGCTGGTGAACAAACAGATAAAAGACTTTTTATCTACATTTAACATTTTAAATACATATCAGTCAGGTTACAGATCGGGACACAGCACTGTGTCAGCTACCGCTAAAGTTGTAAATGACATTGTTCACGCCTTAGATAATAAGATGGTCTGTGCTGCTCTTTTTATTGATCTATCAAAAACCTTTGATACTGTGGATCATAGGTTACTTCTAAAACGCCTTAAAATTATAGGTTTTGATGATCGGTCATGTAATTGGTTCAAAGACTATCTAACGGATAGAGTTCAAGCTGTGGTTGCGGATGGTCATCAATCACATTTCCTGAGTATTACTAAAGGTGTGTGTTATGACCAGGCGCACTGGCCACAACATAGAATGACAAAAAAATGTCAATTGGGCTCGTTTTGTCTAGGGGTTTATTTAAACAATGGGGTAAATTACAAAACAACAGAAAAAGGGAATTTAACTACAACAGAATAGGACCAACACAGGAAGACCAATAATAGGCGTGGTAGCAGAACACAAGTCTTCGTTGACTGCACGGCTGCACAGATATTTAAAGGGGTGGCTCTGCCCACTCCTAACAGGTTACACCTGCACACAATTAAGGAGACAGCAACAGTGAAGGAAACAGCACCACCAAAGGTAGTGGAGGGACGTAACAGTGTGCCACAGGGTTCTATTTTAGGTCCTATTTTATTTTCTCTTTTTATTAATGATTTTAGCTCTGGGATTGTTGAAAGTAAGATTCATGTATTCGCGGACGACACTATCATCTATTCAATTGCCCCTTCTGCTGAACTAGCTTTGGCAAGCCTGCAATCTGATTTTAATGTTATCGAACATGCGTCTATTGACCTTAAACTATTACTTAATCCTAAAAATCCAAAGTATATGTTGTTATCAAGGTTGTCGTCTCCTCCTCCACCTGATAACGCTATTTTAACCTTAAACGGAACTTCGATTGAAAGAGTTTTAAATTATAAATATTTGGGCATTTGGATAGATAATGTGTTGTCTTTTAAGTATCACATCTCCAAATTAATAAGGAAACTGAAAGGTAAATTATCCTTTCTTTACCGGAATAGAGCTTGTTTTACTTTAAATTGTAGAAAACAACTTGTTCAGTCCACGTTCTTATCTGTTGTGGATTATGGCGATGTTATCTACATGCATGCTTCCTCTTCCGCACTGAAACCCCTCAATGCAATTTATCATTCTGCACTTCGCTTTATCACTGGTGTTGGGTTTAGAACTCATCACTGTGTTTTATATGAAAAGGGGCCGTATTCACAAAGCCTTTTATCTTACCACTAGGAGTACTCCTAAATCGCTCTAAAAGATTTTAGCTAGGAGTTTTCTCTTAAAAGTTATTCACAAGTAGTGCGAAGGACGGAAGATGATGAATAACTGAATAAAAAGGCCTAGCCTAAATGGATAAAATAGTAAGGCAAAACAAATAGCCTAGTAGCCTAATGAAACATAGGCCTACGGATTGATGCAGTAGGCTAGGCTATCTTTGCAACATTATTAAATTATTCTGTCACCATATGCCTACGTTTGCAAAGAGAACATTTTAATTTGATTCACAATGAAACGTATATTTAAATAATGTTGACAATGAGTAGTTTTGGTTGTTGTTGGTGGCGTTATAGCATCCCTTTTATGCCTACAATGCAAAAATGTTCCCTTGCGATTGGAAGCTCCTGTTGCGCATACCCATTTCAAAACATCGCAACGTGAAATGCCACAAAAAGCTGTTTGTAAATAGGTCTTAGTGAGTTAGGAGTCCTCTTGACTTCTTTTAGGCTGTCCCAGACATAGGTGCTACTTTTAGGTCTAAAATGCTTCGTGAATTACTTTTAGTGAAAAAAATTAGGAGTCCTAAAGTTAGGAGTGACACGCCCATTATTTCTAAATTCGCCACTTAGGAGCTACTTTTAGCCTTAAAATTCTTTGTGAATACGGCCCCTGAATGACGCCTTCACAGTGTTTGCATGAACCCCACTTACAGGTGCCCCTTAGCTCTTTCTATAGCCATGTTTTGTGTTTGGTTCCTGGCAAGTAGCTCCTTACGAGCTTGCCTTTTATGGATGGTGCCTTCTTTAACACAGTGATAGGTGGGTCCGCAAAAAGAAGCGGATCACTGTGAAATATTTCCCAATTGGATGTAATTATTTGTTTCATTTTTGAGAGAGATACTATATTGAGTAACAAAACATGGTCTAGAGTGGGTCTTAGCTCTGACAGTTTTTTTTCTTATTCTTCTTTAAAAGGTCAGAACGAGTGGCTTATTCTTCAGCCAAAAGAATTCCCACACGCTTTTCTAGCTGCGGGGCAGAGCAGTAGAGACTGATAAAGGCTGTTCTATCCACTGCATTCTCCATCATGTCCGGCATCTTTTCAAGTTAGCTTACAAAATCAAAAGTTGCTATGACATCAGCTCACTACACATATCAAGTAGCTTGCCCATCACTGCCTATCACTGATAACGAAGGTAAATTGCATTAGGCCTATAGCATAGTTGTAAATATGGCGACGGCAAAACGTTTTGTTTGCACTTGTGGTTAAAGTGAATCATTAACTATATAATAACCAAAGAAAGTAAAGGACCTCCATTCACCAAATAAAGGATGTGGTTGTGTTTCTACAATATGTTGGCACAAAATAACGTAATTTCAAGCAGTGACATTTGGTTTAATGCATGGGGTAATGTGACGTGCGTCAGACAAAAGATAGGCCTGTCCCTTTCAAAACACATTAAAATTGTGTGATTAGCAACCAGAAAAGAAGAAAAAATCCCGGGGTAAATACCCCCGGACCCCCATGGTATTATATGCGGACACGGACGGTACTAGCCCCTCTGCGGTCCTGGCCGACCCGTGGAGTATTAGGCCACAATCATCATGAATAGTCTACCTCGGAATTTCATACAGGATGGTACGGCGCCCTGGATAAAAAGGTACCTAGGTCCAGTGTCGGGGTCCGCACTGGTGCCGGTCGAGCCAGGACCCCAACCTTCGTGGCGCCCCCCATGACTGGGGCAGGGGACGACCAGCACCCCGCAGCTGCCACCCCCACCAAACCGATCACCTCGATGCGAGTCAAAGGGCTAGGTCAGCAGCCCGAGGCGGTGGTGGTGAAACTGCCTTTCCGTAGCCAGATTTGCAATCTGTGCTTTGTGGGGCTGAGGTCGTTGAGAGTGGCGCGGTGGCATGCCAAACGCAGACACCCCGGAAGGGGGTTTGTGGCCCACTGTCTTAGGTGCAAGGGCAGTTGGGTTACTGTTAGGGGGTGCAAATCCCATCTAGATGGTTGCAGGGAGGTCAGTGGTGACCTCCCGATGGGTTCGTCTCCCTCATCAAACAGGGCAGCCACTGGCCAGCTTTTCTTGACTCCAGCCAGGCGGCGGATCCAACCGAGCGCGAGGCTGATCCAGAGACCAAGTCCAACCTGGTCAGCGTATGAGCTTCAAGTACTGCGGGCGGCTCTTGCGAGATCACCGGGGAGGCTTCCGGCCACACCGGTACTTGCTAAGATGCTCCCCAGGAAGACGAAGCAGCATGTAGCGGCGATGAGGAGCGCCCTCATGCGACGGAGGACTATAAGTGACAGTAGCAGGGTGCCTGATCCAGCTGTCCTTCAGGATCTGGGCGTTCCTACTACCAGGGCCCCGTCAGTTCAGGGACTTGATAGGCGCCTTAGGTGGAAGGCGAGAGAACTGGCGGACAGACTGGGGGGGCAGGGGTGCCCTCTTAATAGTGCCCTCAAATTGGGTAGTATCAAAGCGCCCAATGCGAAGCAGGTGATAGAGGAAGTCACCAACCAGGTAATAAGGGAAATGGCTCCATCGGACACAGCTTCGAGGCAGGAAAACTCTGGTGGTATGCGTGTAACGCCAAGCCCCCTCCTAAAGAGATCCAAGTGTGCGGAGATGCGGGACTACGTGCGTAAAGTCAGACGACTTGCACAGGTGGACCCCTCTAAGCTCACTGATCTTTTGCTGGAGGGAAGGGACGATATCTCTTGCCCGGTCCCTCTTGATGAACTCAAACCTGTGTTTGAGGAGAGGTGGACTATGGTTGAGGTTGCGGTCCGTGGGCTTGGGCAGTTCAAGTCTGCTGGAGGACCCGAGAATAAGTGTTTCGAGGAGCTATTTGTCAAACTTGCTAGAACAGTACTACTGCCCAAGTCCTCCGACCCAGACGCAGTATCAGACCCGGGGAACTGGAGACCAATCACGATTGGCTCCATATTGCTCCGCCTCTACTCCAAGCTGCTGCACGGACGGCTTAAAGAGGCGTATCTGATCAACATGAGACAGAGGGGCTTCATAAGTGCTCCCGGGTGCTCAGAGAACCTTCACATTCTCCAGAGCCTGGTTAAGAGTTTCAACCGAGAGAGGAAGACACTAGCGGAAGTGTTTATCGATATAGCAAAGGCTTTTGATACCATAGCACATGAACATCTCTTTGAGGTGTTGCATCAACGGGGGCTGGATGTGCATATGGTGGAGGCCCTGCGGCAGTCCTACGCAGATACGAGCACTCGTATTTCGCTACGGGGGGAACTCTCTGAGCCTATTGCCACAACATGGGGCGTTCGCCAGGGCAACCTGTTGTCACCTCTGCTCTTCAATCTGGCAATTGACCCCCTGATCTGTGCCCTGGAGATGGCCGGGCGTGGGGTGGAAATCGCTGACGTGAGTCTGACTTCGCTTGCGCTTGTGTATCGACATTAAACTCAACAGTTTGAGAATGAAGTTAGTGGAGAGAGAACGACCGCTCGGGACGATTGAAAGGGAGGACGAATAACATTCCAGTTATCTTTGAGTGCAACAATGATTAGACATATCATGTGGACAAAACATAGAACATAGGGCCTACTAACCTCTTGCTCAGCCAATACTTTCCTGTTAGGTCCTTATCACGGAGCTACAGGTGATAAATGCGATGGTCAAAAGTAAACGAGGGTATTCCATCAACCTTGCTAATGAAGGTGGCACAACAGAAATAGCCTGGCTTGAACTAGCGTAGACTTTCACTTGGGGCTGAAGTTCCATTAACTAAAGTTAGCGGAGCCTCGTTTATTCAGCTTTAGGTCAGCTTCATCTCTGCTCGTGTACGAGGTAGAAAAGTAAACCAAAACAGTAGATTGACGAGAAGAGGATAAATGTAAAAATAAGTCAATACTAGACGATATGTTCAATTTGCAAGCGCCATCTACAGGATTTTCATCTAAAGTCGATGAAAATTTAACATCGAGAGAAAAAAATAGATACTGAATAATGGAAGCAGACATTTAAAACAACAATGGTTTGAAATCAATTGTGAGTTTGATTGTCTTCACTCTTGAACAAAACCAGTGAATGAATAAATAGTAGTAAACTCAAAAACAACTTACAAAAACATATGGCTATTCAAAACTATCTATACGTTCTTAGATTAAATGGGTTCACTCCAAATTTTGTTTAGGTGTAGGTGGTCATAAAATACATTATATCAACGTAATATAGCCTATTGTCTCCCATAAGTCCCAAAGTGTTTGAAATATTTATCTGAAATGCAATGGCTTTCAATTAGTTATTTAGGCCTAATATTTAATCTGTGTAACACACAGTCGATTTGACATTCATGAACAATCAGACACATGAAGCAGTTTTAATTATTAGCTGCCTACAGGCTACATAATTATCCTTTGGCTTGCATCAGATATAATATAGCCCACTGGCAAAGCATAAATTTACTGTCACTGAACTGAACAGCCTACCAAATGTGCATGACCATTTATCAACATTGGGCTACTCATTAAAGAGTATAACTAAAAATGCCATTTTCAAGGTGATAAGCTATGTAACCTAAATACTTCGTATGGGGAGCGAACTTGTGAACACGCAAGAATTATAATTCCTTTCCCATGCTGTCTCGCTACGTGTTACACCATCACAGAACATAAATGACACAGAGTAGCGAGATTCTTAGAACCATACACATGTCAAGTGAAAACATTAAGTCGCTAGCCTAGAAATTTAGACGCGCCCCTAGCGGCAGCAAATTACATTTGCTGCCAGGGCTAGTCTAGCAACTCGCCGTTGGCTTGTGAGCTCTAGAAATCGAAACTTAATCAGGCATTGAAATCGTGTATAGAGTCGTTTGGTGGGCTTAACATAATGATTGATGGCAAAGTTGCAACGGTTTGGCTTGAATTCCCTGCTACTTGAAAACAAATATCCTATTGCGTCCTATTGCGTGCAGAGGGAATTTGAAATACAACTGATTATCCCGCTCCTCGGACTGAGCACTGCGAACGGTGAGTGCCCAGACCCTACATTTTAATGTTGGTCTGGCTCGCCAGGCTATTAAGTCGCATAATCTTCATAAATTCATTGGAGCTAGTGAATGTGTAAATCCATACTTGGTGACACTGTCGGAAAAAACATTTTTAAAGGCCTATTCACACTAAGAGCGATAACCATAACGATAAAAGCGTTCACACTGAACAACGATAAACCAAGTCTCTCCTTGTGTTAATGAATGTGACAGTTAAAATTCAATGGGTTCTGATTGGCTATTAGCTTTTTGAAAATCGTTCTGAAAGTGATCTCCAACGGTATCATTCTTCATGTCGTTATCATTATAGTTTATGTGGAAACGTCATCATTCATATAAACGAGAACGTTATTTATTTATCGTTATCGTTCCTGGTGTCGATGGACCTTAATTCTATTTTTGAAGTTGTAAGCTACAGGTGACGAAAGCACAGGTTGACGGAACCATTTTTTTGGACTTTTTTTTCCGACTGATTGGTTTTTTTTTGCAACGCAGCTTAGCTTGAAAGTAAACCTGCTACAGACCAGGGGGGTATTCCATCAACCTCACTACTGAAGGCAGCGCTTAACAGAAATAGCCTGGCTTGAACTAGCGTAGACTTTCACTTGGGGCTGAAGCCGTTCCATTAACTCAAGTTAGCGGCATCTTGGCCTCGTTTATTCAAGCGAGGTTTAGTTCAGCTTCATCTCTGCTCGTGCACGAGGTAGAAAAGCACACCAAAACAGTAGATTGATGAAAAGGGGCCGATTCACGTGAATGACATATTTGGGTTCAAAACGGCGATATTTACTGAAAAGCGACTAGTTTGCAGGAGCGAGGGCGGCAGGGGGCTTTCCTTTTTAGCTCTTTTGCAGCGATTTTTGTGTGAGCATATCAGCTAACACCCCTGACCACTCGGTTTCACGTCTTTGTAAACGAAAGTTTAATGCGTTTTAGGAAGGATTGTTCCAGTGCACCTATGCAGCGTTCTGGAGGAGCGGACAGGACAGCAGCATGTGTCCAAATTTCAATCTTAAACGTTCTATTTAATCATAAACTATCTGAAAACAGGGCTTTAAGTGTAAAAATACCGAACCTGTCCTTTAAAAGACTACAATCTTTCAAGAATTTCCCCCAAATCTTGTCAAAGTTGTTTGGTGTAAGGTGGCCATTAGGAGTACTCCTAGTGGTAAGTTAAAAGGCTTTGTGAATACGGCCCCTGAACGCGTGGCTCATGTCTTGTAATTGCCAATTATCTAGAGCTGGGAACCGTGTGAGAGGCGGGCCCAGCAATTAAGCAATTTTAAGGAGTGATTATTAGCATCTGTCCTTTTCCTTGATAAATTCACTTCCTGTTTAGTGTACCTATACCCTGAAAGGCCTTATGCTGCTACGTGTGGGCTCTTTTAGCTGGTATATTTAGAAGAGGCACATTTCGCTCTGTTTTTTGACAGTCTGTTACCTTGAACCAAAGAGCACCCGAACCTTCTAAAAAAAAAATCCTGTGAATTAAGAGCACACCATAATCTTCAAATTAGATTAGTTCCAATCGGATTGAAATAAAAACGTCCATGGACAATCCCGAAAATGGCAACTACAGCAACAAATCATTTCATCTTTCTCTTGTTCTTTCTCTCCTGTATTTGCAATTGCAAACAGATGAAAAGAGTTTACAACAACATAAATGCAACTGCTACTTTGAATGCATCCATGATCATCATAGCCAAATGAAAATGTAGGCTAAAAGTAGGTTGCACTTTTGACGAGTTCTAGCGCATAGGCCTACTGTGACGTTGGCTGCCTAAACCTCCGTTTTCTGTCAGTTTACATGCAAACGTTCAACCAAAGTTTTCCAAAATCTCCACTCTTGCCAGAGTTTCAAAAGAATAGTTTTCAGAGGCTTCTCTCTGTTTGCATGTAAACGAAGGGCACAAACGAAGGAAAACGTCAGTTTGTCAAAAACAACCATGCATGTGTAAACGGGCTCTGGATGAATGCTCATACCACCACTTTAGTGCATTCTCGATGTTCACCACTTAATTGTATACTCTTATGTTTGATGACACCAAATTAGCAAGTTTTTCCTGACTGGGGAAAAGTTTTGTTTTCTTTTTTTCCAATTGGCAAACGGTTCCATGATAACCTGGCTCTGCCTTCCTACGTACTTCTGCTAAATTTTCCCTTCAGTGCGTTGTCTGGGTCTGCGGTATATTCGTGGGTTTTCTCCTGCAAAAACCTGCAGGTCCAATTAGCGAATAAAGGGAGTGGCTGAGAACGATGATGATGAGGTCGTGCGCTAGTTTGAGCCAGACATATGTCACGACCAAACGTTATCGATTGGTTATGGCAGATCCAGAGTGGCTCTGGGCAGATCCAATAATTTTAAACTTCAACAGAGTACTCGCCTTCAAGGAAGTTAACGCTTGGCAATGGAAAGTGGCCAGAGACTGTACATTATGAAATGTATGATAAAATGTACGAGAGTCTGGTAGGACAAGGCTAGTTCCATGACCCCTTATGCCGCAAAGTAGTCTAAAAAACAGAAGGCTAGTTATTGCCAGCTGTAGCTGTGGTTCCTGGCCCTTGGACTGTTCACTTGTAGGTTGTCAGGGTGTAGCGTGCACTGATGTGCACCGAGGCTGCTCGTTGTCGAGTGATATTTCATTTGGATCTCAGCCTACATATTCTGCAGATCATCACATCTTTAGCTTACTTGTTATTTTTCCGTTTTCAGATGGAAATCCAAACACATACCACACATCGCTTTCTGCCATTTCTGGATTGAGCTTTAGAAGTGACAAAAGCATTTTGTTTCAACAGCTTCCCTAAAGTTAGACAACACAAAAATTACTTCCCCAAAACACATTTGAATAGTAAATTAAAGCTTCGATTAGTATTTTTTCAATGTTATATTGATATTTGACTACCAAAAATAAAAATAATTTTGGTAGTCCTCAGAGTGTACAACTGTAGCTGCCTGACAGCTTGAGCTAGGTAGAACCGAGTTTTCGGGAGGTTTTTTATTTTGTTTTGACAGTACTTTTCCTCGAAACAGAGATCTATGAAATACTGCAGAAATTCTCCTTTAAATGGACTTCTTGGATTCAGCAAAATCATTGTACCTGCAAGTATTACATGATATTTTGCGAATTCTCCGTTTGCGTCTAAATGAAAGGCTCAAACTTAGGGAAATGTCTTCGTTTATAAAAAATACACATGCTCGTGTAAACGGGGTCTAAGCCAGCTCCAAAAGTCGCTAAATGACGTCACATGCTAATTTGCATATTGATTACGTCAGCACGTGCCCCCCTCCCCCCCCAAAAAACGTTGATGGCCCTTTAATTCTACTTAACCCCTGTTTGCTTTTCTCCTACTCATAGGCAACTTTAAGAGCCTAATTTCAATATATTTAATATGCTTGTATAAAAAGGTGGGTTGGGTATGTCACTAGACATTAAGAAAGCATGTTCATTTCAAATACTTATATCACTGACAACAGTAGTCCGGCCAGGATATTGTAATTTAAAAAGTGGAAGTTGCAGCCCTCAACTGATGTTGATGTTGTGTTTTGTCATGTCATGTTTGTTTTGACCTGATGCGCCACCCTCCACCTATCTACTAATAACGAAGGCAGTAGTGTTTCGGCATCCGGGTTGGCAACCTCGATTCAGGGGGAGGGAGAGGGGAAACACCGATTTACATTGGTTTGAAAGTGATTGCAGTATCAGTTTTGGCCACAATCTTACATATGGTTCCTTTAACAGCAATTGCAACCCCGTCCTGATTAATTTAATTTAAGAACGGCCAGTATGCATCACTAAATCCTGCTGGTGCAGGCTCTGCAAAAGCACATAATGTCTGCACTCTCTTTTTACCTGGATTTGAGGTCTGAGGTACAAACTGGCACACTTTAAAGTGTCTCCACATTACTTTTTTTTTTTTAATAAACCAAAGCAGTGAGTAAATTCATGTCCTTCAGTTTTTTTGCTTGGTTGTTTTGAGGGTATTAGTTTACCCTTTTTTTGGCAATGAACAACATCATAATTATGTTCGTGATTCCCCTTATTTCTGATTCGATCTAATTGTAGTCGTCTTTCTTTAGCAAAACTAAATGCCTTAGCCACCTCAACTTTATCGCTGTGCTTGCGTAGTAAATGTGTGTGTAAATTTTTGCACAATCTGCCCACAATATAAACAATGTTGTTTTTTATTGTAGCATCTTGTACCATGCTCTGTTTTTAAAACTGGGTCAACATATACAGATTCTTCAAATGACACTGAAATACACCCTTCATTGGTTGCATATGTTTGCATCACATCATCTTCATTGGTTTGAGACTTGCTTGTGCTCTGACTGGACGACTTGCTACAGCTCTGGGGCCGTATTCACAAAGAATTTTAAGGCTAAAAGTAGCTCCTAACTGACAAATTTAGGAGCAACTCCTAAAAATAATGGGCCTGTCACTCCTAACTTTAGGACTCCTAATTTTAGGAGTTGTCATTTTTCCTTACTAAGAGTAGGTCTGAAAGGCTTTGTGAATAACTTTTAAGAGAAAACTCCTAGCTAAAATCTTTTAGTGCGATTTAGGAGTACTCCTAGTGGTAAGATAAAAGGCTTTGTGAATACAGTATATGTCTGTGTCAGTACAGTATATATGAAGAAGTCAGTGTGTGGGCAAAGTGCATGAGTGTGATATGGACTGAGAAGTGAAATGCGTGGATGCAAAAACAAACAAACAAAGGAAAAACTAGGCCGTCCAACAAAGCCCACAAAGGCCCAAAAAACAGCAGCCCCACAGCTCCTGCAGCAGGGGAACACCCGTGCCCTTTATGCACAGGCCAGTTAGGTTACGACAGGTGCGCTGGCCACGCCCACGCCGCCAATGCCTGTAATAGATAGATAGATAGATACTTTATTGATCCCCAGGGGAAATTCAAGACATGACACAAAATTCAAGTAATGACACAAGACAACCAGCAGCAAGCAGACGGACCGAGCAGGGACGTCACAATATTCAGAAGAAAAAAAACAAACAAACAAAAACACATTACTAGCTTTCTTGCTAAATGAACTGTGTCTCCTGTGTGTTGAAACTTTGCAGAGAGGGACTTTCCAGGAAAAAAGGAAAATTCCAACACATTTAAACTTACGTCATGTTGTTACAGGGCATCAAGTGCTTTCATTTGGTCCACAAAAAAACATAAAAATCCATTCAGAAATATGGGAGCAAGCTCACCAGTTACATAAGCACCTACAAAACATAGCTAACAGGACAGACTCTATAAGCCATTTTGATGTTTTGTAGTCCTAAATATGTTAGCAACCTGAGGGGTATTTCACAAAAGCAGAATTAAGACATCCAAGATAAGTGATAAAACCAGGCTTGACAGTCTTGTCTGGTCATCCCTGTTCAACTTGTTTCACTAACGCCAATCGCCAGATGCAAGTTATTCAGGATACGTGCATGCTTTTGTTTCTCTTGCAAAGAACTCACGGTTGGAGTAAAAAAGTTGCGGAAAATAGCGTCATTCACACAAATTGAACAACCGCTTTTGATATTTTGAATGGGGAATCACGGCTATTTCTGTAACATAACAAGAGTAGGTGTGGCAGACCAACTGAATGCAAATTTACGTATGTACCCACGTGTGAGTGCTCCCTTGTCTCGGCACGCAACGTCATTAAGAAAGCGCTTGCCACTGGAAAGTTGCACACAGTATGACTATACATTTATATATCTTTATTTTGTCTTAAAACCAGAAAAATTGCCCCTCCACTTCCAATCAACTACTACAGTAGACTATTCATCAAACATTTAAAAAAAAAAAAAAAGCAAACAACAAGTATGTTATTAATTATAAGGCCACCATAATTTAAATGATAACCATATGGTATTGGGCAGACAATCTGTTGTGTTTTGCAAGTAAATTCATGTAGTGAATAGTATATAAATGTTAGCGTTAAATTCTGTCAGGAAGACTCAATGCATACGTCACTCATTCATTCATTACTTCCGACCAATCACCAGTCTGCATCAGCCTTTATAATCACTTTACTTTGGGTTCATGCGCTCCGGGGAATTTTGTTCTGACAGCCAGGTTTTTAACCCTTCTCAGGATCTGGCTCGCTCAGCCATCATCTTCTCCTCCCACTTCTATGTATTTCTGAAACATTCTGAAATGGACACCTCAGGTTCTTTCGTCATTATCAGAGATTCTAAAGTAAATAACTCTTCTGTCCCTATACTTCTATGATCAACTATCTTAAACTTCGCCCACACACTTCTCCTAATGCACCTCTTTCTTCTACCCACTGGGTTATCTATGTCTAAACAATGGTTCAGAATCCACTTGTCGACAGTGGTTGGTAGCTGCGGGCTGTCAACCTCCCAATATACTGGCCATTCCTTTCGCATCGGCGCTGCAACGTCAGCAGCCGTTCTAGGATTACCTGCATCCTCAATCAAGTTGCTCAGAAGATGGTATTCGTCGGCTTACGAGTCCTATATAAGACCTCAGGATCAAGCCCTTCTAGATGCGCAAATAGCTCTCGCAAGCGTCAAATAAGGTAAGCTACCTTTCAAAGGTCTGGTGGTGGTTATTCGGCTCAGCTAAAGCATTATATTAATTACGATGGACCCGAGCCACTCCTCCAGTCACTACGCACAGCCGGCAGAATAAAGTGTTAATACATTCTAGTCACTACGCACCGCCGCCCTTGGTCTAGCTTCTGCAAGCAAAACCTCGGGTAATCTCACGTCACAACAGTTAATTTCTTTTATCCTACCATCACCCCACTTCCCTCATCATATACATACGCAACTCGACTCGGCAGTCGACTCGAATCGCAATCATCAAATCACAATCATCAATCGTTATCGAACCGAGCTTACGAAAGCTCTGAGCTTGTGCAAGCTCATCGACTTCGCTGCAATCGCTGCAGACCATGCTGGTCATTTTCTTTTCACCAGAGTGTTCAAGCTTTCTATCTGTTTCTCTATACCTTTCTCTCTGAAGTTATTACCCATGGACAATGTCTATTTCATGTTTTCCTGTCTTGTTTAGCTAACGTTACCTATGCTGCTCATCTTATTTTGGGGGGCCTTTCCAAGAGCAAGGTGCAAAAGCATGGCCTCACTCTTCATCTTGCCCTTGGATCTGCTTTAGCTCCATTCCGTTGCATGACAGTCATCACATTTAGGGGTCATACTTAAATCGGATATAATCTATCATGGACACTACACCGTGCTGTTATTTTGGGTAAGTCAACATAATTAATTCATTAACCCATTTGCGCTGGATGCTGCATGACGCAACATTGACCCTCCCGCTGGATGCTGCGTAGCGCAACATTGACCCTCCCGCTGGATGCTGCTTAGCGCAGCATGCTTTTTATTTCATGTTTCTAGGTGCTACAGAGGCTTAGATATTAAATTTTGGTAGACGTTGACAATTTTTAGTATGTTTTCAGAAAACCCTCAGGAAATAAGGTTATTTAGTCTAGAATGCCATAGGATTCTATAGGCGTTTTTAGCAGGCATTTTAGGAGTAAATGGGTTAATCTAAACCTTGCTTTGTTTACATTTCTATCCTAATAGTAGACCTATACGTTGTGCTATTTAGCTTTCTTTAACATGGCTTTACCTCTACCGGATGGACAGTAGTATCTGTTAATTTCATCTGCTGTACATCTTGTCCTTGCAGCTTCTGTTCACCATTGAACCGTAACAAATGGAGTTCACAAACTGTAATATTATTGCATGAACTTGCTTATCAATTAAGAGCTAGCTACTCCATTGCTTGTCACAAGAATCTATGGACTGTACGGTTACTTAGTTCTTAGACTCACTCAGCAGTAATGAGCATTTTGTAATCAATGTACTTCCTCTTGCAAATGTCTGGTGGTGGTTATCTAAATGTAATCATATTACTCATCTCTTCGTTTCTGGTGCCCGTACTGGCTTGGTCGCATTTGTGCAGGTCATAATCTTCTTTAACTGCAAGCGCTATTTCTTCTGCACTAAACTGAGCTTCTGCAACTGCGAGCTCATTGTCCCCCGAGCATTTGCAACTGCAAGCTCTATCCCGCTGCACTAACCCTGAGCATTTGTAATCGCAGGCTCATCGCCCTGCACGTTGTTAGTTAACCCTTAAGCTAAGCTTCTGCAAGCACTAGTCACTCAAGCAGTCTTGTTCAATCATAGAATTTGAGTCACAGGTGGTTGAATCCATCATCATAATCATAGTCATCCTCATCAAATCATCAGTTTATTTTATTAATAGTATATTCTTCATGTGTCTCTGCTGTCTGTCTTGCTTTCTCTGATTCATCTCCTGAGCTCAACCGGATAATACAACATGCACTGTTTAATATTGTTATGCTCTATTTCAGAGAGGATGACCATCTAAGCATTCTGGCGGGTATCTTTTTCTTATTCTTTGGGGGTAGGCTTCGCCCCTGCCGTCTCATACCGGCAGGATCTGCAAGGGTCTGCACACTCTGTGACCTGGACCGAGGACGGGGCCTATGCCAAAGACTGTCTTATTGTTGCTTATGCCTTTTGTATATCCCATTGATGGATTAAAACGTGTGTTAACTTTCATTGTACCTCCCTGAGTCTTTCTGATAGAAATGGAATACAGCTCTTAAAAAAATCGCATGGAGGCCTGATTTGAATGATAGCTAGCTGAACCAATCAGATAATGTAATTAGATAGATAGATAGATAGATAGATACTTTATTGATCCCCAGGGGAAATTCAAGATTCAATTACCATTAGAATAAATTCCCATGGCAATTTATGTGCCATCTCTTTTGTGAAACCAAGTCAAGGCTAAATTCATCCAGGATAACCCAATAATTCCAGCTTAATCCCTTATCTAGGTTTTGTGAAATACCCCTCTGGCTTGTTCATTTCTGATTTTTCTTTGTACTGAATGAAAGAAGCCATATAAGAAGATGCAAGAGTTCCCCTTTAATAACATTCAAAGTGCTTTCGGTTCATGCATATTTGGAAATTAGAAAGACTAAAGGACTAAACGTATGAATATGTAATTATCATCTGGAAATAGGTCTAAAACATTGAGTTTGAGTGGTACTATATTCTTAAGTTATAAAGAGGAAAAATAAAGCTTACCGGACGGCAACAATGTCGCTTCGGCCTTTGGGAAGCTATTTCAAACTTAAAGGTGAAGGATCCTCAGTACCGTCACTGTAACTGGTATCATAGAGAGCATCGGAAAACTGTAGTACTGGTGTCTGCAGTGTTAAGCTATACTATGTGTTTATGTGTGTGTTTTAATGTACAGAAGCACACAGTCCATCTAATCAATAAGTATGTGTCTGGACTCAATTTTATACACTGACCATTTTCTCACAGATTAATTTCTAATGGCCGGTCATATTTGAGACCGGGAATACACATGGGTGTTAAATAAAACACTCAAATTGTCATGAAAATTATCAAAAATTGTTTTGTGTGTTCAGATGCCCTGTGTTAAGTCATGGCACCTCATGGTAGTCAGAATAAGGTAACAATATTTTTGAAAATAATTGTCAATCGGTCACATTTGACAGCAAACACAACAGGAGAGGTTTGATAACTGCAGTCTTAAGTGCAATGAGGTGAGAACGGGTCACAATTTGCGAAAGCTCAAATGCCAAACAGCTGAAAACAGTTTTAAAGAAGTTTAGGCAGAGCGTCAAGACAGCAGGTAGATAAAACTAAGTTGCAGCACAGTTTTTTCAAGGGTTTGGCCATCAATAGCAGTAAATACAGATAAGGAGGCTACATTTTGTCTAGGCCTGTGGTGAACTCTAATATTTTCAATTTTGTGATGGAAAAAAAGAACCAACGTCATTACATTTTTTTGCTGACTTGAAATCTTGAGGTAGCTCTGTTATGTTGGAGAATTAGTTAACTTATCAACAATGGCAAAAAGAGCACGGGAGTTATTAATGTGTTAATAATGTTACAATCAATGAAGATTGCCTGGCCCTACAAGCTTAGTATTTCTCCATTTACGTTCAGCTTTCCTATTCTCTCTTCTGATTTGCTACTGTTGTGATATTCCCCCATGGTGTTTTAGGTTTACTTTTAACCTTGGCAGGTGCTATAGAGTTAAGGACCCTGAGAATATTAGAGCTAAATTGAGTAAGATGGTCTTCCTGCACACATGGTGTCATAGCTACATAGCTATGGCTTCCATAAAAAGAGTGCTGGTATTCTCATTAATTTGTTTGTGGTAATTTGATGGTTTTACTGTAAAATTCACTATGATAGTTCATAGTAACACTGTCAACTTATGGATCTTTTACAGTTCAACCATTAAGTATTTATTAACAGTGGCATGACCGGATGGATGACACTGTGTTCTTTAATCAAAAGTTCATTTTTCTGTCATGTTGTTAAACTTTAGTCGATACAAGTAACATGTGAGTAAACATAGCAGTCTATTTGATGACCACACATAGGCTTAAAAGTAGAGGTAGCACAGGAATGTGAAGGATATAAAAAGAGGGAATTCATGTTTTATTTCATACAGTCTATGGTATTATCCCAGAAATGTGATTTACTTTTGAAGTTGAAAATGTTTAGTTGAACTGTAAACTTCATAGTAAACCTCATAATTATGAAGACTGCAGTCTGACTATAAACTGAATTGCAGTCAACCATCATCTTTACTTAGTAACTTTAAACTTTAAAGTACGCATCAGATGTGCGACCATGAAGTTCATATTAATGGGAGAGTTCATAGTCAAGTTATGATATATTCGTGGTTGAACTGTAAAGGCAATGGTAGAACTATAAAAAAATTAGCTGAACTGTAAATTTCACTGTTTTACTGTCATTTTATCGAAAACTAGCTGCTTGCGTCACAATTTTCTAGACGGAATTCCAACAGAAACGGCAAACAATATTTCACTTCCGGGTGTTTTCTCGACCTCTGACTCCTACGACAGACTTCTCATGCTAAAAGCACGTGTCTATGTTGTTCTCCGAAGTCTTCCTCTCACGAGCGAATCGGTTCTCGGGAGGCTGTCTGAGATAGACAGTCGGAAACCCAATGATGTCTCTGCGTGTGATTTTGACCACCTATGCTTTTAGCCAATAAGGAGACGATTCAGACGACATACGACATGTGCCATCACATTAGGTTGTGCCCTGGTATAAATAACGCGTAACATTTGGACGCTTGCAGAAAAGTTTTTTGGAGTTGCATTGCGCACGCATTAGCATAGAGCGAACTTTGAATAGCGAGTTTTGTGACTTAGTTAGCGACTAATTTTGAACTTGTTCAACTTTGCAAACTTTTGTAAACATGTTCGGGGGGAAGAACAGGTTTACAGCGGAGGAGGTAGCTAATTTATTGCCTGAACTGCCTGACCCTGACACGTCGTACTCCAAAAGCGATGGATCTAACGTCATGGATTCTGAAGATGAGGAGGATTATCGCGCTGGATACCAGTGTATTGCCATTGACGAGAGGATGGTTGCATCCAAAGCCCGCAGTGGACTCCGACAGTACATGAAAAATAAGCCTGTGAAGTGGGGTTATAAGCTGTTTGTGCTGGCAGATTCCACCAATGGTTACACCTGAGACTTCTTTGTCTATGAAGGCAAAGGGTCACCAATCGTGAAGGGGCTCAGCTACAACACCGCAATGCGGCTCGTGAATACGACAGTGATGGGTATCGGGTATAAGTTATTTGTCGATAACTTTTACACCAGCCCAGATTTCTTTCGGGACCTGTTGGCGAAGAAAATCTGGGCCTGCGGAACCATTCGCCAACAGTGAATTGGGTTCCCCAAAAACAGGACAGGCGGGCTCCGTTGGATCCGCGAGGGGCCCGTTGTGTTTGTTCAGTGGAGAGACACCAGAGATGTGCTGATGTGCTCCACAATCCACACAGCACATGGAGAGGACACGGTCCAGAGAAAAGTCAAGGGGGCAGATGGGCAGTGGTCTGTGCTGGAGGTCTCCATCCCACCGGCTATCAAGGACTACAACATGTATGTACACTGTTTTCATAATTTCAACTCTTTGAATTTAATTTTGATATCATGTCAATGTGTCAATATCAGTGTAATGTAACTTTGGCTATGCTTCTTTTCCTATATTTTTTTCTCTACCCAGGTCCATGGGTGGTGTGGACCTGTCAGATGCCTTGATAGGCTCCTACACCATCCTCCACAAGACCAAAAAGTGGTACCGGTCTTTCTTCTTCCACTTCGTTGATATTGCCATCGTCAACGCCTTCATCCTTTACAAGGAGATGGCCAGTGCAAGGCAGGACACCGCAATGCCACAGAAGACTTTTCGTGAGACCTTGGTGCTGGAGCTGAAAGCTGTGGGGTCTGGAGCCACCACAGCCCCTCCACCGCCACCCCCTCCTGCTCCCCCAGGTGCCACGCACAAACTAGTACACTTTACACAGGATGGCACTGTAGGTCGGAGGAGGTGTGTCCACTGCCACCAGAGGACCACAGTGAAATGCACCTCATACGATGTGTGTCTGTGTTTCACTGTACACGGACTGCTATAATGCATGGCACACCCTGAACAATTTGTAATTATTGTATATTTATGTAAATAGTTTTTTTAAGTTTTTTTGTGTGATCGCTGTGTGTGTGTGTGTGTGTTTGACAGGTTTACTATTTTGCACTTTTTTAGCTTTCAGTTCTTCCATTGATGTAAATAGTTTTTGTGTTTGTGTGTTTTGTATTTTTGCACATTTCATTTTTGCACTTTTCGATGTGTGTGTGTGTGTTTTGTATTTTTGCACAGTTCAGTTTTGCACTTTTCGATGTGTGTGTGTGTGTGTTTTGTATTTTTGCACAGTTCAGTTTTGCACTTTTCGGTGTGTGTGTGTGTTGTATTTTTGCACAGTTTAGTTTTGCACTTTTCGGTGTGTGTGTTTGTGTTTGTATTTGACAGGTTTACTATTTTGCACAGTTCAGTTTTGCACTTTTCTAATATGTATATAAAAAAAGTTGGCCAGTGCATTTTGTTTGCCCTTTTTCTTTCAAAATCTCTTAGGCAGAATAGAAGAAAATATGGGTTTTGAGTGGTTATGCTTATGTCATGCTGTGTCTAAATGACTGACAAATTCCTTACAAGATACATCAGAGTGTTACCTTTCATTTAAGACCAATATTATGTTTCTAGACAAAGGGGTTCTCAAGATATAACAGTCCCTCCAGGATTTCGCGAGGATTTTTTGTGATTGTTGCGATCTAAAATGCCTGATTTCGCGACAACTTTTCTAAAAAATTGCGATGGAAGTTGCGGTGTTTTTAGCTGTTTGTTGCGAAGAAATTGCGAGAGATAGTGAAAATTGCAAAAATAGTTGCGATTTTTTTTTTTTTATCATTTTTTAATTGAGGGTAATTAAGGTTAGTATATACGACCAAAATTGCACTGATTTTGATGCTTATTAAAAAGGATAAGTAAAGGTAAATAGTAAGGGTTACAGAAAATCAAAGTAGGCCTACTTTTATTTATTTGAGTAAATATTTTTACTGGGGTAATTCACAAAGCAGTAGCCTATAACCTTTCGTAGAACTGTCCAAAAAAGACAGCCCCCTAAAGAGATGGCATCATGTCATATGTTTCAATACATTCATATGTTATAATTCATATTAAGTTCATAATCTTTTTAATAATTCATATTCTGTGACTTGCCTAATTAGGCTACTAATAGCCAACTAAGTCATCTAGTAATAGCCATCTAGTAATTTCATACTGATTTAAACTATTAGACTACACTTTTCTTTAATGTTATTACATTGGTGGTGTGTAAGTCTAATTGACTGCCTGCGTAGCCTAATAACATTTCTAAGTGGATTGGAACACTCGCATCTCGCTGTGTTCGGCTATGACTGGAAATAACTTTGCATAGTGCATTACGATATGTGGATGGAATTCGGGATGTTTTCTATGTCATTAGTTAAAATAAATGTTAAAAAATAACTCGTATGAAATCATTCTTGGATCATAGAAGAGCTAAATGTCTTACAATGTTATTCATTTCTATGATTTTGCTAGCACTACACAAACTGAGCCCTCAAGCTAGCAAACATGACACGAGCTAAAAGGACATCTCCAGGTGTAAACGTTTGCCAATGGGTTGCATATTATAGCCTACTCAAATGTCAGTAAACCAAGTAGGCCTTAATTAACTTACTTCCATAGCCTAGGCAGGTTAGCAACACCAGGTTGATAGATGCAAGTAAAGCAGATCATTAACGTTAGCCTTCTATTTATTGTCATCAAAACTGCAGAGGAGTGAACAAGTCTCTGGTGTCTGCAGAAGTAAGTGTGGCATCTGACTCATATTCTGCGCGAGGGACTGTTGTGGTAGGTGAAATTTCACGGGGAAACCATGATGATTGGCCAAATTTGCGAAAAAGTTGCAGTGTTTGGACAAAATTGCGAGGTCGCCCAGAATTCACGAGGATTTGCTGAATTTGCGTTAATTGTTGCGATCGCAACATCGCGAAATCCTGGAGGGACTGATATAAGCCTTTGAAGCTCAGTATGCAGTCTTGGTAACCAAGTCCCTTTTGGAGTCTCCAAATGAACCTAAGAGAAACGCACAGACATACATGTAGGAACATTTTTTTTGAGTCTTTTGACTTAAATTTTTTTCTGTAGTAAGCTGAGACATGTGGCTCTGGTCTTGTGTTGTCTGTATCTCACTAGATGTGTTTACAGCAGTGCGTTTTAGTCAGTTTACAGATATTTGACTTGGACGGAAAAAAAAACCTCCCTTCTAGCCTCTGTAACTCAGTGTCAGTAAGGCCTAGAATGACTCTTGTAAAAAAGACTTTAGAGTGTTACCTTTCCAATGATATCAATCACATCCCTGAGTGTCAAAGTATATGGGAGCTGTACCACTTTTAATTTGGGTATGCCGTTTAGACAAAAAAACGAGGAATTTCAGCCATCCCATAAGAGGTTAGATGTGTTAGTCCTTTGGGAAAAGCTATACTGTATGCGTGCGTGCTCCTAAGTCTACGGGAATGCCCACAAGTGACGACGCCATGTCAAAGGAGGGTCTATAGGAGGCGGCGCTCAGCTTTATAGGCGATCTCATCCAAAATCTTATCTTAACTCTGATGCCATTCATGTACTCTAGCTCAATACATGTTTTAGAGAAGTAACTAGACTGTGCCATGACTGCAGTTTTGATACTGAAAAGTATTGTCCAAACTGTGTACAATCACTTACAGAGAGATCTAGTCGGGAGGGCCCCACAAGGTCAAGACTTGTAACACGCGTGTGTGTGAGAGTGACTAGCCATACGAAAAAAACCCAGAGATTCATGCGGGCCCCATGAGGGCACCACTAGAAACGTCCTTGTGTGTAGGATTAACTAGAGGCATCAGGACCTGATTAGAAATGTGCCCACAAAGGTAACTCTGATGCCATTCATGTACTCTAGCTTAATACATGTTTTAGAGAAGTAACTACCCTGTAAACACCTGACTGACACCTTACCTTTGTAGGTATTGATCCATTTTTCTACAAGCCATGGCTTGTCCCTCATGGACAGAATAGCCAACCTTGCCTCTTCAATGGGCTGTATTTTTAACTGTCTTTTCCACATTCTACAAGCTATGTGGGCTAATCGTGGGGTAATCATGGGCTAAACGTGGAGACCCCCCCCCCCCCCATATGCTGTCTTCAGAAACATACGTTTTACCAAACAACACGTTATAGTCAAGTTCATATGTAAAGACCCTAATAATACTCTGCCCAGAGTGCCATGAGGGGTGTAGATTTGCAAATGTTTTAAATAGCGTTTTCAATACATGCTCAAGAGCCCACTCACGAAGCCACAAGAAACGAGATTAGCTGCTAAGGCTGCTAGCGACATAATTTTCTCTTTACACCAATGTTTTTTTTATCACAACACTGACAATGCATCTACATTTAGTGTCCATAAGTTCACATTCTTCTAGAACAAATAAACCAAACTTACATTTCATTCTCATTTACATTTCATTTTCAATTATCCTACTTCTGCTGTGCTGTAAATTCTGTACAACATGAGTCTTAAAATGGCAGCGGTAGCATGTGTGTTGCTAACATTAACAGCTAAAAAATAATTGGTATTTCTTGGTACTTTATAAATCCACATGCGGATATGCATGCAGCTAACTGGGTGTAGAGTATCACATAGTTATGAAACATATAACAATATCAAAATGAAAAATATAATAATATCAAAATAAACTTACCTCTTGCTCACAGTAGAATTTTTTTGGAAGAAACACATGGCGCAACAGCAGCATACAGCATTTAAAGCACAAGCACAAAGTCTCTTGTAGACATAAACTGCACAATGCCAGTCATGCAAGACCTTGCACACAATACTCTCACTCTCACACAGACACGCACACACACACGGGCTAAATCCCCTCGCAGTCTGTCCAGCGGAGAGAGGACGGCTGCAGATTAGAGCAGTGGGGTGAGACCGGTCAGAGAGAGGGGGATGGAGAGAGGGAGAGAGAGGGGTGGAGGGAGAGAGGGAGAGGGGTGGAAAGAGAGAAATTTAGAAATTTTACAAAAGTCTTTATTACAAAAGTAGCCTATGTACTACAGTACATTACGTCATTAAAATCAAATAATAAATATGAATGAAAATATCATGACGAACAATGTGCAAAGACTAGCTCTCCATCAATCACTGAGCACAAAGCGTCATTGTAGCACCAAACACATTCAAAACCATCAACATTGTTAATGGACTTATAAAAATTGAACTCCATTTGCATTCTTGCTTTTAGAAGTCTGGCAAGGACAGCCACAACATTATAATCACAGTCTTGCTCTATTAATATATATAGACATTTTAGCATTGCCCAAAATGTAATTGATCAGTTGTGCTTTCACACTTCTCTTCTTACAATATTTAAAACCAAGTATAAACATTTGTGTTGAGAAAGTTTCACCAAATCTTTGAAAAAGTTCTTCCAAAAAATGAAAGAGAGAACACAACCTCAAACAGTACAGAAAAGCATGAAAAACTGTTTCTCTTTGTGAGCAAAAAGGACAGTCCTCTTTTACTCCTGGATTTAACACAGCTACAAAAGAGTTGGTTGCCACAATACCATGTAAAATCCTCCACTGCAAATCTCCCATTTTTTTAGTTAATGGCGGCTTGTATAATGTTCTCCATTCTGGCTTAATATCATCATCCATCATCAAAGCCCTTCTCCAAGGTGTATCCCTTCTTAAAGTTAACCATTTTTTGTTCAATATTTTAACACAGATTTTATAAATAGCTTTACCACCAGTTGCAATCACACTCATTACAATTGACCTGTCGCTAAGCGCCACCCTTAGAACGCTGATGAGCCAATGACAGTCCAGCCTCAATGGGACTCGGACCAGAGTTTCCGCTAGAAAAAAAATGGTGCCGGTCAAAGTGACTGGCAGAGGTTTCGTTTTCCGGACATTTTGATGATATGCCGGTCAAATATCCTATTATCCCTTCTTAATTAGTCAAACTGAGAAAAACTGGAGACAGGCTATGTAGCTTAAAGAATTACATAATCAGGCTGTATAGAATGCAACCTCATCATTAGCCTAACTTAAACATGCCTAACAAGATCTAGCCAGTATCTTTTCATGGACAGCAAGAGTCCGCTTCGTTCGTTGTTTTAAAAAGGCTACGTTGTTTGTTGCTGCTACCCATGTTATCTCCAGTGGTGACTGTTTAACTTACACAGATGCGCACACACAATAATGAGCGCTCACACCTCACACCACTACCCCCTAATGCTATGCCTCTTTATTTGATAACAATAAATTAAGAAATGTTTCCTATTCTGGGAAATTGTGCCAGAAATTATCCGCGGTCCAGTAATAGCCTCGTCGAGGAGGCCCTAACCCTGCAGATCATAGACAGAGAACGCATAGGCCTACTGTATACTTTGGGTAAAGAACACTTTGCGTGTCCAGCGTACACAGAGAATGACAGTGTCTTGGAGCGGCCGCACCCCTCGCAACTCCACTTCCAATGTCACTGATTCTGACAGATGCGCCCGACACTTCTGCTTTTTATCTGGTGGTGGAGTTGATCGGACATCTGAGGCACTAGACGTTACCAATTTATCATCATCCATCGCGTCTGGCCTCTGAAAAAACTTTTAAGGCTAGTCTGCCTGGGCCTGGCCATGTTTGAACCGCCTCACTCATTTGTTCGTTGTTTAACATGCAGCATAGGCTATGCGTGTTGTTTAATAACTTTCAAACGGTAGAGCCTGTTCATTTAAAAACATAACCAGAGGATGTATAATATAGGCTTAGGCCTACATTTTAAGGCTTATTCTCAAATTCAGATTGCGTTAGGGGACGGGATTATTAGCCAATTTCAATCGGACAATTTGACCGGAGAGATTTAATTTTGTCGGACATTACATTTTTTTTCCGGCCAATGTCCGGTAATTACCGGACAACGGAAACCCTGACTCGGACATCAGCTCGGACAACTCCATAGGAAACAACAGGGAGCAGGCATAAAATTACAAATTAATGGTTATTTATGGAGTTTATTAACTCAAAAAACCCCGATGGATAACCATGGTGAAACGTTTTGCATGGGGGACATGTAATTCTGATAGCTGGTACCCCGAAAGGCTAGAAAACGGGGTATATTTTCATCAGCAGTAGCCTACAGGACGTCTCTCGCGTTTGCAACAGCTCGACATAATGTAGGCTACTAAGCCAACAACGTGGGCACAGGTTCCCTGTTAAATCCCAAGATGAAAATGCTCATTAACCAACTACTATATTATTGCTACTTCAAATATTAACGTAACCTAACATATCTTAGTATCGATCTTCCACTAGCTAGCTAGCTATCATTAACGTCAGTGTTTTTTTCACGGCGATTTGCACGGCTACTCGCCACAACTGCTTGTCACCTTGTAAAGTTTTGAATACACCCCTCCATAGCATAATTATGACCGCCGCGCAGCATGCCCAAATTTCTGTCAATGAGTCCCGGGACACTGAAAGACCGGGGTAGACGAAACTTGGTGGGCATGTAACCCCATATGGATAGCATGGAACCATCGTTTTTCGTTTTGATCTGTAGCCCCCCCGCTGGACTGCACCCCCCGAAAGGAGGGTAGGGCAGACACAGTTTTCTATGAATATCTCGAGAACCGTAAGGTTTAGGAGGACCATTTTTTTATGTTAAGTTGATCTCAAGTGGCCATGTCAACCCATTCCATAACCACTCATTTCATGTATAGCGCCACCTAGTTAAACCCAAAAAAGTAAAAATGAGATGTTGTAATCGCAGGTATCTGTGACCTAACATAGTCAAAACTGCACGAAATTGGAAGTGTAGGATCATTATGACACCCTCTGAATGCACGCCAAGTTTCGTGGAATTCCGTTCATGGGGGGCCACACAATAAATTAATTTATGTTACTATACACCAACTGGCCTGTAGGTGGCCGGAGACAGTTTTCTGTGAATATCTCGAGAACTGTAGGGCCTAGGAGGTCCACCTTTTTTTTGTATGTTGATCTCAAGGGGCCATGTCAACCCATCCCATTACCACTTATTTCATGTATAGCGCCACCTAGTTAAAAATTAAAAAGCAAAAATGTAGGTGTTTTCATCACAATATCTCTGGCTGACATGGTCAAAACTGCACGAAATTGAAAGTGTAGGATCATTATGACACCCTCCGAATGCATGCCAAGTTTTGTGTACTTTCGTTCATGGGGGGCCTTACAATAAAATAATTTATGTGTACATTTAGTGACGTACACCAACAAGGATTCCCGGGACACTGAAAGACCGGGGTACACAAAACTTGGTGGGCATGTACCCCCACATGGATAGCATGGAACCGTCATTTTTCATTTTGATCTGTAGCCCCCCCGCTGGACTGGACCCCCCGAAAGGAG
This sequence comes from Alosa pseudoharengus, assembly GCF_046254945.1. Lineage (NCBI taxonomy): Eukaryota > Metazoa > Chordata > Actinopteri > Clupeiformes > Clupeidae > Alosa > Alosa pseudoharengus. Next base: position 3,318,301 of record NW_027468657.1, read on the forward strand.
GGTAGGCCAGACACAGTTCTCTGTGAATATCTTGAGAACTGTAGGGCCTAGGATGACCATTTTTTTTCCGTATATTTGCCTCCAGGGGTCATGTTAACCCATTTCATGTGCACACATGTGCACAAACAGATACACACGCACACACACACATTCACAGTAATCATACGTATGACATATACTCACACAGTAGACATATGTACGCTTCCATGCACAGGCACATACGCAGGCACACACACAAGCACGCACACACACACACACACACACTCACACACACACACACCCACACACATAACATAAACATAACACAAACAATCAAGAATTTCTCAGAATTATGAACAGGCAAGATGGAGGTGGGGTTGTATAAAATGAATTTTACATGTGAAATCTATGAACTAATCATGTTTTGGGACTTGTTGTCTAGCAGATACCAGTGAGAATTGAGTGTGGATAATGCAATTTAGTGAGACAGTTAGAATCATATAGGCCTTTCAGCGTGATTTCTTTTTGTGGAAAAAATGTGCTGGACTGGGCGGCGGTCATATTTTGTACCGCTCTGCGGTACATCTAGTTAAGTCCCTTTTGATAGCTTCTGGAGGAAAGTAAGTCCTCTTATTGATCAAAACGTCCTCAAAACCTGCTTACATATACTGTCAGCTGCCATTGTCCACAATGTATTTCTAATCAAGTCTGGTTTGTTTGTCCGAGTTTTCACACGGTAACAATGGGGGGCGGGGCTTAGCGACAAGTCAATTTGCTCTGAGGACAAGACACAACCCTGGAAAAGAATCTCTTGAATCTGGACTTAAACCATTCACATAGTCTTAAACCATTCACATAGTCTTTTAGCATACTGCTCTCCCTTGGATTTAAACTATTCACATAGTCTTAACCCTCTAGGCGCCACTGTCGACTTTAGTCGACAAGATGCGGTACTGAATAAAACGGCCGATTTAGTCAAATAGGGTGTCATATTTCGTTCGACCTCCACTCCACTAGATGGCAGACATGTCATACGTCATCCCCGAGTCTAAAAAACGTCATGCTTTAAACAAAACTTTCGCGCTACAGCTGCATTGAATCAGTGCGTGCAATACCGGAGCTAGTGTGCGTGTGAGCTACTTTATCAGAGCGATATTGTCAACGTCAGCGAGTATTTGTATTAGATTATCGTCTAATGGCATCAAAAAAGTTTACCCGAAATGAAGTGTTGGGTCTTCTATTCGCGGACCCTGATTCTGAAGGGGAATATCTGCCTTCAGAAAATGACGGTGATTCGTTTAGTGAGGCTTCAGATGCGTCCCTGCCTTGCAATGATGCAGCTGGACAAAGTGAGAGTTTACTCCATAGTTTAGCTTACACCAAGCACAAACGTTGAATCGTTTGCCCAATGTCACTGGTGGGAATAATGTTTCACGGGTTCGGAGTGTTCATTGGGAAGTTAGCAGGGTGTGGCAAACGAGGCTGGAGGTAGCCTAATGTCCATAGTGCTAGCTTCTGTCTTCTGAACGTGTGTCTCTCCGCAATCGCGGCGACAGTAACGTGGTGGAGCCTTTGTCTAATGCCACTGGGTATGTTAGACGAGGTCGAAGTGCTCATAGGACAGTTAGGGGGGAACGTAGAAGCAGTGTAGGGAGTCGCAATGAGAATGACTGTAGGCCTAGTCCGAGCTGCGCAAATTCTCTCCACTCGACGCGAGTGCAAGGCAGATCTGGCCATGCTGCTCACAACAGGAGCAGAGGTGGTGACACGGGACAGGAGAGCCATTAGATGATGGGAATGCCGGCCCTGTATGGATAGGATATGGATATGGATAGACATTATCTCTACAGCAAAAGGCCTGCTACATAAAAAAAAAATTGTCAGCCATTTATTAGTAATGATTTACACTGTTGATTATCTATTTCCCTGACCATTTAGGACATATATGTGTTCTTTTTTGTGTGTTCATGTCCTTGTGATGTGTGTGTCTGAAAAAAAACAACAAAAAAAACATCAACAAAAACAACAAAAAGAAAACAAATACTAACATTGTCTCTTGTCTTGTCTCGTCATCTCACTCCTGATCTGTGCCTTGCCGTGGCAAGTGAGCTTTTGAACTAAACAGGTCTTGTCTACTTGTGTTTGTGTGTCATCTGAATAATATATATGTGCCCCATACATGGAATCAGAGTGCCTACTGTATGTAGTAAATGGAAAATCTCTACAGCAAAAGGCGCCTACCGCTACATGCATTTGGTTTGTTTCTGCCATTTATTAGTAATGATTTACATAGTTTGTTTACTACTTAGTATTTACCTGAGCATTCAGTATTGTGGAATATAGCATACAGAAGGTGAGGGACATTTTGGGGGGAAATAAGTGGTGCATTTTATCATTCAAACATGCAACTTTTCATGAAAATTCTATAATCCAAGATGGCCGCCACCATATGACGTCATAATATGCAAATTAGATATAAACATTTAATCCCTACATAAACTTTGGGTCATCCTTAATATTTCTCTAATTTACAGAAAGTCTCTATCTCTTATCACTTTTAAGATATAGCCTTTTGAAATGAAGATGTCAAAATCGAACGTTTAGAAAAAAAAACTCTGGCGCCTAAAGGGTTAAACCATTCACATAGTCTTTTAGCAAACTGCTCTCTCTGGACTTAAACCATTCACATAGTCTTAAACCATTCACATAGTCTTTTAGCAAACTGCTTTCTCTGGACTTAAACCATTCACATAGTCTTTTAGCAAACTGCTCTCCCTTGGATTTAAAGCAGAGCTTAGAAAATCCAAAATCTGCCTGAGAACACGCACAGATCTCTACCCTATTCGAGTTGCTATGCCCTCAACATTTTTAAAATCAGCACCACCTACATTCACTAAATGGCATAGTGTAGTTACTTTTGCTTGACAGAGTTTGTCATTAAGAGCAGTTAGTTATATCAAGTCTTGCTCCATTAGTGATAAGCTCGCACAAAAGCCAGTGTAAGGATGGAGCACTGCACAATCTTTGGACCTTAAACAAGCTCCACACTTTAAACAACCCTTGTAGTCCATGAGCCACAGGGGGTCGTCACTACCACTTGGGGGGGCAAATTCTCACTATATTTTTCTGAAAGCTACATATCTCTGGAGTATAAAATGGTATGATAGCAAGTTGGATCTTGTAGCTTTGTGGCTGTACAGGCCTTCAAAGTTGACCTCTGATTTGAAAAAAAAAGGAAATTCCGCCTATTGGCTTTTTTTGTTAAAACCCTCATAAGAGCACAGAAAATAATCAAAATCTTATTATTAGTGATGCATATGTGGTGTTTGATGATGGCATACATATTTTGACTCATTATATGATTTTGCTCTTCTTTTTGGTTGATACAATTCAAGATTTATGTGCAAAAAAAGCTAATTTGAGTTTTCAGAGCAACATGTTATGGCAATACCTGAATGCAGACCTTGATCATTGATCATTACTATTCTACCTTCCTTACTTTCAATTGTGAGTTGAAATTCATGTTAAATGATGACATACATAGGTCTGCAGTACAAATATTTTTTTTAAATTGTAGCTGAAACGAGTACAAAGGATCTTTAATCTATTCATTGGATTCATCATCGTCAGAACAGGAGCACAGAGGATGCCATCTCTATGGCACTTCACTCTGCCTTGTCCCACCTTGACAATAGCAACACCTATGTAAGAATGCTGTTCATTGACTTCAGCTCAGCGTTCAACACCATCATCCCCTCCAAACTGATCACCAAACTCAGTGAACTGGGCATCAATACCTCCCTCTGTAACTGGATTCTGGACTACTTGTATTGCATTCATTGTGTCTACACTTGAGATAAATAAGTTTGTTTTTTCTTTTATCACATACACATATACAGGGTTCTAAATTAACTTTTTTGATCACCAGCCAATGTGGCTAGTAACTTTCTAAAGTTACTAGCCAATCAGAATTTCTATTAGCCATTTTTTCCGGTGAAAATAAGAGAATTATGAGTTTATGAGATGAGTGTCACTGAATGCATTTGGTCATTGTATTAGCATTGTTGGCATGAATACATACCACAAAATATACACAGAAAGTGCACTTCACTTCATTTCATGTTTGGGATCTCTATCTATCTATTTCTCTGTCGATATCCTCATCCCCTGCTTCATTCCTATTCTCACCCCCATAAGTCTGTCCCAACCACTGCCGCATTTAGTTTAATCTTAACTTAATAAAAAGGAGATATCAATTATCATCAACAATGACAAACCAGCTAGAACCTGCCACTCGTTTTCTCTCCCTCTCCTGCACACTCAGACGCGTTCTCGATTAAATGCAGTAGCATAGGGCCTATGTTCAAGTTGGATCTTTATAGAGAGGACCCGAAAAGTATCATCTTTATGTAACATGCTGTTGGTGCATGTTGACATTGTATACTTTCTCTAACAAGAGTGAAAAACAGTTTGCAGTACAGCTACTATTTATTGGCTAAATGTTGGTCCCTCCTCTGTCTCTTGGTGCCCTATATGCACAGTGCGTGATGCGTGTGGTGGTGGTGATAACTGATCAGGCTACCTTTTTAAAACTGAAAATTTTCGCCTACAATCTCCTCACGTTACATCTTCAGCTAACTCCATAGACAATAAAATACGATCTTGCTGCTTCAGGTTTTGCGGCCTCCGTTACATGACATCAGCCCCCCACAAAGGAAATACGTAAACACAATGCGTTAATTGCGTTAATATTTCGTAATGCATTAGGTATGCATTTGTGTTATGTACATGTGTTCGGTCCTTTTTACTTTACTTTACTGGCTAACTCTGTCCTCTTTCAGTCTATGCTCCCTGCTCTGGCTCCATTCGTTCTTCTAATTCCGGTACCAGTCTATTTCTGGTAGACGCTCCGTTCGTTTCCATGGTCTCTCGGGCTGGTTTCACTGCAAACTGCGTGCAGCCGACGTAGCATTACGGCACAGTGGTCATGGGAAATGTAGGAAGTACTGCCGGGGGATATATGACTGAAAACAGAGCCTTATGTATCATGCATGTAATGCCTCATGCAACACCGGCCAAACTGGCTAGTAAGTTTTTATTAACACCTGCCAAAATGAATTTTAACCCGCATTTGGCGGGTTGGCGGGTGTTAATTTAGAACCCTGCACATATATTGGTAGATGTTTTTTCTTTACCTTGACATGTTTCGACGTATACTTCCATCTTCATCAGGTCACATGGTGGAGTAGTGTGACACGTTTTTATCAGCTGATGTTGTTACGGAGGTGTGATCCACCTGTCAGTTTTTTGACAGGTGGACCACACCTCCTGCTGTCAGTCAGCCGCCCCCCAGGATGGCACTCCAGGTATGGGAGAGCATATATGCTCCCTCATCTCTGTTCATCGTCTTTGGGCTCCACTTTCCTATTTAAATCGATTTCAATTTTTCCAGCGGTGGTATCGGTTGTTCTCCTGCTTAATGACTCTGGCATGCAGGGGATGTGGTCCACCTGTCAAAAAACTGACAGGTGGATCACACCTCCGTAACAACATCAGCTGATAAAAATGCGTCACACTACTCCACTGTGTGACCTTCTGATGAAGATGGAAGTATACGTCGAAACATGTCAAGGTAAAGAAAAAACATCTACCAATATATGTGTATGTGATAAAAGAAAAACCAAACTTATGGATTCTGGACTTCCTAACCAACAGACCTCAGTCTGCTAGGTTAGATAATCGCACCTCCTCAACCATCGAACACCAGTGTACCACAGGGATGTGTGCTGAGCCCTCTCCTCTACTCCCTCTTCACCTACGACCTGTACATGGCTCTAACACCATTGTCAAGTTTGCAGATGACACTACGGTGATTGGGCTCATCAGCAATAATGATGAGACAGCCTACAGGGAGGAGGTCCAGCACCTAACATCGTGGTGCACTGATAACAACCTGGCTCTCAACACCAAGAAGACCAAAGAGCTCATTGTGGACTTCAGGAAGTCTAAAGCTAGCACACACACACCCATTCTCATCAACAGGACTGAGGTGGAGCATGTCACCAGCTTCAAGTTTCTGGGTGTCCACATCTCTGAGGACCTCTCTTGGACCCTCAACACCTCTACCCTGATCGATCAAAAAGGCTCACCAACGTCTCTTCTTTCTGAGGTCCATCTGTCTCCTCAGATCCTGGTGAACGTCTACCGCTGCAACATCGAGAGCATCCTCACCAACTGTGTCACAGTTTGGTATGGCAACTGCTCTGCCCACGACCGGAAAGCACTGCAGAGGGTGGTGAAAACTGCCCAACACATCACCGGTTCCTTACTCCCCTCCATCGAGGCCATCCAGGGCAAGCAATGCTTGCGTAAGGCGCGCATCATCATCAAAGACTGTTCTCACCCCAATCACAGACTGTTCACCCCACTCCACTCCGGGAGGCGTTACAGGTCTCTCCGCATATGAACCAGCAGGCTTCTTTCCTGCGGCTGTCTTCCTACTGAACTCTAGCTCTGCATCCCGGTGACTTTCAACAAACTAAGCCCCCATCACCCCCTGCCCCGCCCCCGCCTGATGCCTCCTTGCCTGTGCCTGTTGAGGTGTCCACGACCATGGCAACCTTGACAGGGACAACAAGGAGGCGGACATCCCCTAGCCCCCCCCCCCCCCACAACTGCACTACCCTATCCCACCCATCTATCCCATCCATCTATTTATTTACAAATGTACATACTGTAATTACACTTATACTGTACATAGCCATATTCTACTGCTCTTCATCCTGCACATACACTTATTATTAATACTATTGTAATGTTGCTGTTTCTGCACTACAATGGTACTGTTACCACACTGCACATACTGTACATATCTGTCTATATGGTTCATACCAAATATCCATATTTATTCAGTTTTTCTGTAATATATTGTTAATACACTGCATATATCTATATTGTTCTTACTACTACTATAATGGTACCGCCACTACATTGCACATACCTGTACATGTTGTTCATACATTGTTCATATTACAGTACATAGCCATATTTATTCTGCTCTTATAAGGTAACTGCTAATACACTGCACATATTTATATTTAATTTATGCTACTCTAAACCACCTTCTGCAAAACAACTGTACTACTGTCTACACTGCACTATATTTCTTGTCCTGTCTATGCACCACCTGCCTATACTGTGTACCGTAAAACTTCAAATAATAGCCGAGTCCCAAATGGACGCATGTCTCTTTTACACGCCTGGCGTTGCTACAGGTTTGGGTTAAAGGCCGGTCTCCAATAGACGCCTGGTCTGTTTTTTAGTTCAGGGTTGTATTAAAACCCGTCAGATCGTCTGTTTAAAGCCCGTTGCAGAAAGGAGTTCCCAGTCAGCACACATACCTCTCCAAGACGCATGGAAAAGAACTGAACAGCTTAATTACATCGCGTTCCATTTAGAACGTCTTATTTTGATCTTACAAACAGCGGCGGCATCTCACTGTCAATGCGTGTCGTAGTTTTACATCTACTGGAGATCGTCTTGTCTTAATTATGATCGCGTTCCATTAAGAACGTCTTATTGGGTGTGAATTAGATGCTGCACGTCGTTGCAAGCCGTCGCAAAGCATTCACCATGTCTAGTCACATTTGCAAGGTTTTAGAATGTTGCATCAAGTTGCTGCTTAATAGAATGTTGCAGCTCATCTCGTTGTGAATCTTTGGTGTGATTTGGGCTTGAGTTATGATTAGATGGCATTAAAAGACTGTGGTGGGAAAAAGCTAGAGTTCCAAATTCTATAACTTTTTTCAATATGAGCTATGCCTATATGTCCGACTTCGTCATCGTTCAATTCATCCCTTGTGTTTTGCGGATAGGCCTATGGTAAGCTTGTTTTTATGCTGGCAACAAAACAAAAAGGTGTTCACGAACGTTATTCTTTAATCTAAATGCGTACTGCCATGGCGATAAAGAGAAATAAGTAGGCTATGATTTGAAATGTAAGCTGACTGTTTTCAAATTTGCCAAATAAAATACGGGAGAAAGCATATGGTTCATGTTCTCTCATGCTGTTTCATTCGTGCTGAAGGGAGAATGCAACATTACGCACGTTCCATTTTTGCATAAATAATTACTGAACGGTTTTGGTCAGGGCTGATAATGCAACTGCATTTGACAAAGGACGATATAGGCTAGGTTGCTAGTGACAAAATATATGCTTTCAGTGTGATACGATCTCTTTGTAAATTATGTTTGATTAAAAAGTGTTTAATCTGTTCTGGCTATCCCCGCTATTTGGATCTTACTGTATGTCACTCAATGAACAACATCTCAACACTAAATGCATGATGATCCGTAATTGTCATTAGATAGCCTAGTCATATAGGTAGACATTCAGTGTGTTTGAAATAATTAATTTGGTAATATTTCCCATCTTTGCCAAGGAAAAGTTTTGTGTAAAGGGAATTAAAGGCCTGTCTCATATAGACGCCTGTCTCTAATACTAGCCGGTGCAGTTTGGCGATTTGGTAAAATAAAAGCCCGGGTTATTATTTGGAGTTTTACGGTATATCACATTGCACTTTTTTGCACTTCTGGTTAGACGCAAACTGCATTTCGTTGTCTCTGTACTTGTTCTCTGCACAATGACAATAAAGTTAAATCTAATATAATTTAATCTAAAAAATGATCTGCCTCTGCTTTGCCTCTTTACGGATTATGCTATGAATAGCAGCAGCAATGTCTGCATAAGTTGAGACATTATTGACCTTCTGGACCAGAGACATTCCATCAATAATTGTTGCTGTATTATATTCATCTGGAAGATTATCTGATAGTGATGCAAGTTTCTGCAAATGCTTTGCAAGTGCTGCTTTAGAGGTTTTCCTTGGGGTCCCCTCAGGTGTCGCCAATGACCATGGTTAAGGTCCAAGAGGGTGACAAAAGACTTCTCTCATGTCCAGTCTTTAACATGATGGTCTTGCCATGTGCCTGTGTTTTCTTTTTTGACTCATGCTCGTAAATGTCTTTAATTTTTGCTTTGTCAATGTATCATGGAATTTGTGCTTAAGTGTATCTGACTCCTATGTCATGATCTTTGCCTGTAGTATGAGCCTGAATCAGATCATCCCTAACCTCTTTGCTTTGCCTGCTGTAGATATGCAAATGAACTCATGTTCCTATGAAAATGGATTGATCCAATTTCGGTTTCTGTCTCATCAGATCTAACTGTGTAGAATTTTTAAAATTGTTGTAAATGTATGTACTTGTAGATCAAGTCTTGGGAAATAGTTATTATTTATTTTCAATGGAAATTATTTTAACATCAGATGAAAGACAATTTTAAGTATAATAATAATAATAATAATAATAATAATAATTGTACATAATGATAACAATGTGTAAAGTATGAATATTTTCACCAACCAGTTCATCTACATCTCATTCCCACATTCTTACTAGTCAAAAGTACAACTGAAATGTATAATGTAGATCCTTTTAGCACCTGTGATGCAATTACCATAATTTTCCAACTATTAGCTGCAGCTTATACATTGATTTAGCAAAATTTCTTCAGCTATGAGGTTAATACACGGGGGCAGTTAATATGGTATATGGTTTTGTTTCTTTTAACTTGCATAAAACACGGTCCTGTGGCTTATACACAATACGGCTAATACACAGGAAATTACTGTATGTATTTCATGTGCCCTGGACATTATAAAATTATAATATTTATGTTATGCTGGGTACATGTGGTGATGTGAACAATTTCCATATGGTATTCCCTGAATGTAAAGGTAATATGTGATTGGTAATCATGATGTTTTGATCTCTTGGAATATCTCTTATGGGTAGGTTTAATAAAATACTAATTTACTGAATTTTGGGGTGTTTCCGAATAGTACATTTACAAATAGTAAATAGCATAGCAATGCAGACCTATGTAATCATTTGTATTTCAAGTCTCTGCTGGGAGGTAGGAAGGTATAAATACATTGATTAATGAGGTAGTGGGCATTTCAATTAGTGCTGCAACACGTTGTGTCTCTGAAAACGTAGATTTGCTCATTATTACACATAAATCTTGAATTTTATCAACCAAAATGAAGGGCAAAATCACATAATGATTTAAAATATGTATGCCAACATCAAACACCACATATGCATCAGTAATAATGAGGTTTGGATTATTTTCTGGGCTCTTATGAGTGGTTTAACAAAAAAAAGCCAATAGGCGGAATTTCCTTTTTTCAAATCAGAGGTCAACTTTAAAGGCCTGTACAGCCACAAAGCTACAAGATCCAACTTGCTATCATACCATTTTATACTCCAGAGATATGTAGCTTTCAGAAAAATATAGTGAGAATTTGCCCCCCTAAGTGGTAGTGACACGCCCCTTTTTGGGCCTGTGGCTCATGGACTATTGGTAAAAAACAGGAAGTCCATTTGTATTTAATGTTAAGAACAAGGTTTTGTCTAGTCCAAAGTTTCCAAGAGTGTGAAGAATTTCACTGGCCACGCCTCTCCAAGTTAAGTTATCAGGTTCATTAAGGAAACGCTGAATAAATTGTAGTCGAAAGGCTACTCCTCTACTGGACAGGTGGATGACTCTTTGGCCACCCTCATCTTTAGGGAGATACAGTACACTCTGAGGAATCCAATGTAAGCGGTCCCAGAAGAAATCCACCAAAAGGCTTTGAATTCGAGACAACAGCGTTGAAGGTGGGTCTAAAACCATTAGCTTGTGCCACAAAAAGGAAGCTACCAAGTTATTTATTATTAGACTTCGTCCCCTATAGCAGGGGTCCCCAACCTTTTATGTACCACGGACCGGTTTGATTCCTATTTTTTTTTCACGGACCGGCGGGGGGGGGGGGGTTCGGGGATTCCATGTTCCATATGTGTTGTGCATGCATTACTTGAAAAGAACTAGCTCCAGTTATGTATGAACAGTGAAGGTAACGATCTCTTGTGAAAAACGTGAACTTGAAGAAGTGAAAATTTAACAATATGAACTATGAATATTGAACAACTTGAAGCTACATCTGTAAGTGTGAACATGCATAACAAAATATGGGAACAAAAACGTGCATTACGAATATAATCAGTGGGAGCCCTGCAACAAGAAGCTTCCATCTGGGGTGATGGAAGACAGTGACACCCTCAGTGTGTTTGAAATGTCCAGTCGATTCCGCAATTTGGTCTCAGTCATTGCCGAAAACCCGGCCTCGCATAGATACGTGGTGGGAAACGTTTTCAGCGCTTTTACGGCTATCTCGGGATATTCTGCTTTGGTTTTGATCCAAAAACCCGCCAGAGAGGTTTCCTCATACACACTCTTAAGACCACCGTCATTTGCAATTTCGATCAACTGCTCTTCCTCCTGCGCTGACATGTTAGGACTATTCAGGATATTGACAAATGGGTTGCGGACCCACTCATTGGTTTGCCGTGGAACTTTGGAGGATGGGAAGTAACGCTCAAACTCATTTGAAAGCGCAACAAGGTGATCGCGCACCAGCTGCGAGAGAAAGGGCCCTGCCTCAGTCTCTCCCAAAACCCCCACTACTGTTTGGAACATCAAATACACCCCGGTCCACTCGTCGTCCCCACAAATCAAGCTTGGCTTTAAATGCAGCGACTTTATCTGCCAGTTTAAAGACAGTCGTCATTCTCCCCTGGAGTGACAGGTTGAGGTCATTAAGCAACCCGAATATGTCACACAGGTAAGCGAGTTTTGACACCCAGTCCTCATAACTAAAATGTGCAGCTAACGGTGACTTTTTTTCTGTAAGAAATCTCTGCAGCGGCTCTCGCAACTCAAACACTCTGGCCAGTGACCTGCTAAAGATGCTTGTTTTTTTGTTGCTAATTCTAGCACTTTAGCTAACTTCGTGTGACACTACCGTTCACCAAGAACTGATCAAGTGAAGTGAGCTGACCTGAGGCTGCGCAGCGCTGAAGGCAATACTGTATGTAAAAGTGTTGAAGGCGGGACAGACAGACGTAAGAAAATAGACCTTGCAAAATGCAAACATGCGTGCAATCAAACAACTGCATATAGGCCTATGCCATGTAAAAACGTGACATTATTGCGAATTAAATTCAGTTTAGTTTGAATGCATTTTTTTTTAAACTCATGCCGTAGGCTACGGCCCGGTTAGGAATGTCCTGCGGCCCGGTACCGGGCCGCGGCCCGGTGGTTGGGGACCGCTGCCCTATAGGACAGACGAGGCGCCAACCATTTCCATTTGTTTAGACAACCTTTTATCTTTTCAATAGCACCATCCCAATTCTTTTGCAAAGTACTAGAATCACCTAGAAAAACACCAAGATACCTAAACCCTCCTCTTTTCCAGTTAAGTCCATCTGGGAGTTTAGGTCATTTACCCAGCCAGTCGCCCACTAAAAAGGCTTCACTTTTATTCCAATTAATCTAGGCAGATGATAATAGCCTGAAGTCTTTAGTTATTCTGTTTAAATAATCTATGTCTTCCTGATCTTTAAGAATCACCACCAAATCATCAGCATATGCTGACAATTTTAAAACAGTATGACTATTTGCCAAAAGAACTCCAGAAATTCCAACTCTCAATTTATTTAGTAGTGGTTCAATTGATAGTGCATACAACATCCCTGATAAGGAGCAACCTTGACGTATACCCCTATTCACCTTAAAAGGTGCACACAAGCCGCCATTAATCTTTAGTAAGCTCTCAATGTCACAATACATAATCTTTATCATTTTAATAAGAGTATCACGAATTAGGAATATGTTATCAAAAATGGATCTACCTGGCACACAGTACGTTTGGTCAGCATGAATTACTTTGCCAATAACTTTACTCAATCTCGCAGCAATAGCTTTTGAAAAGATACGGCTGTCTATACACAGTGGGGACAGTGGACGCCAGTGCTTCAGGTCTGTCAGGTCACCCTTCTTGGGCACCAGGGTCAGGACTGCCCTCTGGCAACTCTGAGGGAGCTTCTCCCCTGCCACACTGGCATTCAACATTTCATGTAGGTCCTGCCCTATGACTGACCAAAACACCTTATAAAACTCAGCTGGCAAGCCATCAATTCCAGGTGTCCGTCCATTTTCCATTCCCATCACATCTGCATGAAGCTCTTCCAGTTCCAGCTTATCAGCCGAATCTTTTCTAAGCTTTGGTAGACCAGTGAGAAAAAGATTTTCCAATTCAATGTTTGCTTTACATTCGCTTTAAAAAAGATTTGAATAAAAATCTAAAAATCTAAATCTAAAATAAAAAAAAAGTTTTTTTGATATCAGAGGGCTCAGAACACAAAACCCCTGATTCAGACTTCAGAGCATTGATATATCGTCTTTGTCCATTTTTCCGTTCCAACCCAAAGAAGAATTTTGATGGCGCATCCATATCAGAAATGTTTTGGAAATGAGAGCGAACCAAATCGTCCTGTGCTTTTTTTCCAAGAGATCTTTTAGCTCAATTTTCTTTAATTTCATTTTTTTCAATATATTGTTCATCATTTGTAGTATCTGCCAGATTCTGAAGATCTAACATTTCATTTTCTAGACAATTTTGAGATATAATTTAACTTCTAGTGACATTGAAAGTGTTCTGCTGACACAACTGTTTAATTTTAGTTTTTCCTACATCCCACCACAAAGAGCAAAAGTGTTCTTTTTCCATTCTAAAATTTAACCAAAAGTAGGAAAATATTTCCTTAAAGTGGTTATCTTCCAGCAGGGCAGTATTAAAATGCCAAAAAGCACTTTTGGGCTTAACTGAACTTAGAGACAGTGTACAAAAAACCATAGCATGATCAGAAAACCCTACGGGGAAAATAGAGCAACTTTTGTAAACACTAAGGTGATGTTCAAAACTATATAACCTATCAAGTCTGGCCAGAGACAAGGAATTATCATAGGAGTGAGCCCATGTGTATTGTCTCTGACTTTTGTGAAAACTCCTCCAAATGTCACAGAGATCATATGTAGATATTAACTCAGAGAGTCGTCTTCTTGAAGGCATATGAGGCTCTATATGGTTTCTGTCTAAGCTATGCTCAGTACAATTAAAATCACCACCAATAAGGAGAAATTCATTGGGATCACAATCCTTTAAAGCATTCCCCAGTAAATCTAAAAATACCATTCTATCAATGGCCATTGTTGGCACATAAATACATATAAAAACATACCAATTATCTTCAAATTGTGCCCTAACTTTAAGGAGTCTGCATTTGACAATACAATATCCTCTACCTCATAAGAAACAGGAGTGCACTTGGGTGAAAATAGCATGGCGACCCCACCACTATTTGTTGTATTGTGAGTTAAAAAAAGCCTAACCCTTCAACTCCTTTGCCCAATCAGCAGCATTCAAAACATCACTGTGCGTTTCTTGTAAAAACATAACATCGACATCTTTCTGTTTCATTATTTCAGCTAATTCTGCTCTTTTCAAACATTGTCTAGCTCCATTCATATGTAAAGATGCAACATGAATATCAGGCAAGAAAAGGAAAAAGACAGATATACATGTGCATCATAAAAAGAGGAGGCCTACCCATCATCATTGTCAGTATTCAACTTGGTCAGAAACTTACTAAGACGAAACCATTCAGTATTCAAATTGCTTTGTCTTTTCAATAAACTGTTCAATGTCAGGAAAGTAGAACTCAATACGAACTTTATGTTTGTGTTTCGTTTTTTGGAGAAATGACTTAATGTCGTCCACAGTGTATGTCTGATTGGAATAGCCACTCTTTGGAATACTGTATGTGACACTACAGTCAGAATAATCACTTTCACTCCCAGCAGCATCAGCATCATTCACTTCAGGAGGCCTACGCTCTGCTTTTTTGGCAGCTTTGCCACCACAATGAGCCGTAGGTTCCCTTCTCCTTTTTGTGGGCTTCTTAAAAAGCGTCTCATCAAATTCGGTAAAAAAGTTATCATCATCATCGTCAACTTTAGAAGTGCGCTCTGACCTTGTGTCGTGAATAGGCTTAGCGCTACTTTGTGCATTTTGTAAATCAGCACTGCTCTGAGTCTGCATATTTTCAGAGTCAACAGTATACTGCGTATTTTGCGAATCATTGCTGGTCTGTGCATTTTGCGAACCATCACCACTCTGTGTATTTTGCGAACTGTCATGAATCTCTGTTTCAATCAATTTGTCACCCTCGGTAGTATCTGAGGGGCCTTGGTTATCATCGCGACTATCAACGATAGGGTCATCATTAACTCCCTGTGAAGCATTCGTAACATTATCACCACTTCTTCCCTTATCACCATCTTGAGTAGGACTATTTGCGCTACTTTCAGCCGATTGATTTGCATTTTGGGGGGTATGCTGCTTCTCTGGACATGCTCGCAGTAGATGTCCAACCCGGCCACATCCAAAACATTTCATGGACTTTGATGTAATAAAAATTGGATAATTGAATCCACCACTTTTTACATTCAATGTCATATCAATTTCATTTTCTTTGAGAAGCATATACCATTACAGCAAGCAACATGTGTCAAAAGTGGCGAGGTGGTAGCGATTGCAATGTTCTTGATAGGTGATACCAACTTGCCATACCTGGCAAGACTTTCGGTCAATATCTCATCCGAGATAAACGGGGGCACATTTGACATTAGCCGGGGATGACAAAGGAAGAACAGTGATAAAGTCATCATCAATAACGATTCCCTGCTCAATCACATAATAGGCCATATCCTCTGATCGTAAAAACTAAACCACCGCATTATTCATGCGAGAGGCCGACAGAACATTCTCATGACCGATGAGACCACCAACTGCTAGACTGCACTTCTCCACGCTTGTTCTGGTGGGCACCGTAATTGCGTGCTCACGCGTGAGAAACTTAAAATCATCCATAACGTTACCTGGGCCATTCATGTTTCCACAGGTGGACACGGAGGCCCAGGTAAACCAACAATATCGACTATAGCCTACACACTGCACAAACAAACAACAATATCGACTATAGCCTACACACTGCACAAACAAACAACAATATCGACTATAGCCTACACACTGCACAAACAAACAACAATATCGACTATAGCCTACACACTGCACAAACAAACAACAATATCGACTATAGCCTACACACTGCACAAACAAACAACAATATCGACTATAGCCTACACACTGCACAAACAAACAACAATATCGACTATAGCCTACACACTGCACAAACAAACAACGTTATATAGAACAAAAAAGATAGAAAGATAGATTACAGCAACAATCGCTCCACGCTCACTCAGACGCCGTCGGCAACTCCGTCACTCACTCCATGCATGCGAGAGAGGGGTGGAGAGAGAGAGAGAGAGGGGTGGAGGGAGAGAGAGAGAGGGGTGGAGAGAGAGAGAGAGAGGGGTGGAGGGAGAGAGAGAGAGAGGGGTGGAGGGAGAGAGAGAGGGGTGGAGAGAGAGAGAGATGGAGGGAGAGGGAGGGAGGGAGAGAGAGAGGGGGTGGAGAGAGAGAGAGATGGAGAGAGGGAGAGAGAGAGAGAGGGATGGAGGGAGAGAGAGAGGGATGGAAGGAGAGAGAGGGAGGGAGGTAGAGAGAGGGATGGAGGGAGAGAGAGGGATGGAGTGAGAGAGAGAGGGATGGAGGGAGAGAGAGAGAGGGATGGAGGGAGAGGAGAAAGAGAGAGAGGGGTGGAGGGAGAGAGAGAGGAGTGGAGGGAGAGTGAGGGATGATGGAGAGGGAGGGAGGGAGGTAGAGAGAGGGATGGAGGGAGAGAGAGAGGGATGGAGAGAGAGGGATGAGGGAGCGAAAGAGAGGGATGAAGGTAGAGAGAGGGAGGGAGAGAGAGAGGGATGGAGGGAGAGAGAGAGGAATGGAGGGAGAGAGAGATGGAGGGAGAGAGAGAGGGATGGATGAGGGAGAGAGATAATATATATACAGTATATTGTATAAGAGAGGAAGATTTATATATATACATTTTATATTTATATTTTTATATGAAAGAGATGAAGATGTATAAGTATTTATATGGTATAAGCAACAGGAAAATGAAAAGCGGATTTGCTCCTTGTGACAATTCCATAAAGATGCTCTATTAACATGGTTGAATGTCTGTGTGTGTGTGTGTGACAATTCCATAAAGATGTTCTATTAACATGGTTGAATGTCTGTGTGTGTGTGTGTGTGTGTGTGTGTGTGTGTGACAATTCCATAAAGATGTTCTATTAACATGGTTGAATGTCTGTGAATGGAGACAGAGGAGAAATAGAACACTATAGACTATGTCACCTCTGCTCATCTCAATCCACCAGAAGGCATCGCACAGACGTGTGTGTGCACGTGCGTGACTGAGTGTGTATGCGTTTGTGTGTGTGTGTGTGTGTGCACGTGCGTGACTGAGTGTGTATGCGTTTGTGTGTGTGTGTGAGTTCAGACACACACTGTTTTATGTATTGAGTGTATCACTGAGCGAAATAGGCCTGTATCATGAAATATTTTCTATATATGTATACAAAGTATATTTGGCCCAATGTTAGTTGTGTACATCACAAACGCTTACTCCGAATGAGATCCAGAGTTCCTTTGAGAGGATGAGAGAAGCGTAAAAGAAGGACAAACATCAGTGCAGCTCAGTGCCTGGTTCCTTCCACACACACCGTTGAGAATTGTGGCCAAATAATTCAGTATTCATTTCATCAGACCAGATGATTTTACTTCTCATGGTCTGAGAGTCGTTCAGGTGCTTTTGGGGAAACTCCTGGCAAACACCTGGCTGCCATCTGTCCACTCTACCATAACGGCCTGATTGGTGGAGTGATGTTTGTCCTTCTTTACTGTACGCCTCTATCTTCTTCTATCTTCTCAAAGGAACTCTGGATCTTCACACATCCTAATATGTCTTGTAGGCAATAAATTGTCATGTCAGGAGGTGGGTCAACCAAGTATTTAAGAATAAAGGTAAGATAGACTATCCAAAATAGTAATGAAAAAAAGACAGGCTGTGTGTTAATCATTGCCAAATTGACTGCAGCCTAGGCTACATTTACTATTCACAATATTGAAAGGGGAGCTAAAACAGAGGTAATCAGGAGCATTTAATGTGAACTGTAAATAAATCAGGTTTCTAGGCCAAGTATACATGCGTATACAAGGAATTTGGTCACTGTATTTATCCCATCCGTGCATTTATGAACACACAGTGAGGTGAAGCACTTCAGCCGTGGATGTAGGCATGGGAGAGCAGTGCTCCACCACTTCCCCCACCCACATTTCTCCTACTGGTCGGGGATCGAACCGGCAACCCTTCGGTTACAAGCCCGGAGCCCTAACCAGTAGGCCACGGCAATTAGATTTACTCAAATAGCCAATCAATGGGCTCATCCATGGTTCATTTTTTCGTAAGTAATGTTTATCCATTCTCCGTCTAGATGCGTGTTGACCAACACGTCGTCCACCAGAGTGGCGTTTAAATATTAGCCTATCCTCTGGCCCGCCATCTATTGGCTAAGAAAAAACTGGCCTTGCCGACCCCTGCCCTACTGTTAATGGATCTGTGTGTGTGTGTGTGTGTGTGTGTGTGTGTGTGTGTTGCCCTACAGCAGCGGTTGTCAAACTGGGGTACGCGTACCCCCAGGGGTACGTGGACTGATTTCAGGGGGTACGCGAAAAAAGATCTAAGTCATAACGTTAGCCTATGCCTTTTCAAACATTTTCTCTATCCCACGTTGGTAACTTAACTTCCGCATTTGCACTGCACATTAAAAACTTATTTTCTACGCATTAACAAAATATTCGAGAGTGGATTAAAAGAGAGGGTAAAGCAGCGTTTCTCAAACTGTGGGTCGCAACCCACTACTGGGTCACGGAGACATACCAGGTGGGGCGCGAACTGACGTGAAAAACAGGAGTTTTATTTATTTATTTTTTTATCTGTAGCCTAGGCCCAGGTAGCACCCAATGCGCAATGGACGCACTGTGTTATTCATAGGGAAGCGCTCGTGTCAAGGCAGCTTAGTTAGTCCCAACCTGAGATTTTGAACGAGGTTGTGAGAATGGTGAATTTCATCAAGACCCGGGCCTTAAAAGCGTGTCTATTCTCCGCACTTTGAGAGGAGATGGGAGCTGACCAAAAGGCTGTACTGTTTCACAGCGAGGCAAGGTGGCTTTCCCGAGGTAAAATGCTGTCGCGTGTTTGAGCTCCGAGTCGCCTCTTCTTGGAGGAAGAGCGCATGTTTGAATCTGCAAGCACGTTCACTAATGAACATTTCTTGACGAAGCTGGCCTATCTTAGCGATATATTTGGAAAGCTCAATGCTCAATAAAGCTCAATAAATCTCCAGTTACAAGGCAAAGACAAGCACCAGATAAGATCACTGCATTCAACAAGACGATTGTGTGTGAAATTAGGTGCAGATCTATTTAAAATCATTATATTCAGCACATTTGTAGGCCTATCATATGTTGACTATTGATGAGATTTGTATCATATGTTTATGATCCTATTCACTATTCTCGACAAAATTGATAAAAATAAATATTAATAAAACAATTTAAAAAAAACTTGTTAACAATTGGTGGTGTTGGGGGTACTCCGGAAGATCATAATGTCTCAGGGGGTACATGCCTGTTAAAAGTTTGGGAACCACTGCCCTACAGTATGTAGATCTGCATGCTTGTGAACTTGTGATGCGATGTGACGCCGTGCACTAGTTGGATGATGATCTCCAGGAGGGGGAAACAGCTCAGGTTACAGAGCTGCTGCATCATCCGGACATCTTCAGAATAACACTGGAGATGCACACACACACACATACACACACCCCTACATACACACACACACACACCTACACACACCCCTACATACACACACACACACACACCTACATACACATACACACACACACACACACACACACACACACACACACACACACACCTACATACACACACACACACACACACACCTACATACACACACACACACACACACACACCTACATACACACACACACACACCTACATACACGCACACACCTACATTCACATACACACACATACATACATACATACATACATACACACACACATACACACACATACATACATACATACATACACACACACATACGCACACACACACACACATACATACACGTACACACACACACACCTACATACACACACACACCTACATACACACACACACACACACACACATACACACACATACATACATACACACACACATACATACACACACACACACACACACACACACATACATACATACATACACACACACATACACATATACACAGCAAGCTGGCTGTTTTAGGGGGAGCATGTGATGGTGCGTGAGGGGCTTATAGCTCTTGGCCGTAGAATGTGTGTGTGTGTGTGTTCAGTAGGTGAATGGCTGCTTTGCTGATAGGATGTTTATCCACTAATCCCTAAGGCAACTCCTGAGGCAGTGTAACACCCCCTGGGTCTGATACACACACACATACACAGTCCTGTTCTGTGTGTGTGTGAACTATTTGCTCTGCTGAATCATCTAAATGTGCAGCTAGAGAGCTGAGGATTGCATTCCCATTTACACGTTCACCTCCATCTATATGCACTGATTAACACACTACTCATTTACACGTTCACCTCCATCTATATGTACTGATTAACACACTACTCATTTACACGTTCACATCTATATGTACTGATTAACACACTACTCATTTACACGTTCACATCTATATGTACTGATTAACACACTACTCATTTAGTTACTTATGCAAAATGATCCAGGAAATCATGAACAAAGTTTCAAAACAGGATGAGATCTTGGTGATAAATCTGTTCAATCACACAGAGGAGGTGAAATGGTACAAACAGATCAAGACAAATGTGTTTCTAGAGGAGGAGACGCACGAGGAAGGAGACGCACGCCCAGATTCTAGAGGAGGGAGACGCACGCCCAGATTCTAGAGGAGGAGACGCATGCCCAGATTCTAGAGGAGGAGGAGGAGACTCATGCCCAGATTCTAGAGGATTCTAGAGGAGGAGGAGACGCATGCCCAGATTCTAGAGGAGGAAGAGGGAGACACACGCCCAGATTCTAGAGGAGGAGGAGGGAGACGCATGCCCAGCTTCTAGAGGAGGAGGAGGGAGATGCATGCCCAGCTTCTAGAGGAGGAGACGCATGCCTAGCTTCTAGAGGAGGAGATGCATGCCCAGATTCTAGAGGAGGAGGAGGGAGACGAACACCAAGCTTCTAGAGGAGGAGGGAGACGCATGCCCAGCTTCTACAGGAGGAGACGCACGCCCAGCTTCTAGAGGAGGAGGCGCATGCCCAGGTTCTAGAGGAGGAGGGAGACGCATGCCCATATTCTAGAGGAGGAGGAGGAGACGCATGCCCAGATTCTAGAGGAGGAGACGCATGCCCATATTCTAGAGGAGGAGGAGACGCATGCCCAGCTTCTAGAGGAGGAGGAGGGAGACGCATGCCCAGCTTCTAGAGGAGGAGACGCATGCCCATATTCTAGAGGAGGAGACGCATGCCCATATTCTAGAGGAGAAGGAGGAGACGCATGCCCATATTCTAGAGGAGGAGACGCATGCCCATATTCTAGAGGAGGAGACGCACGCCCATATTCTAGAGGAGGAGGAGGAGACGCACGGCCAGCTTCTAGAGGAGGAGACGCACGCCCAGCTTCTAGAGGAGGAGACGCATGCCCAGCTTCTAGAGGAGGGTTGAAGCTTTTTTCTTTAAAGCTGAAACTGGTTGAAAAAGTCCTGAATCAGAAGTTTTATCTTTCTGCTGCATGGGCAAAGTGTGTGTGTGTGTGTGTGTGTGTGTGTGTGTGTGTGTGTGTGTGTGTATGTGTGTGTGTACAGAAGTCCTGAAACAGAAGTGTTATCTTTCTGCTGCGTGGGCAAAGTGTGTGTGTGTGTGTGTGTGTGTGTGTACAGAAGTCCTGAAACAAGTGTCATCTTTCTGCTGCGTGGGCAAACTGTGTGTGTGTGTGTGTGTGTGTGTGTAGAGAAGTCCTGAAACAAGTGTTATCTTTCTGCTGCGTGGGCAGTGTAGGAATGAAGAGCAGTCCTCTCCGATGCCATCGATAGCAACAACTCTATCTCTCTCACACACACACACATGTCCATTCTGATGCCATCGATAGCAACAACTCTATCTCTCTCTCTCTCACACACACACACACAGCTGTCGATAGCGGTCCATGTCCTTGTGCAGAGATGGCTGTGTGTGTGTGTGTAGAGAAAGAGATGGCTGTGTGTGTGTGTGTAGAGAAAGAGATGGCTGTGTGTGTGTGTAGAGAAAGAGATGGATGTGTGTGTGTGTGTAGAGATGGCTGTGTGTGTGTGTGTGTAGAGATGGCTGTGTGTTTGTGTGTGTGTAGAGAAAGAGATGGCTGTGTGTTTGTGTGTGTGTAGAGATGGCTGTGTGTGTGTAGAGAGAGATGGCTGTGTGTATGTAGAGAGAGATGTTTGTGTGTGTGTAGAGATGGCTGTGTGTTTGTGTGTGTGTAGAGATGGCTGTGTGTGTGTGTGTGTGTAGAGATGGCTGTGTGTGTGTGTGTGTAGAGATGTGTGTGTGTGTAGAGATGGCTGTGTGTGTGTGTAGAGATGGCTGTGTGTGTGTGTGTAGAGATGGCTGTGTAGAGATGGCTGTGTGTGTGTGTAGAGATGGCTGTGTGTGTGTGTGTGTGTGTAGAGATGGCTGTGTGTGTGTGTGTAGAGATGGTTGTGTGTGTGTGTGTGTGTGTGTAGAGATGGCTGTGTGTGTGTGTAGAGATAGAGTAAGACTGGATGGCTGATTTCAGAAACGCCTCTGCTTGAGATTCAGCTCATTTTTCCAAAATGAATCATTTCCACAGGCAGGAGTGACAAACATATCGCTCTCTCTCGCACACACACACACACACACACACACACACAAGTTGTCACTTGGGTTTAGAGCTATCAGAGATACCTGTCAGTCAGTGAGAGTGTTTGTGTATTTGTGTGTGTGTGTGTGCGCACGCGTGTGTGATGGTGTGTCAAGACATACAAAGAGATCGAAATTACGTTTCCCACTATCCCACGGTGGAGACAAGACATATTTTACCATTTATGTGTGTGTGTGTGTGTGTGTGATGGTGTGTGTGTGTGTGTGTGTGTGTGTGTGCGCACGCGTGTGTGTGTGCCCCTTTGCCTGAGTGTGAACTAAAAGCTGAGTAGATTTCAGTGAGAGTGTGTTTTTGTGTGCATGTACAAAATAAAAGAGTGTGTGTGTGTGTGTGTGAACCTCCCACTCACAACCTGTAGAGGTCTCTGATGCAGTGGTGGAGGACCCATCAGTCACTGTAGAGACGACACTGCACCACAACACCACCCAACTGCTCCAGCCGAGATCAGCAAGGCAGACTCCTCTGGAGATTCAGAGAGCCCAGAGCATGGAGCACTGGTCCAGTCTAAAGCTCCAGGGGAAGTGGGCAAAACTGCCCTGTGCGGACCACTCTGTGTCACACACCATCTACAGTAATGCCACCATCGGTGAGGAGATCCTTAAGGCCCATTCACACCAAGAACGATAACGATAACGATAGCTATAAATAAATATTGTTCTCGTTAATATGAATGACGACGTTCACACATAATACTATAACGATAACGACATGCTCCCCACAAAGTACAAGCTAGCACTGTGGTTTCCCTCCATCCATTCACCTGCCTGCATGCTGCATGAACCCCCCCCCCCCACACACACACACACACCTGAGTCAGTAGCCCACATCATGAACAGCTGTAGCTCTCTTAAAGGGCTGTATACTCCCAGACCCAGACATGACAGACCAACGGACCTCATAGCTGCTCAGATCTCTAAACACACCACTGTTAGCTCTGAATGCTTTAACTCACCTGCAAACACCTTCTCTGGAATTGCAAACACACTGGACATTATCTCCATTTGTCGCAATGACAAAAAAGTTAAAATATGTGAAGTGTCATGTGCTTTTGACCTATTTATGGAGGACTCATACTGTACAAAGACTCTAACATACCAGCTTCAACCAGAATCTAGGATACAAATGCCAGTTTATTGTGTTAGTGTTTGGTAGCCTAGATCATGTACGTAGGTTGCAGTTAGATGTTGGAAAGTACTGTTCCATATCAGCAGTTAGGAAGCATGTTTATTTGGAAGAGACAATGTGCCTCTACCATTGAACCTGTAACAACTCATGATAACATGCTGAACTGCTGTATTATTCAGAAAATAAACTCATGATAACATGCTGAACTGCTTTAGTCTACTAGGATTATTCAGAAAATAAATGTGCTTCCTAATGTAACTTGACTTGTAAAGTGGAACCAAATAAAGTATATAAAATGTATAATTTGTACTCTCAAGTTTTGAAGTTTGCAAGGAGTGAGACTTTGTTTCTCAGGGGGGAGGGGGCGTGGCATTGGCACAGTGTCACGCCCCCTCCCCCCTGATCGAAGTACATGAAAGTCCTACGTCTGCTTGAACTACTCGTGGCACCACGCCCCCTCCCCCCGATCAACAGACCCACGACCCATCGACCCAGCTTCATGAGAGAGCACAAATTCCATTATTTAGAAGACACTGTTTTATTTATTCTAGAACTCTATAGTAAATAATTATAAATAACAATAACATCAATTATAATAATAATTTCACCCAAATGGGCCCTTTGAACAGCAGTGACTCATTCTGCTCTAAACAAACAAAACAACTGAGACAAAGCACATTTAGCCCCAAAATGGTCTCCTGAACAGTGGTGGGGGTTCTGTCCGTGTGTGTGTGTGTGTGTGTGTTTATGAGTGATGTTGTGTGTTGTAAGTGTTTGTGGCAGATTTTGATGCCTTGATGACTGATAATGGAGGCTCCCATTTAAAGCACTGTGGTTCAATGTCAGCCATTTTTACAGTCATGATAGATGAGAGTTCCATCCAGAGCCAGCGCGTTCCTGGTTTTGGTTTTATTAAGCCCCACCATGGAAAAAACCCTTTCTGCATCTGCATTTGAGTGTGGCAGTACTAACACGAGTTTGGCAATCGTAGACAGCCTTGGAAATCTGCTCATTCCAGTCATCTTTGAAAAACAATTACCAAAAAAAAAAGCCTAATTACACTCCTAAATATTTTTTACAGTTATTAAGTTGCTCATGTCAATGTGTGTGTGCTGAATATTTCTTACCCTATTTTTCAGTGAAGTCATATTCTCCCAGAAAGCCTCAATGTCGAACGTAGCTGGGTCTTGGGGCATAGGGATGTCCATCAACTGGTAGTCCAGAAACTCCTCACTCAGCTGATCTTGCTCTTGGGGTCCATGGTATGGAAGCAGTTCAGGAAACCTAAAGAACACAATGTGTACTGAAGTAGGAGAAAGAAAGGGCTTTTTTATCAAATGTGATCAAACTTCGCAATCGATTCCAAATGTTAAACCTTTACCTATCCACAAAGTATGCAGCATCATGCACTTCACACTCAGTCCTCTGCTGGACGTCAACAAATCTGGCATGTTTCAGCAGGGTCTCTTTCAGGGGTAGTTTTGCCATAGCATACTCAACTGCCTCTATCAGAAATGCCAGCACTGCCTGGTGGAACCTCTACACTTGCTGTGGTGTGACATCTCCTGCATCAAGGAGCCTGTTAAGGGTTGCTCGGGTTGTAAACCCAATGTTCAGCTTTTGTCCTATCAGAGACATAAATCAAAGACTTAAACCTAGGAAGGTAAACAACTTCCACAGTTTCCAATTTACATACTCCTCTCAAAATAAAAAAGTCTTCAGTTATATACAACTGCAATTCTTTTTGGAGCTTAAAACCCCCCAGCACTAGGCCTGAACTCAAGAAGCCTTTTGGATAAAATATGAAATGTCTTTAGGTTCCAGAAAGTCCAGTTGCATATAACTGAACACGTTTGACTACCATGACCTGGATAAATAAGAATCTTCACAGACATCCTCTTAAAGTATCTATCCCTTTACATCAAGTGACATCCTCAGTGTCATAACTGAATAAGCCATTAGAGGTCTGTATGTGGAGAGTTTTTGTATTTGCATATAGGGGAAGACTTGGGGAGCATTACCAGGCAGATGATTTGATTGATCCATGTAATGGATCTCCTCTACTGTTCTGCACTGCAGTGTCTCAACTTTCAAAAACCTTCCGCACAACTTGCGAATGAACTTGGTCATCTACAAAGTTGCAATTCAGTGAAGATTTTAGTAACAGCAAATGAAAAACAACATTAAAGAAACACAGCTGAACCCTCATATTTTACCTCTTCATAGAGAAGGAAGATTGAAGACTTCTCTCTCTGAAGGAGGAGGTTTAGGGAGGAGAAGGCTGGGAGTGTTGCCTGGTAGAAAAGCAGGTAGACCTCTGTGAATGGGTCAGAGAATGTATTCACCAACCTTATGAATCTTGGTTGTTTCTCATCTGAAAATAAAAAAAACACACATAGTACATAGTATACATTTACATGCCCATCTCTAGAAGAAACTTACATTCATGTCAGTGAAATATGCAACTTACTTGCTGACTTGAAATAGCTGGTGAGTGGTGCGTACTGCTGTAAAATTGGAGTCAAGCAGCGCTCCAGGCTTAGCCACCGAATGGATATGTGCTGAAGTATCTCCATATACTCGGATTCATGCAACTCACAGAATTCTGTCATGAGAATGTTACATTTCAGTCTAATGAAAGTCTTCTGTAGTCTCACACTATAGTGCTGCTGATTAAATCACAAACCTGTTAGGTAACCTTTACAGTTTGTACTGGCTCTAAACCAGTGCCCAACATCCACTGCCAGATCTTCAGGGTCAAATCCAGCCACCTACAATAGATTATAGATTATGTTGCATTTTGGTCACAAATTCATTACACCACAGCATATCAAGCTATTTGTAGGTTATTGAAAGGATACAAACTTACTTCCAAAAAACCCCGTCCAGCATGTTTTGCCGTATTATGTAGAATATGGCATGGACACCCATGGATGTAGACACTGGGACACTATCCTTGAGGCAACGGAGTTCTTTGCCCCCGTATTAACTGGGGCATTGTCAATAGAGGGCGAAACACAATTACCCCATGGTATGGAGTGTTTCTGGAGGACGTCGTTGATTTTCTGAAAAATGACTTCGGCCGTGCCACAGCGTTGCCCACTTGTTGTGCACATATCCAGAAATCTGTGAACAACCTTGCCATCAAACACTCTGACCATAAGGGGGTTCATTTTCTCTCGCCCTGCAATGAAGAGGTATACGCATTACTTTACAAACATTACACACACACCACAATGAAATGTTGGGTAAAGAAATGTGTACTGGAAAATGAGGTGTCAACTGGCCTGTATCATTTGAGCCATCTGTTATAAGTGTGAAGGGATTTGTCTTCATCTAGGAGACCAGCTCCTCCCTAAAATGTGGTGCCACAGCCTCACTGATTACACTATGCACATGGTTTTTGTGCTGGCACATTTATACTGTTGTGCTGTGATGGAGTCACTGAAGCAGTTCTTTAACAAAGGACTGAAATGTTCAGCAGTGGCAAATGGCACATTGTGCTGCACCATGGCCACAGCCACTTTAACTTCAGCTCTTCTTGTCTTTAACAGAAAAGGATAATAGCCATGTTATCAGCAGAAAGGACATTCAAGATACATTTATTTGTAGAGGTAATTTCATATGGAAAACACAGACTCTGAAAGTGTGACATCAGCTGGTAATTGTTCATAATTCTTAAAAATATAAATACAATTTTATTTGGACAGAATTGAGGGCAGAAATTATGAAAACCAATATGTCATGTATTATTAAGAATATGGTCCTTTTGGCCAGGTCAATACCTTGGCCTCTTGAGCAGTCATGCCACCAACCGTAACGGGAGGATAAAACTGTGCAATCCTGCTAACAGACTGCAATGCCTGCTCTTCGACAGGTGTGCCTTGCTCTTGATGTGTCGCTGCACATCTGCAGCTCCTTGATGGGCACAGCTGTTTTCCTGCCTACACACTGAGCACCAGGAGTAGGAGCTTGTGGTACCTACTGTTATAAATGGCCATTTTGTTGACCATTCATTTTTAAAGGTGCACCTGTATGTGGCAGCTCCACTTAAGGCCCTCTTTTTTTGGACAACTGTGAGCTCCACATCTTCTGTCACACTTTGTTCTTCCACCTCTACTGTCTCCTCCTCTCTCACTTCCTCTTCTGCTTCCACTAACTCATCTAAAGTCTCGGCCTCGGCCTCTGACCTGCCCTCTTTCGATGGCTGAGCCTTCCAGAAGGATAGAAGGCTCTTTTGCCTCTTCCCTGACATCTTTTTGAATAAACAACACAAACGGTTCATCCTCTTATGACTTAAGCTAGCCTACTATTCAAACGAACACTTAAATTATATTGTTCTTAAACAACAAGTAGGAAAACTATAGTAACTAATGAGAGATTGAAATGAATGAAGTTATTACCTGATTATCCTGTTCTCTTCCACCTCCAGTTGGTTCTCTTCCAACTCCACCTCGTTTACCACCTCCGCTATGCATTCACCGAAGGCCGAGACTGCTCGCGAAACTGAAACTCAGAGTTCGCCCAGCAACAAAACAAAACTATTTCCTGATTGGTTGAGAAATCCTATTTTCTGATTGGCCGATAGGTTAGTAACTGAACAGCAGCTCTCTGAGCTGAATGAGCGCACAGACAGCAATGTTGTGTGACACGTTTGTAAAATATAGCCCTTAGAAATTTCTGTGCGGGCAAGTTAATAATTTCTCGGAGTGAGAAATGCCATGTGTGGCGTGTGAGCGTGTGAAGTCATTGAAATGTGTGTGTCTCATGCTCAATGCATTAGACTTGAGAGGTCTGATTTGTACAAATGTGTATAAAATTAGTCTCTTGCAGTATTCTAAACTATGTGTGTGTGTGTGTAAGCGAGCTAGGGTTGAATAAGGATGTGTGTGTGTGTGTAAGCGAGCTAGGGTTGAATAAGGATGTGTGTGTGTGTGTGTGTGTGTGTGTGTAAGCGAGATAGGGTTGAATAAGGATATGTGTGTGTGTGTCTGTGTGTGTAAGCGAGATAGCAATTGAGATCTCGCTGGCCACTAGATCAGATGAGACTGAAACTCAGTGAGACTGACTAATGAGTCTGTGAGCAGAGGGCCCTGATGCGGCCCTGATGCAGCCCTGATGCGGGTGCCCTGATGTCTGAGCTGTTTGGCTTTAGAGAGCTGATGTGGCCGCCAGTGACTCTTCAAAGCCCAGGAAAGGAGAGTAATGAGCAAACAGTGAACTACTACTCTACTCTCCCATGGCCAACTTCATACAGGATGTGTGTGTGTGTGTGTGTGTGTGTGTGTGTGTGTGTGTGTGTGTGTGTGAGTGTGTTGGCTGACTTCAGATACAGTATGTGTGGTGTGTGTAACTTCCTTGTGTGTGGAGAGGGGTGGGGCTGAGGCCTCTCACAGTAACGTCAGTGTGTGTGTGTGTGTGTGCTAGCTAATGGCAAACCTCAGAGAGAGAGAGAGAGAGTGTGTGTGTGAGTGTGTTAGCTCAGTGTTTTTCAACCTTGTTTGTGCCATGGCACACTTTTGACACTTAAAATGTCCCACGGCACACTAACATCCTGTGTGAAGAAAAAATAAACATACCATAGCCTAAAACTTCAAATAATACACAGATATGGCCTTATTATGGCTTCTATGCAAGACCTGCTCAATAAAACAAGCACCCTCTGTTTCATTTGTAGGACTATATCTAATTTAATTGTTGTTATGAACTGGATATGTGATGATTCTGTGAATACTGGATATGGGGCCCCCGTTGTACAATGCCTGCATACAACACATAGTGCAATCATACAATCAATGAGAGCATGTGGTTATAAATTCTTTGATGCAACAGTTGCTTTTCTGGACCAGTGAGTGACATTTGGGTAATTTTCTGCGGCACACAGAAAAACACTGTGTTATCTGATGGCCAACTTAACTGGCAGGATAACCCCATTGTCCCCAACTACAAAACAACAGTGCCCCAAATTCATTGTAAAAACACACAGACACTACAAGCTGCTCAGGCACGTGGGCAGCAACAGAGGCACTCAGGCACTGCTAAGGGCTACTACTCCACTTAGGACCCCAGTGGGCAGCAACAGAGGCACTCAGGCACTGCTAAGGGCTACTACTCCACTTAGGACCCCAGTGGGCAGCAACAGAGGCACTCAGGCACTGCTAAGGGCTACTACTCCACTTAGGACCCCAGTGGGCAGCAACAGAGGCACTCAGGCACTGCTAAGGGCTACTACTCCACTTAGGACCCCAGTGGTCAGCAACAGAGGCACTCAGGCACTGCTAAGGGCTACTACTCCACTTAGGACCCCAGTGGGCAGCAACAGAGGCACTCAGGCACTGCTAAGGGCTACTACTCCACTTAGGACCCCAGTGGGCAGCAACAGAGGCACTCAGGCACTGCTAAGGGCTACAACTCCACTTAGGAACCCAGTGGTCAGCAACAGAGGCACTCAGGCACTGCTAAGGGCTACTACTCCACTTAGGACCCCAGTGGGCAGCAACAGAGGCACTCAGGCACTCAGGCACTGCTAGAGCTGCTCAAAAGGCGTGTGTGTGTGTGTGTGTGTGTGTGTGTGTGTGTGTGTGTGTGTGAGTGAGATGGACAACATCTCACTCACTGAGATGGACAACATGGATTCAGCGTGTTTGTGTGTGTGTGTGTGTATGTGTGTGTGTGTGTGAGTGAGATGGACAACATGGACACTTTCAGTGTCTGTGTGTGTGTGTGTGTGTGTGTGTGTGAGATGGACAACATGGAGAATACCTATTACTTCTTCCTATCTTTTGCACTAAATCAATCTTCTGCTGTTTAATTCTAAATTTATCCTCATAAAGAAGACTTTCAAATGGCTTCACCAAAATCAGGTCGCAATATTAGCCTTGTCTGCCATCGGGTGCGGCTTGCTAGTGTTAGCCTAGCCTACTGAATGGATGAATGAATGAACGAACGATGATCTAACAAAACAATTTTAAACATGAAGGAGGAAATTTGGGAATTAGGTTAAACTGAAACAAGGAATGTGGCGTATAAGTGTATGAAATGTACAATGAAAATTGGCTAGCAATTTCAGCAAGCAAAAACCAAGAAATTTACAGAAATTTGTCTTTCGACCACACTTGCAA
Source organism: Alosa pseudoharengus (assembly GCF_046254945.1). Lineage (NCBI taxonomy): Eukaryota > Metazoa > Chordata > Actinopteri > Clupeiformes > Clupeidae > Alosa > Alosa pseudoharengus. Next base: position 3,349,459 of record NW_027468657.1, read on the forward strand.
AATCCATGAAGGGACTGAGTGAGATCAAATGGCTTCAGCGACTTTTTATAGTACAAGATCGCAGTCAATCAAAATGAGACGCAGTTTTTCAACAGACTCTCCAATCATCACGCAGAAGCCCGAAGTCCGGGCCAGCCGAGGCCAGCCCACTCCCCCATTAACCCCCAGAGCGTCTGGGGGCGGGACATACTCGCAGCATTTATCCAATGACTGTCTAGTTTCAAAGCACTGAAAAAAACTGTTCAAAGCAGCCCCATTGAAGTCCATGGACGCTGGGCTTCAACAGGGAAATGCACTGTGATGCTACGGCTATGAGAAGGAAATGGAGTCAGTGGACCTGCTATAACAGGGGTGGGCAACTAATTTCCCCAAGGGGCCACATGACAAACTGGGACTGTTGAGGAGGGCCGGACCCAAAATACCGAACTCAAGTCTGAACTCAATTCTGTCCAATTCAATTCTGTTCTTGTATAACATTAAGTAAATCATATGGTTTTGTTTACTACTCGTAAGAACAGATGAAAATGTGAGGGAGACAAAGGAAAAACAGCAATAGGCTATTTAATCTATGTCCAGTATTTAATCCTCATTCTCGAAAATTATTTTTTGACATTGCCATTTTTTTTTCAGTTTTCCAAGACTGATATAAAAAAGTACTACAATATCTATATAATTAGGCTAGGCCATGAAAATGTGAAGGAGTCACACAACCATAGGCCTGTGCCACCATTTCATCAACACTCAGCAATATTTCATCATTAAATCATTACCATCATTAAATTAACTCTATGCAGAATTAGACTATGAAAATGTGGAGCAGACAATAGTAGGCTTTCATTAGTTAATCAACATGCACAAAGAAAACTATTTAAAAAATGTAGGCTATGTTTTTGCTTAAACTTTATGCACAAAACTGTGATTGGTCAACTTGCCCTGTGTGTTGAGCCGGCTGCTTCAAGCAACCTTTGGATAGTAGCATCATACTAGTTCGCTAACATAAGCTTTGCAAATAAACTCAGACATATTTTGGTTACAGTGACGGGGTTATCCAAATGTAAACTGTCTATCTGCCAGTAACGTTTTGAAATTAACACTTCGTATCGCCAACAAACAGCAGGAGTTCGTTCTGACAACCTTTGCGGTGGTGAGCAACGCAGACATAAGAGACACAAAACTTTGAAAGGTGCTATAATGTATAATATATGTAGCTCATTCTGAACAAACTCGTCTTATTATAGTACATATTTGACCATGATTTTTTTTTTGACATTTTAGAGGAGGCTGAGCTTCCCTTGCAGTCTTAAAGAAATGGCCTGTGGTCAAGGTAGTTATTAGCCTAGAAATCTAGACGCACCCTAGCTGCCAGGGCTAGTCTAGCAACTCTCCGTTGGCTTGTGAGAATTTGTGAAAAATTCTATCAGGCCAATCAAATCGTGTATAGAGTCGTTAGGCGGGCTTAACATAATGATTGATGACAGAGTTGCAACGGTTTGGCTTGAATTCCCTGCTACTTGAAAACAAATAAGATGGATGTTGCTGTTGGCGAACAGTGTGACA